>NC_092128.1:88310652-88613683 GCF_043159975.1 Macaca nemestrina | reverse complement strand
GGTGAGGGAGGTCTGTCTAAACCCACTTGATAGAATTCTTGCTAAAACAACAATGAAAAGATGAACAGACATGGAAACTCAAAGGTTAGGGTGTAAATGGGTGGAGGATTCAGAGGAGCCTAAGTTTGGTCAAGGATAGTCTTTGTTAGTGGTCACTATACTCTAGCCACACTGGCATTTTCCCCCAAAAGTGCCATTTTTCTCCCTGCTTCTCTAATGTCCTTTTTTTCTCTGTTAAGAATGATTCTTCGGCCGGGCGCGGTGGCTCACGCCTGTAATCCCAGCACTTTGGGAGGCTGAGGTGGGCGGATCACGAGGTCAAGAGATCTAGACCATCCTGGCTAACACGGTGAAACCTCGTCTCTACTAAAAATACAAAAAAATTAGCCGGGCGTGGTGGTGGGCACCTGTAGTCCCAGCTACTTGGGAGGCTGAGGCAGGAGAATGGCGTGAATCCGGGAGGCGGAGCTTGCAGTGAGCTGAGATCACGCCACTGGACTCCAGCCTGGGTGACAGAGCGAGACTCCATCTCAGGGAAAAAAAAAAAAAAACAAAAAAAAAAACCGATTCCTCTTATTCTGTCAGCTAAATTGTATTCATTCTTCATCTCACTTCATGTCACTTCCTTAGAGATGCCCACCCTGACCACCCAATCTAAATCTCCCTCATAATTCCCTGTTATTATCGATAACATCCAATTGTTTTCCTTCATAGCATTTACCATATTTTAAGATGGTAATTTGGTTGTTAATTTGGTACCTCTTTCTCCCAGATGAATTGTAACTCTAATGAGGACAGAGACTATATCTGTATTTATCATAAATATATACTTAGTGCTTAACATAATAACTGGCACATAGCAGATGCTCAGTCAGACAATCAGTTTTATTGCAAAAGGAAACCCATTTACCATCTTGCTGGCTGTGGTGCATGTGCTACTGCAGCTTCTTGAAGATTAAGTTGACTCCTAAGAGCCACAAATGAAAATCTTCCTTGTTACATGAGGTTATTTAAAATAGGTAGGATTTTAATGAGCACTTTTTTTTTTATAATAAATTTCTCTTTTAGGCCAGTATTTTATTTCTTTTTGGTTGAATCTAATTGAGCGAGGATAATTACAGACCATGCATTTAGCAAGTCAGTTTTTTTCCTTTAGCTCTTTCTTTGTTTTCTTTTGTCAGTAATTCTAAGATTTCTCAGAAGATATTTTGTTTAGATTAAATAACAGATGAAAGAGTTTTAATTTTCTTTGTACGGATACTTTGTATAGATTGTGTAAGTCACTGTATTTAAGATAATTGCTATTTAATTGCCTCTACTTTCTTGCCATTACTATGTTTTATTCCTTTAACATATGGCTTCAATGACTTTGTATCTTTTAGGCCCCATGTTTGACAAACAGTGCTGTCTTCTAAAAATTGGGGATCTTAAAGTAGGAATTATGTGGAAGTGGCTACTTGCTTGGAATATTTAGAGCTCTCACTAGGACCTTGAGTCATATGATTAGCCCTTGACTAACCAAACCCTTTAATGTGACAGATTAGGAGTTTTCTAGTACAAATCGACTAATTACACTAACTAATAAGAAACACATAATTTAATCAGAAATTTTCCCCAGGTGTTTTTTTCTCCTTTTGAAAAGAAACATTTGAAAAAGTGTGCGTGTGTGTGTGTGTGTGTGTGTGTGTGTGTGAATTTTCTCCTAACAAAGTACATTTTAAAATTTGAACATGTGACCGGAGACATAGTTTGATGGAAGGAATTACATACACAAATACAATTTTAAAGAAGTAGGAGACTAAAACTAACCTTGAAAGAAGCCATTTTTTGTCATTTCAGACTGTGAAGTGTCTCCAAAGACATTTCAGAAAATTACTGGCGCCTCCAAATCAGCTTTTTGGAAATACTGATTCATCATGGGGGTAATGGTTGGCAGAGACTTGTATAGCTTACAAAAGAGACTTGTACAGCTTACTAAAAATAAAGACCACCTTCTGTGAACTTACACGAGAAAATGGCACAAATAAATTAGAGATCTGGGAAGAGAAAATGATCCTTTAATTAGAAAAATTAAATATCCTGTTAAGCTTATTGTTATTTAATCTCCCCTAATATTCTTAAGAAATTAGGTTTCATAAATTTATATATTACTGGCACTAAAGGGTAATACCAGGTGAAATCATTGTATTTATAGAATCAGTACTAAATTCTTAGTTTCTTTTTTTCTATTCATTTATCAAATGCCTGCCCTGTTTAAAACAATGACCTTGAGAAGATGGGATGAGGAAGGTAAATATTTTTGAGGATAAATAATTCAATAGATAAGTGACCAATTCCACTCATATAGAGGGTTCCTAGATAGTTGCCATCTATTAGAAAAATGTAAGACTTATAATTACAGAGAAAATATCAAGTGATAAATGCTGTAGATACAGGGCATGAGTATTTCAAGCATATTTCTGTTGGAATGATCAAGTTTTATTTAACAGGGTAATTGATTCTGCAGTCAGTTTTTAAAGGAAGGGCAGAATATTAATATATAGAAGCATAAACAACTGCAAAGAATGGGAAGGTAGATTTTAGAGAATGTCGAGTCGATTAACATATCTATTATTTTAAAAATGTTTATTAGGAAACTATTCAAACACAGAGAAGCATAGAGAATAATACAGTAGACATTTATGTACCAATCACCTAGATGTAACCAGTGTTGATAATGTACTATAGTTGCTCTGTTTCCTCCCTTGGAAGCAGTTCTAAAATCAGTGTGTATCCTTTCCTTTTCTTTTCTGTTTCTATAATTTTAATAAAGATAAATGAATCCATAAACACTGTTAATCTTATATTTTGTCTTTTTAAAATCGACATCAATGCTAACATACTAGAGGTATCATCTTGCTTTATTTCATTCCACAGTTGTTACTGTGGAGATGTGTCCAAGTTGATACAGGTAACTTTATCTCATTTATCTAAACTGAGGCAGAGTCATCTTTTTATAAGACTGTGTTGGTTATCAAGTTTTACTTGCATGTATATCATACTTTTCTTAAGTAACAGCATTGTGTTGGAATATTTACGTTATGCTGTTGATTTGAGAAATAGATTAAATTTGTTTTTGTTTTTTACTTTTTTTTTTTTCAGGAAATCCTTGCACGAGGAATTCTTCTTCCATTAATAAATCAACTCAGTGATCCTGATTATATTAATCAGTATGTCATATGGATGGTAAGTGCCTTTTAAAATTATAACTCTGTTTTAGAAATAATTTTTGAAATGGAAAAATACATTTGGGAGATAGAGTATTTAAGCAGTAATTTATTAAAGAAATTAAGTAGAATTGTTTCTGAAGTAATCTCTGTGTTTCCAATATTTTTATTTGCTTATATTTTGAATGTGTTGGCCAAATTCTCTTTAAGAATTTTGTTGATTATCTTTCTTGCAGTTATGGTACTACTACTATTTCTTTAAAAAAATAGAATATTTCACTACCTGTATGTATAGATGATGAATATTTTTAATGGCTACTATTTGATTTTTAAATACAACTTGGGATTTGAACTACTTGACATGTAACTCACATTTTTACATTGTATAATGGGGAAAATATGGAGGACAGAACAGTAGAATGAGAACCAGAAGATCTGTATTCTAGATGTTTCTGTAAGTTGCCTAGTGTCTATAGTAGTTAACTCAATGGTTTTCTCCTGTCAGACATATCAAAGACTTAGTGATTACTAAGTTCACAAGCCCTATTTTTTTTTTTCTTTATAACATATACTTTTCCTTAATAAACTCATGGTCAAGGAAGAATTGTAAATGGGCTACGTTCTGGGAATACTTTGATAACCTACTTCTAGATCTTTGATTTGTTTTCTTAAATCTGGTATTTCTTCTCTACATTTGTCTTCCTTTAACTCAGTCTAGCTTTCTTAAGAAAGAATTACTTGATTGTTCTTTGATTTCCCTTAGGCATTGTCAGACTTGCCATAGTTTTATTTTTTACTTTATTTTTATTTATTTATTTTTGACGTGGGATTTCACTCTTCATCCAGGCTAGAGTGCAGTGACAATCTTGGCTCACTGCAGCCTCTGCCTCCCACTTCAGCCTCCCGAATAGCTGGGACACAGGCATGCACCACCACACCCAGCTAATTTTTTGTACTTTTGGTAGAAGCATGGTTTTGCTATGTAGCCCTGGCCAGTCATGAACTCCTGAGCTCAAGCGATCTGCCTGCCTTAGCCTCCCAAAGTGCTGGGGATTACAGGTGTGAGCCATCATGCCTGACTGCTATTGTTTTATTATTATTGTTGTTGCAGAGGTTTACTCTTTGACCAGGTTGTGGTACCTGCACACAAAAATTGTTATTAATTGTGTATTTCTAGAGCCTTTCCTCGAAACTGTGGAACTTGATTCTTCTTTTCCTTTGTGAACTTTTTTAGACTTTGCATTAGGCACTGTAAAAGCTTTGAAAATATACATATCTGCACAATTAAAAATATAAAAAAATGAGTCTTCTTTGGCTAGGAATTCAACTCCTAAGAAGTTATTCTAAAGTGATAATCAAATTTGTGACAACCTATATTTAAAAATTTTAACAAGTTTTTAATATTTAAAAATTATGAATATGTGATAGTTGTACATATTTATGGGGTGCATGTGATATTTTGATATAAGCATACAATGTGTAATGTTCAAATCAGGATAATTGGGGTATCCATCACATCCAGCATTTATCACTTCTTTGCATTAGGAACATTCCAGTTCCACTCCTGTGCTTTTTTTGAAATATACAATAAATTATTGTTAACTGTAGCCACCCTGTTGGGATACTGAATAGTAGATCTTACTCTTTCTGTCTGACTGTGTTTTATACCCATTAGCCATTCCTTTATTTCCCTTCCCAGCCTCTGATAAAGAAACATTATTTGGCACTGTATCTCCATGAGTTCAGTCTTTGTTTTGTTTTTAGTTCCCACATATTTAGCCTACTGTGCATGGTTAATTTGACTTAACATAATGTCCCCCAGTCAATATTTCATTTTTTTTATGGCTGAATAATATTCTATTTTGTGTATGTACCATGTTTTGTTTATCTATTTCTTTACGTATTTGCCAGCATTTGTTATTCCCTCTCTTTTGGATAAAAGCCATTTTAACTGGAGTGAAATAGTATCTCATTGTAGTTTTAATTTGTATTTCTATGATAATAAGTGCTGTTGAGCATTTCTTAATGTTGTCTTTTGAGAAATGTCTATTCAGATCTTTTGCCCATTTTTAATGGGATTATTAGTTTTTTCCCTATTGAGTTGTTTGAGCTCCTTATGTGTTCTGGTTATTATTTCTTTGTCAAATGGGTAGCTTGCAAATATTTTCTCCTGTTCGATGGATTGTCTCTTCCCTTTGTTGATCATTCCCTTTGCTGTGCAGAAGCCTTTTAGCTTGATGTGATCCCATTTGTACATTTTTTGCTTTGGTTTCCCTATGCTTTTGAGGTCTTATATAAGAAATCTTTGCTCAGACCAGTGCCATGGATTGTTTCCCCACTATTTTTTTCTAGTAATTTTATAGTTTCACATCTTAAAGTCTTTAATCCATTTTAAATTGGTTTTTCTATATGCTGAGAGATAGGGGTCTAGTTTCATTCCTCTGCATATGGATATCCAGTTTTCTCGGCACCATTTATTAAAGTGACTTTTTCCCCCAATACATATTTTTGGCACATTTGTAAAAAATGAATTTACTATGAATGTGTGGGTTTATATCTGTGTTAAATTTGAAGTCAAATAATGTGATGTCTTCAGCTTTGTTCTTTTCTGCTTAGGATTGCTTTGGCTATTCTGGGTCTTTTGTGGTTCCATATAGTAATACATTTTGGGATTATTTTTTCTATTTCTGTGAAGAAAGTTATTGGTATTTTGATATGGTTTGCTTTGAATTTGCAGATTGCTTTTTGTAGTATGGACATTTTAGCAATATTGATTATTCCAATCCATGAACATGGAGCATCTTTTCATTGTTTTGTGTCTTCTTCAATTTCTTTTATCAGTGTTTTACAGTTTCCCTTGTAGACATCTTTTATTTCCTTGATTAAGTTTATTCTTAGGTATTTTATTTTATTTGTGATTATATGGGATTACTTTTCTTGTTTTCTTTCACAAATTGTTCAAATAGAAACACTATTGATTTTTGTATGTTCGTTTTGTATCTTGAAGCTTTACTACATTTGTTTATCAGTTATTTTTTGTTGACTTGTGTTTTAGTCATCTTACTAAAGATATGAGTGGTTTGTACACCACAGTTGCAGTGTTATTCTGTAGTTGTCTGTGTACTTAGTGTCAATGAGTTTTATACTTTCAGATGATTTCTTATTGCTCATTAACATGCTTTTCTTTCAGATTGAAAAACTCCCTTAAGGATTTCTAGTAAGACTTGTCTCGTATTGATGAAATCCCTTAGCTTTTGTTTGTCTGGCCAAGACTTTATTTCTCCTTCAGAGTTAACAGATAAATTTGCCGGATATGGTATTTTAGGTTGGAAGATTTTTTTTTTCCTTCAGCACTTTGAATGTATGAATGATCCCACTCCCTCCTGGCCTGTAAGGTTTCTGCTCAGATGTGTGCTGCCAAATGTATCAGAGCTCCTTTGTGTTACTTGCTGCTGCTGCTGCTGCTGCTGCTCCTTCTCTTCCTCCTCCTCTTCCTCCTTCTCCTTCTCCTCCCCCCTCTCCTCCTCCTCCTCCTCCTTCTCCTTCTTCTTTTTGCATCTTTTAGGATTCTTTCTTTATCCTTGACCTTTGAGAGTTTGATTTACATGCCTTTGGTCATCTTATTTGGATTGAATATTCTTAGTGTTTTTCAACCTTCTTGTACCTGGATATTCATGTTTTTTTTCTGGGTTTGAAAAGTTCTCTGTTGTTATTTCTTTGAATAAACTTTTAACCCAGTCTCTCTCTTTATGTTCTCTTTAAGGCCAATAAATCATAGATTTGCCCTTATGACACTGTTTTCTAGATCTTGTGGGTATGCTTCATTTTTTTCAGATTCTTTTTTTCTCTATGTATTTTCATATAGCCTGTCTTAGCTCGGTTCTTCCTTCTGCTGGACCAATTCTGCTGTTAAGATACTCTGATGAATTTTTCAGTTTGTCAGTTGAATTTTTCAGTTCTAGAGTTTGTTTGACTTTCCCTTATTATTTCAGCCTCTCTTACATTTCTCGATAGAATTCTGAATTCCTTCTCTGTGTTATCTTGAAGTTCTTTGAGCTTCCTCAAAATAGCTCCTTTGTATTTCCTGTCTGAAAGGTCATATATCTCCTTCACTTCCAGAGTGGTCAGTGGTGCCTTTTTTAGTTTCTTGAGGTCATGTTTTCCTGGATGTTCTTGGTGCTTGTAGATGTTCTTTAATGTCTGGACATTAAAGAGTTAATTATTTATTTTAATCTTCTCATTCTGGGCTTATTTGTACCATCCTTCTTGAGAAGGCTTTTCATGAAGTCAAAAGGGATTGAATGTTGTAACCTAAGCCTATGGTCACTATACTATTTCAGCACTAGTGGGATCCCTAAGCCCAGGAATACTATGACTCTTGGAGACTCCTTAGTACACTGCTATGATGTACTTTATTAAGATAAAGGAGAATTCCCTAGGTTACCAGACAAAGTCTTTCATGCTCTTCCCTCTCTTTCTCTTAATTACAAAGGGTCTCTTTCTGTGTAATGCTCCCTGGAGTTGGGGAAACAGTGACATGGACACTGTCATGGTCACCATAGCTGGCACTGTGTAGAGTTGCACCTCAAGCCTTGCAGAGCAGCCCAGTACTGGGGCTTGCCTAAGGCCTGTGGCCACTGCTGCCTGGCTGCTGCTGCTATTTATTCATGGCCCAGGACCACTTTAGTGAGCAAATTGTGAATTCTGCTAGGGACTGGGTCTGTCTCATCAGGGCAACAGCTTCCCTTCTGGCTAAGGGTGGGTCTAGAAATGCTGTCCCTGATGAAAGATGTATATTCTTGGGCTTCAGGAATCTGCCTGTTTTTTTGTTTTACTGTGGCTGAGCTAGTACCTAAGTTTTAAGATACAGCCCTCTGTATTCCTCCCTTTCCTTCCTCTAAGTGGAGTTACACTGCCTGGAAGTGGTGGAGGGATGACACAGACACTCTATTGGCCACCATAGCTGGTGTTACACTGGGTCATACCCCAGGTCAACTGACCGCTGAGAAGAGTGTATATAGCACCAGGGCTTGCCCTAGGACTGCAGTGCTTGTGGCCTGACTGCCACTCACATTTATTTAGTGCCCCAGGTCACTTCAGCCAGCCTATAGTGAAGCCACCTGGATTCGAGTTATTCCTCCTGAGCTGAAGAATTCTGCTCTGCCTCAGGGCTGGTGTAAATGCTCCTTCTCTGGGTGCTAGTGGAATTCTGTCCTGTGCCATGACAGAGCAGTTCTCAGTTTCAAAGCAGAGTTCTATACTCACTTCACTCTTTCTCCCACAAACCCACAGATTCTCTTTCTGTGCTGTGCTGTCCGGGGTTGAGGGGAGGGATGGTAGAGGCAATGCAAGACTGTCTTTCCTACCCTTTTGAATGCCACTTTCCTTGATATTATGCTCAAACCAGGTACTGTGATCACTCAACTAATTTTATGGTTCCTAGGAAGGTGCATGGACAGTTGTTTAATATGGTGTTCCTGTGGGGAGGATGATCGCTGGAAGGCTCTACTTGGCCAACTTGCTCGGCCTTCTCCAATAATGTATATTTAAGACCATTCATGGCAGCATTTGTTATAGTAGCAAGAAATGAAAACAACTTAAATGTCCCAAATAG
The DNA here is from genome assembly GCF_043159975.1 of Macaca nemestrina. Classification (NCBI taxonomy): domain Eukaryota; kingdom Metazoa; phylum Chordata; class Mammalia; order Primates; family Cercopithecidae; genus Macaca; species Macaca nemestrina. Next base: position 88,604,863 of record NC_092128.1, on the reverse strand, counting down.
GGGATTAATTAATACATAATAACACATTGATGCAATTGAATACTATGTAACCATTTAAAATGATGATAGTATATCCTTATGAACTTGAAAAATTGTTCATATCTTTTGCGTGAAAAAGATAACTAAAATTAGCATATATGTTAGATAAATTTCCCATTCTTTAGAAAAATATATTTATCAATGACTATAATTCTCATAGGATATAGACTGAAATGTTAATAGAAAGGTAGTAATTTTTCTTAAATATTTCATGTCACTTGCAATGAGTATGGATTATGTAATAAAATAGTATTTTTTTAAGCAGTAGAAACTTACACACAAAATTTATAAACATTTAAGTTAAAATTAAGGGTAAATAGTAATAAAATTTGTTTAGTAATACAGAAAATGGATATTGTATACTAAACATAACTAATCAGGATATAATAATGTATGTTATTAATTCTGGTCCAAAAAAGGAAGCATGTTCAACAGAATGTTATGGTTATCTCTCACTCATGGGATTAGGAATTATTTTTTTTTTTTTTTTTTTTTTGAGACGGAGTCTTGCTCTGTCACCCAGGCTGGAGCGCAGTGGCCGGATCTCAGCTCACTGCAAGCTCCGCCTCCCGGGTTCACGCCATTCTCCTGCCTCAGCCTCCCGAGTAGCTGGGACTACAGGCGCCCGCCACCTCGCCCGGCTAGTTTTTTGTATTTTTTAGTAGAGACGGGGTTTCACCGTGTTAGCCGGGATCGTCTCTCGATCTCCTGACCTCGTGATCCGCCCATCTCGGCCTCCCAAAGTGCTGGGATTACAGGCTTGAGCCACCGCGCCCGGCCTAGGAATTATTTTTATTCCCCTCTCTCTCTATACATATTATTTTGTAGTGTTCAGTTTTCTGTTCCTGAGCGTGTATTAATTGCATTAACTGTAATTACGTATATAGTAAAAACATTTTGGAGCAGCCTTAACCTATATTCTAAAAATATTTCAAACTGTTGGAGGCAGCAAATAGCTGAATTACTGATGGTTCTGCAGAAACCTCACTTCTTGCCTCCTCAAGAAAGAATTTGACTGAGAAGCACAAGGCAGTAAAAGAGACTGAGGTAGGTTTCAGAGCAGGCGTGGAAGTTTATTAAAAAGCTTTAGAGCAGGAAATAAAAGAAAGTACACTGGAAGAGACCCAAGTGGGCACTTTGGAGGTCAAGTGCCCTGTTTAACCTTGATCCTATGATTTTATGTACTGGTCCACTTCTGGCGGCTTGCATCACTCTTCCCATGATTCTTCCCTTTGGGTGGGCTGCCCTGTGTGCACGGTGCCCTCCTTACACTTGGGAAGTAAGCACACGCAGTGTGTTTAGGAAGTTGTACACATGCCCATCTGAGACTTTCTTCACTTTTCTGGGGGCATTCGAAGGTCATACTCTGTCATTTTGTCTCTTAATGCTCATCCTCGAGCTCACTTGATTATTTCCTGATATTTTATTGGAAGCTAGTTACCAATTTCAAGTGTTTTTATCTGTTTGGGAAATTGCCACTTCCTGGTACCTGTGACCAGTGATTACTTTAGTGTGACAACTGTGGACCATCAGGAAATTGCCTTTCCCTGGTGTGGGCTGCAAATTATTTTTAAAGAGGCAGTGTGATAACTGCCAAACCCATCACCTGATGGCTGCCTGACATTCCTGGCAGTGTGTCCGGAATTGGTGGGTTCTTGGTCTCACTGACTTAAAGAATGAAGCTGCAGATTCTTATGGTGAGTGTTACGGTTCTTAAAGATGGTGTGTCTGGAGTTTGTTCCTTGAGATGTGCAGACGTGTCCAGAGTTTCTTCCTTCTTGTGGGTTTGTGGTCTTGCTGGCTTCAGGAGTGAAGCTGCAGACCTTTGCGGTGAGTGTTACAGCTCATAAAGGTGGCGCATCTGGAGTTGTTCATTCCTTCCGGTGGGTTTGCGGTCTCGCTGACTTCAGGAGTGAAGCTGCAGACCTTTGCGGTAAGTGTTACAGCTCATAAAGGCAGTGCGGACCCAAAGAGTGAGCAGCAGCAAGATTTATTGCAAAGAGCAAAAGAACAAAGCTTCCAGCGTGGAAGGGGACCCAAGTGGGTTGCCCCAGCTGGTTTGGGCAGCCTGCTTTTATTCCATTATCTGACCCCACCCACATCCTGCTGATTGGCCCATTTTACAGAGAACTGATTGGTCTGTTTTGACAGGGTGCTGATTGGTGCATTTATAAACCTTTAGTTGGTCACAGAGTGCTGATGGTGTGTTTACAATCCTTTAGCTAAACATAAAAGTTCTCCAAGTGCCCCCCAGATTAGCTAGACACAGATCACTGATTGATGCATTTACAAACCTTGAGCTAGACACAGAGTGCTGATTGGTTTGTTTACAAACCTTGAGCTAGACACAGAGCACTGATTGGTGTATTTACAATCCTTTAGCTAGACATAAAAGTTCTCCAAGTCTCAACCCGACTCAGGAGCCCAGCTGTCTTTGCCTAGTGAATCCTGTGCCAGGGCTGCGGGTAGAGCTTCCGGTCAGTCCCCCGCCGTGTGCCTGCACTCCTCAGCCCTTTTGCAGTTGATGGGACCAGGCGCCCTGGAGCAGGGAGCGGTGGCTGTTGGGGAGGCTCCGGCCGTGCGGGAGCCCAGGGGGTGGGGAGGGGGGTGGGTTGGGGGTGGACTCAGGGGCTCAGGCATGGTGGGCTGCAGGTGCCAAGCCCTGCTCAGTCGGGAGGTGGCTGAGGCCCGGTGAGAATTCAAGCACAGCTCCGGGTGGGCCGACAATGCTGGGAGACCCAGCACACCCTCAGCAGCTGCTGGCCCAGTTGCTAAGCCCCTCATTGCCTGGGGCCAGCAGCACCCGCCAGCTGCTCCAAGTGTGGGTTCCAGCTGCGTGCACCATGCGCCGCCCCAGTTCCCGCCCGCGCCTCTCCCTCCATACCTCCCCGCAAGCAGAGGGAGCCGGCTTTGGCCTCGGCCAGCCCAGAGAGGGACTGCCACAATGCGGTGGCAGACTGAAGGACTCCTCAAGTTTGGCCAGAGTAGACGCTGTGGCCTGAGGAGGTGTTGAGAGCGAGTGAAGGCTGCTAGCACGTTGTCACCTCTCAGCAGGGGTGGGTTGAAAGGGGTATTCTCCTGCCTTGCCATATTTTTACTTAATGAACAGGAATGCAATCTCTATTGTACTTTGCAATAAAATATCAGGAATAAAAATATCTGTGCGTGGTGGTGCATACTTGTGGTCCCAGCTACTCCAGAGGCTGAAGTGGGAAGATCATGTGAGCCCAGGAGATCAAAGCTGTAGTGAGCTGTGATTGTGCCATTGTATTCCAGCCTAGGCAACAGAGCAAGACCCCATCACACACACACACGCGTGCACACACACACACGAAAAGTCACAAATAAATGGAAACACATACTGTGTTCATGAAGTGACCTAATATTGTAAAGACAGCCATACTCCCCAGAACAATTTACAGATTCAGTGCAATTCTTACCAAAATCCCAATGATGTTTCTTTGCACTTCACCCTTCCTGATTTCAGAACCTATTACAAAGCTACAGTAATTAACTGTATGGTGCTGGCATAAAGATAGAAATGTAGACTTAGTGGAACAGAGTAGAGAACCGAGAAGTTCTCATATGTGTACTCAAATAATCTGCATGGGTTTGTATCAAGGCTACAAAATGGGAAAGAATAATCTCTTCAGCAAATGGTATTGGGAAGACAGGATAGCCACATGCTAAAGGATGAAGGTGTTCCCTTAACCTTGCCCTACATGTAAAAACTCAAAATGGATTAAAGACCTGAAACGACAAAATTCCTAGAAGCATATGTAAGGGAAAAGCTTCTTAGATTTGACTATGATTTCTTTGATATGATACCAAAAGCTCAGACAAAAATAACAAAAATAGTGAGTGGGAGTGTATCAGACTAAAAAGCTGCCCAGCAAAGGAGCAATCACCAGAGTGAAAAAGTACCCTATAGAATGGGTGAAAATATTTGCAAGCCATATATCTGATTAGGAGTTAACATCCATCATATATAAAGAACTCATACTACTCAACAACAGGAAAAAGAAAAGTATTTAAAAATGTGCAAAATATTGTAATGACATATCTCGACGGAAGTTATACAGATGGCCAAGAGTGATAGGAAAAGATGGACAACATCCCTAATCATTATGGAAATGCAAATCAAAACCATAATAGTAAATGAATTATCTTACACCATTTGGTCACTATTAAAAGAAGAAAAACAAAATAACAGGTGTTGGCAAGGATGTGGAAAAATTGCAGCTCTTGTGCACTATTTATGGAATGTAAAATGGTGTAGACACTTTGGAAAGCAGTTTGGAGGTTCTTCTCAAAATTGTTACTGTATGATCTAACAATCCCACGTCTAGGTCTCTATTCAAAAGAATTGAAAACAGGATCTTAAAGGGATATTTGTGTAATCATGATTGTAGTATTCACAGTAGCCAAGAGGTGGAAATTACCTTAAGTGTCTATCAACAGGTGAATGTGTAAAGAGAATGTGGTATACACATACAATAAAATATTATTCAGCCTTACAAAAAAAGGAAATCCTGTATATCCTACAACATGATGAACCTTGAGAATACTGTGTTAAATGAAATAAGCTTATCACACAAAGACAAATACTGCATGATCCCTCTTTGAGTAGTCAAACTCTTAGTAAAATGTTGGTTGCTAGGATCTGGGAGGAGAGAACAAACAGGATTTGTTGTTCAGTGGAACTAGAATTTCAGTTTTCAAGATAAAAGATCAGAGAAATGTTAAAAACAGTGTTCTGATAGTTTATACCACTGTTAACTTAAAATGTTTTAAGGTGATAAATTCTATGTTTTGTGTTTTTGACCACAGTAGAAAAAAGAAGGAAATGAACAAATTGTCTTTCAGAGTTTTGTTATAATTTTGCCTTTCCAGTAGCGGTATTTGATAGTTCTGGTCTTTCCACATTCTGATTAACATTTAGCATTGTCAGTCTTAAATTTCAACTTCTCTAGTACATGTGAATTGGTATTTTGTTGTGGTTACTTGCAGTTTCTTTATTACTAATGATACTGAGCATTTTTTCCTGTGATTATTGGCCTGTTTTGTATCTTTTTTTCCAAGTGCTCATTTTCTCTCCTTCTGTTTATCTTTTTTAAATTGATAATGTAAGAATGCTTCATGTATTCTACATAGAAGTTCTTTATCAGGTATATGTATTGCAGATATTATTCCCCAAGTTATGACTTGTTTTTTTTTTCTCGTTCAGTGATATCTTTTGATGACAATTTAAAAATTTTGATGAAACATAATTTCCCAATTCGTGTTCCACAGCTAGTATTTTTATGGTCTTCTCCAGGAAATCCTTGTTTATTTGAAGATTACCAAGTTATTTGCCTATGCTAAGTTTTATAATTTTTACTTTTATATTTTGTTCTATGATTTATCTCCCATTTTTTATGTGTGTGAAATACAACAGTTTAGATTGATTTTTAAAATACAGATATCTAGATATTCTAGCACCATTTGTTGAAAAGACTTTTTCATAAAAGTTATTTCCTTGGCACCTTACTAAAATATCAGTTTGCTATAATATGTTTGGTTGTGATTTTGGACTGTGTTCTTTTCTGTTACTCTCTTTGTGTACCCATATGCAAATATCATACTTTCTGATTACTTTAGCTTTATAGTAATATTGAAATGGGACAGTATGAGTCTTTTACAGTTGTTCTTTTTCTCTAGGATTGTTTTGATTATTTTCCACATAAAATTTATCAAAGGTTTAGTTAAAAACGTATTAGAATTTTAATTGTGGTTACATTGAATCTATAGATGAATTTAGGAATAATGGATATTTTAACATTTTGTCTTATCTAGGAACATGGCATCTCTCCATTTATGGAAGCCTCTGTAATTTCTCTCAGCATTGTTTTGTAGTTTTTAGAGTTTATGTATCTTTCACATTTTTAAAATAAATTTTTATAAATATTTTATGTTTTTGATGCTGTTATGTGATTTGTTTCTTGATTTATTTTTCAGATTGTTTACTATTGACATATGGAAATGATACTGAGTATTATACGTTGATTTTGTATTATGCAACATTTTTTGGTTTCTTTAGGTGTTTCTAAATAGGTGTTTATGTGGTCTGCAGACAAGGACAGATTGACTTTTTCCTTTCCAATTTGGATGCCCTTTATTTCTCTCTTGCCTAATTACTCTGTCTAGGACTTTGAGTACTAGGTTGAATAAAATGTGTAAGAGTAGACATCATTTTTCTCCTGGTTCTTAAAGGAAAAGGTTTTAGATTTTCTCCACTCAGTATGATGTTAACTGTGAGTTAGTCATATATGGCGTTTAATTGAGTTGAGGTATTTTCCTTCTATACCTAATATTTTGGGAGATTTTATTGTAAAGGCATGTGGAATGTTACTGAATGCCCCTTCAACATCTATTGAAATGATAATGTTTTTTGTGCTTAATTCTGTTAACATCATGTATTATGCTTATCAATTTTCATATATTGAACTGTTCTTGCATTCCTGTGATGAATCCCACTTGATCATGGTGAATAATCTTTTTAATGCGTTGTTGAATTAAATTTAGTAGTTTTTTTTTTTGAGACGGAGTCTTGCTCTGTAGTTCAGTGGCGCCGTCTCAGCTCACTGTACCCTCCACCACCCAGGTTCAAGCAATTCTCCCTGCCTCAGCCTCCCGAGTAACTGGGATTATAGGTGCCTGCCATCGTGCCTTCCTAATTTTTGTATATTTAATAGAGATGAGATTTTACCATGTTGGCCAGGCTGGTCTTGAACTCCTGACCTCAGGTGATCCGCCACCTCGGCCTCCCAAAGTGCTGAGATTATAGGTGTGAGCCACCATGCCTGGCCAGTTTACTAGTATTTTGTTGAGGATCTATCTTGACATCTTTGTTATCAGGGATGAGCTTGTAGTTTTCTTTTTTTGTTGTGTCCTTGTGTTGGTGTTAGAGTAATGCTGGGCTTGTAGAATGAGTTTCAAAGTATGCCTTCCTCTTTAATTTTTGGAAACATTGAATAGAATCAATATTAGTTCATTTAAAAATATTTGGAAGAATTCAGCAGCTGTGAAGCCATCAGGTCTTGGGCTTTTCTTGGATGAGATACTTCTATTACTGCTTCAATCTTATTACTCGTTACTGGAATGTTCAGATTTTCTATTTCTTTATGGTTTATTCCTGGTAATTTTATGTGTCAGGAATTTATTCATTTCTTCTAGGTTTTCCAGTTTGTTGGAGCATAATTATTTGTAATGGTCTCTGATGATCCTTTATATTTCTGTTGTATCGTTGTAGTATATCCATTTTCATCTCTGATTGTATTTTTTTGGTGCCTCTTTTTTTCTTAGTCTAGCCTAAACATTTATTGATTTTGTCTCTCCCTTTAAAATATCACTTTTCAACTCAATCTTTTGTATTGTTTTCTTAGTCTCAATTTCATTTATTTTTGTGCTAAATCTTAATTTGGGGTTTGGTTTGGTATTGCTTTTCTAGTTCCTTCAGGTGAATTTCCTTTTTCTTTTCTTTCTTTATTTTTTTCTTGATAGAGAGTCTCACTCTGTCAGCTAGGCTCAAGTGTGGTGGCATGATCACAGCTCATTGCAACGTCAGCCTGGCTACTTTTTAAATTTTTTTGTAGAGACAGGATCTTACTATGTTGCCCAGCTAGTCGTAAACTTCTGGCTCAAGTAGTCCTCCCACCTCAACCTCCCAAAGTGCTGGGATTACAAGTGGGAGCCATATACGTGGCCTACATTCAGCTGCTCTATGTCTTTTAATTGGGGAATTTAGTCCACTTACATTTAGCTTTATAGAAATATAAATAAATACTGATAAAATAAATAAATACTGATAGGTAAGGAGGTAACTATTTTTTAGTTGTAACTTTTTGCTTCCTTCTTACTGTCTTCTTTTGTGGTTAAGTGATTTTTCTCTGGTAGTATGTTTTAATTTCTTGCTTTTTAGTTTAACTATTACAGGTTTTTGGATTGTCACTACCATGAGGCTTACAAAAGATACCTTAAATTTATAACAAGTTATTTTGAACTGATGACAACTTAACTTTGATTGCAAAGAAAGAAACAAAGAAAATTGTAAAGAACTTTAAACTTTAATCCTCCCACATTTTGACTTTTGTTGTTTCAGTTTACATTGTTGATATCGTTCAGGGTCGAATTCTAATTCTACTTCTCTTGCCATTTCTACCACATCTGTGATGACTTCCTTCACTGAAGTCTTGAACCCCTTAAAGTCATCTGTGAAGATTGGAATCAACTGCCAATCTTCTGTGAATGTTGATATTTGACCTCATCCCATGAATCATGAATATTCATAATGGCATCTAGAATAATGAGTCATTTCTAGAAGGTTTTCAGTTTACTTTGTTCAGATCCATCAGAGGAATCACTAGGGCAAATACCCTTAGCCCTACAAAAAGTGCATTTCCTAAATAGTAAGACTTGAGAGGTGAAATTACTCCTTCATCCTAGGGCTGCAGAATGGATATTGTTTTAGTAGGCATGAAAACAACATTGATATCCTTCATCAGAGCCCTGGGGAGACCAGGTGTGTTGTCAGTGAGCAGTAATATTTTGAAAGGAATCTCTTTGTAAGTGGTACATCTCAACAGTGTGCTTAAAATATTTAGTAGACCATGTTGTAAACAGACGTGCTGTTATTCAGGCTTTCTTGTTCCATTTCTGGAGCAAAGGTAGAGTAGATTTAGCATAATTCCTGAGGACCCTAGGATTTTTGGAATAGTAAATGAGCATTGGCTTTAACTTAGAGTCACTACTAGCCTCTAACAAGGTACTCATTCTGTCTTTTGAGGCTTTGAAGCCAAACATTGGCTTTTACTCTCTAGTTGTAAAGGTAGTAGATGGCATCTCTTCTCCATATAAGGCTGTTTTGTCTACAGTGAAAAATCTGTTTAGTGTAGCCACCATTATCAATGATCTAGACTAAATCTGGATGACTTGCCATATAGCTTCTACATCAGGACTTACTGCTTCACCTTGTACTTCTATGTTATGGAGACAGCTTCTTTCTTCAAACCTCCAATTTCTGTTAGCTTCAAACTCTTCTTCTGCAGTTTCCTTACCTCTTTCAGCCTTTATAGAATTGAAGCTAGTCTGGGCCTTGTTCTGGAATAGGCTTTGGACAAACGGAATGTTGTCTGGTGTGATTTTCTATCCTTTACCACTAATACTTTCTCCATATCACCCATAAGTGTTCTTCATGTTTATCATTCATCTGTTCTGGAGCAGCACTTTTAATTTCCCTGAAGAACCTTTTTTTTTGGGGGGGGGGGGGTATTCTTATATTGGATAATTGTTTAGTGTGAGAGAGCAAGCTTTCAGTCTGTCTTGGCTTTTGATACATTTTCCTGGCTAAGCTTAGTCATTTTTAGCTTTTGATTGAAAATGAAAGATATGTGACTTTTCCTTTTGCTTGAACACTTAGAGTTCATTGTAGGGTAACTAATTGGTCTAACTTCAGTGTTGTTGTGTCTCAGTTAATAGAGAGGCCCTGCTAGAGGGAGAGAGACAGAGGAATGGTCAGTTATGGCGCAGTCAGAATATACAAAACAATTTATCAATTAATTTTGTCATCTTAAATGAGTATGGTTTGTAGTGCACCAAAGCAATAATAATATCAAAGATCACTGATCACCATAGTAGATATAGTAATAATGAAAAGGTCTGAAATATTCTGAAAATTATTAAAATGTGACTATGCCCATGACGTGGGCACATGTTGTTGGAAAAATGCTGGTAAGAGTTTCTGGACACAGGGTTGCTGGAAAACTTCAGTTTGTTAAAAAAAACACAGTGTGAAGTGTCATAGTAAAGCACAGTGGAATTGAAACAAGGTATTCTTGTATTCTGTTTAATTATTTTAATGACTTTCCAGCTATTTCTTGTTACTACAACCATTATTATTTTAGTGGTTGCTCTAGGAATTAGTGTCCTCTTTAAGTTGTCATCATATGCCTAGAGGGCAGTACTTTATCACCTCATATGAAATATGAAGAACCTTGCTATAGCATAATTTTAATTAGCCCCCATCCTTTGTTCTTTTTCATTATATATTTTACATCTACACTCATAATTTACTCCACAGTGCCATGCTCATTGGTGCATTAAACACCCTTTCTTAAAGAAATAAAGAACAGAAAAAAATTGTTTACGCTCATACATTTACTTAGTATTTTCAGTACTCTTCATTATTTTTTGTAGGTACAAATTTTAGTTTTGTGGTCATTTTTCTTCATTCTGAAGAACTTTCTTTAGGATTCTGTGTATTGCCAATTTTCTTTCTTTCTTTCTTTCTTTTAATTTGCTTTATTTTATTTTATTTTATTTTTTTGAGACGGAGTCTTGCTCTGTTGCCCAGGCTGGAGTGCAGTGGCATGATTTTGGCTCACTGTAACCTCTGCCTCCCGGGTTCAAGCAGTTCTCTGCCTCAGCCTCCCAAGTACCTGGGATTACAGGTGCCTGCCAGCATGCCTGCCTAATTTTTGTATTTTTAGTAGAGATGGGGTTTCACCATTTTGACCAGCCTGGTCCTGAACTCCTGACCTCATGATCCACCCACCTCAGCCTCCCAAAGTGTTGGGATTACAGGCGTGAGCCACTGTGCCCGGCCTATTGCCAATTTTCTTGTGACAAATTATCCGACCTTTTTATTCTCTGAAAATATTTTCATTTACTGCCAAGTTTGAAGGATATTTCATTGATGTAGAATTGCTCTACTTTTTCTTTTAGTACTTTAAAAATTGTTTTATTTTCCTCTTGCCTCTGTTTTTAATCAGAAGTCAGCTTCCACTGTATAATTGATCCCTTCTATGTAATGCATCTTTTTACATAGTCTTGTGCTTTTATAGTATTCAGTTATTTGGCTTTTTGTTTAAAATAGATAACATCTCAAGTCTATTACCTTTTCACAGCCCACTCTTCTTGCTTTGCTTAGTTTAAATTTTATTTACAGTCATAGTTATTAATCCCTCCACAACCTCCTGACTTCTTTACCTCTTTATTTGCTTATTGACACTACAACACTGGTTAAATCCAACATAACTGCTTCTCCATTCCTATTTTTAAGCAGGTGAATGTGGCTGATGAAAAAAAAGAAACCTACACTGGTCTCATTTTAAATTCATGAGCACGAATCTCATTTGTGCCCTTATTCTTTCTTGCCTTGCAATCATTAAATTTTTCCTGTTATGTTATCTGCTCCACTCTTCTGATCAACTCTTTTATACTTCCTTCACTTTCATTTAGCATATGTTTTTCACATCTTTTCTCTTAGCTCATGACCATAGTACTCCACTGAAAAAATTGAGGAAATCAAAAGAGATGTTTTGTAATATCCTGTTATCACATACATTCATAACTTGTATCTATGCATGTATATTTTATATTTTCTTCTGTTACCGTGGATGAAATACCCATGTATCCAGGTAAAGCAAGTCCTTTATGTGTGCATTGTAACCAACTTCTTCTAGACAATTTCATTTTATTGCTTTGGCAATTTTACACTTTCTCTCTGTACCATCACATTTTTACTCTTTATATGATCATTCTTATTATCATACACCTTTGTCATTATCTCTCTCATCTTAAAAAAGAGATAAAGCAAGTCATTGATCTTACATTCCATTTTAGGCAGTACTCTTTTCTCCTGCTTATTTTTTTTACAGCAAAACTTTATAAGAGGGTTGACTGTTGGCTGTCTACATTTTTCCCTCTCTTTTTTTCTTTTCTTTTCTGAGACAGAATCTCACTCTGGTGCCCAACGTGGAGTGCAGTGGCACGATCTCAGCTCACTTCAACCTCTGCCTCCTATGTCCAAGCGATTATCTCACCTCAGCCTTCCAAGTAGCTGGGATTACAGGCACCTACTACCATGCCCAGCTAATTTTTGTATTTTTAGTAGAGACGGGGTTTCACCGTGTTGGCCAGGCTGATCTCGAACTCCTGACTTAAGGTGATCCGCCCGCCTTGGCCTACCAAAGTGCTGCGATTACAAGCACTGCACCCAGCCATCATTTTTTAAAAACACTTCTTTACTTGGCTTGTTAGAACACCAAAGTTTGTTGATTTTTTTTTTCTACGTTTTTGGCTTTTCTCAGTCTTTTTGCTGTGTAAGTAAATCTTCTGAGTATCTCTCCTTAGATCTCTTCTTTTTTCACTCTACCCTCATTCTCTTGATTATTTCCATCCATGTTCATGGTTTTAAGTGTCATCTCCATGTCAATGACTTTTAAATGCATATTTCTGTGTAGTCCTCCTTTCTGAACTCTTGTCCATCATATTCAAAAGCATGCTAATGACCATTTTTATATTTAATGAGATCTCACACTTAATTTTGCCAAAAGCACCCTCATAATATTTTGCCTCCCCGCCACTGTCCCTGGCAAATGCTGCATCTCTTAATTTTTTTCTCCGTCTTGTTTAGTGGTAACTCCACTATTCCAGTTGTCAGGCCAACGATGTTAGTGTAGTTCTATGTTCTCTTCATTTCATGGCGATATCTGATTTATCAGCAAATTCTTTTGGCATTGTCTTTATAAAACACTTTTTACCAGAAAACACTTTATAACACACTTTGTACCACATCACCACTGTCACCACCCTGCTCCCTGACTATATTATCTTTCACTTGTATTATTAACTGGTCTTTTTTTTTTGTGTTTTTGGCTCTGCCTTCATTTTTATACAGCAACACAGTGATTGTGTTATATTTTAGGTTAGAGAGTGTTACTCTTCTGTTTAAACCTTCCAGTTTAACTTCTGACTTGCTTCAGAGTGAAAGCTAAAACCTTTATACTATAACAGAAGATTTGCCATCCATTGCTGCTGACCATATCTTCTGCTCAGCTTGTCTTTGGTTTATTTCCAGTCATCATGGCTTCTTTGCTATCATCAAATATTATGAGCATATTCCTATTCCTGCAGTTTCAAGCATGCTATATAATACTTACTTTATTTTATTTGCAGTCTAAGAACCATTGGTGCCCAAATATAGGTGCCCAAATACAGAGCTTTTTTCTTTTTGTTGTAAGCACTGAGTATGCAGCAAATTGTCCTAGCACATAGTAGGCACTCAGGATTCAGTTTTCCTTTTAATAAGTGAGTTCCTCTTTCACCTATTTTTCTTAAACTTGTTTTCAGATCCGTGATTCTAACTGCAACTATGAGGCCTTTATGAACATTATTAAATTGAGTGACAATATTGGAGAGCTAGAAGCAGTCAGAGATAAGGCAGCAGAAGAATTACAGTATCTTAGATCTCTAGATACAGCTGGTGATGGTAAGTAATGTATTTAAAGTATTTTTTGAAGGATTATTATATCTTCAAAACTTTGGTTAATTTACCTAAATGTCATTTTCTGCTATTAATGTTTTCACTTTAATTAAATCTTCCTTATTAGATTAACATGTGCTTAGTTAGAGTAAAAGGATTATTTTCAGAATGTGAGAATGTGATTATTGTAATTATCCCTAGAGTGGAGGTAATTGGCATGGTTTACTTTTAATTAAATAATTTCACTGTATAATTTCAGATGGTTTCTTTTATTGAATAAAATAATTGCTGTATTGTTGGTTATTTTGTTAAATTACAGTAAGTGCATGTTTAAAGTATTTAATAAATAACATTACCACTTTCTAGTTCATGATTTGTTTGCTTTTAGATATCAACACTATCAAAAATCAAATAAATAGCTTACTATTCGTAAAGAAGGTATGTGACTCAAGAATACAGCGATTGCAGTCAGGCAAAGTAAGTAAAGTACTTTTGAATTAATGTAATTAATGTTTAGTTATAAATACTTCATAGGGATTAAAATGCACAGTAAAGGACAAAAAGTAGGACATTTCCCAGTGCAGCACTTTACAAGAGGACTTTAAAAAGAGTTTTCTTTTCGACAATGTGATATAAATATTTGTTAAAACATGCCAAAAAGGTTAACTAAAGTGCTGCCTGAAAAATGTTAAAGTAATTGAAGATTTTATTTTATTCCTTGATTTATTTATGCACTTACTTGGGTATCGTTTTCAAAATTTACATTTATTCAGTTTTGTGAGTTGGGTGCTTTTTAGAAGAGCCAAGTAGACAAACTCTTTTCATGGAGTTTACATTTTAGTTGCAGAGTCAGGAAATAAATCAATAAGCAAATTGATGCATAATATCAGGTGGTGATATCTACTGCAAAAAAACAGTAATAAAGCAAAGTAGCGTATAGAAAATGTCTTGGACTGGTTTAGATAGGTGCTGAGAGGTTTGATGACACTTGATTGTAGTGAGATCTAAATAACATGAGGCAGTTAGTCCTGTGCTGTATTTTTGCTTGCCTTTGAAGTATCGATCTTACAGGCAGTCATGAGAGCAGATGCAGGAGCACTAAGGTAAGAATGTCTTTGGTGAATTGGAGGAGGTCGTTGTGATTGGTATGGAATGAATGAGCTATTGTGCTAGGAATGAAGTCATAGAAGAACCGGGGGGTTAGATCTTATATGGTCATATATGGTCTTACTGGCCATAGTAAGAGTTTTATTCTAATTATGATGAAAGTCAATTGGAGATTTGCCCTGGCAAGTGACATTACCTGACTTACGAGCTAAAAGTTAAAATTATTGTCTTTATTCTTTGTGAAGAATAGACACAAAGTATGAGACAATATGGGTAAGAATGGAAACTGAAAGATTATTTGCGATAACTCCTGATTTAAAACTAGGTAAGAGATGTCTATGGAGGTTGTGAGAAGCGATTAGAGACTGGATATAGTGCTAGTAGGATTTTCTTAATGGAGTGAATATGGGGTGAGAAGGAAAAAAAAATAACTCAAGGACAATTTCAGGGTATTTTGGTTTGAGCAACTGTATAAATAGTGGTGCTGTTTACTGAATTGGGTAACACAGAGAGAGGAGGAGGTTTGGAAAAGAGAATTGAGTTTTGGGTATTTTAATTTGATATCCCTGTTTGACATTCAAGTAGACATGCTACTTGGTAATCTTGAGTTCTAAGGAAAAGTTAGTGATGGAGACGAATTTTGTAAATTCTCAACAATTATCAGATGTTTAATGAGAGACTGGATGATGTTATCTAAAAGAGCGTGTGTAAGTAGGAATGCATTGGTGACTTGGTCCTACTACACTTCAGTGAATAGAGTTTAAGACAAAGTAAAGAGTCTAGCCAAAGAAACAGAGTAAATAGCCAGTGAGATTGGAGGAAAACCTGAGCATGTGATATTGAAGCAGGATATTTCCCTGACCCCTTCGCAGGACTTGCAGCAGGGGTGCCTGGTTTACTCATCCTGCCATTCCCAACTTCTTGTGGTGGGGGGCGTGCAAGCAAACGAGTGAGAACTTGAGTGAAGGAGTGCTGGAACAAGCCTGCCACTTCGGTACTGGCGAGATCAAACTCCACTCACTCGGACCCACTGTATTCCACCCATCACAACAGGGAGTGCACAAGTGAGTGGGTGGAGGAACTGGCCCAGATGCATTAGTGCTGGCAAGAGCAAACCCTGTTCAGGCCCTACAGCTGTCCAGTTGGGGGTGCCTGTGACTCCCAAAGCCCCAGAAGGTGTGTGACAGTGCTCTCTTAGCTCTGCTGTCTGTGGATGGCTTTAAGGGTTAACAGCTCAGTGGACCATTTGCCTTTTTGCATGAGGCAGCTGCCCTCCGCCGGTGAGGGCAAAGGGCCAGTGTGACAGCCTTTTGTGTCTGCACTCGTGGCTTCTGACCTCTTATTTGGCATCCAGGAAAAATGAAGTTGCATCAATGAGTTGAAAGATGGTAAATACTGGAGATTTTATGGCCGATGAAAGTGGCTCTCAGTGGGAAGGGGAGCTGAAAAGGGGAATGGGGCAGGTAGGTAATCTTCCCCTGAAGTCCGACTGTCTCCATTTGGATTCTTTCTGAAGTTATGCCATCAAGCTGTCCCTTTGAAGTCCAGCTTCTCTCCAATATCCAGCCGTAGTCCTGGCTATCAACTGAGTCTGGGGTTTTTATAGGCACAGAATGCGGTGGTGTGCGGCCATGGGCGGTTTAGGAAAAGGCAACATTTGAGCAGGAAAACAGGGATGTAAGTTTTCACTTAGGGCTCCGGTCTCAGGCTTTTTGGCTTGAGGGTGGTGTTTCGCTAGGGACTGCCCTTTTCTGCCTAGAATTTTGTGCACCCTGTCCCTATCAATATCTCAGAAGCCAAATGCAAAAAGTGTTTATAAAAGGGAAAGATGAGGTGTATCAAAGGATAACATGGAGAAAGATGAAGACTGAGAATTGATCAGTGGACTTACTACCTTCCGGATTATTGGTGATCTAATGAGAACATTTTTTTGTGGAGTAGTGGAGAAAATCTTAATTGGAGTTCGTCCATGAGAGAATGAGAAGAGGTAAATTAGAAACAGGAATGATAGTTGCTCTTTAGAGAAGTTTTGCCCTAAAGGAGAGCAGAGATTTGGGGCTTTAAAGCAGGAAAAAGCATTTCTTAATACCCTTAGGTTTTTAATGAGGTCACATTTTTGCTGTGGTTTTCTGTTTTGAAAATTTATTTATGACTCTCTGGTCTTATAATTTTACAGTGTATTTAAATTCCTTAAGGAATAGAAGAATTATTTTTAAAAACCATGGTGGCACATGCCTGTAATCCCAGCTACTCGGGAGGCTGAGGCAGGAGAATCACTTGAACCTGGGAGGTGGAGGTTGCGGCGAGCCGAGATCATGCCATTGCACTCCAGCCTGGGCAACAAGAGCGAAACTCCGTCTCAAAAAAACAAACAAAAAAACACTTTAAATTTAGTTTTCTAGATGAATTATAACTTAAGAAACATTACTTGAGGGCCATATTTGTTACGTGTGTGTGTGTGTGTGTGTGTGTGTGTGTGTGTGTGTGTGTGTGTGTACCTTTGTTTTGGTTAACTATATTTTAAAACTAGTTTATATACTCATGCAAATTAGCATAGAAGAAAGATACAGTTTCACTTGTGCTTTTCTTTACTTCCTTATCTAGATCTCAGAGGTAGTGATCTTTCAGTGTCATTACTCAGTGTTTTTTCCCAGGCACTTTTTGGTATTGAATCCTTTTAAAATTTAGATATTTTGTTTGCAAGCCTGTCAATTCCATTTTGAATACAAGCTTTTATTTTTTAATGAGCTCATCATACAATGTTTTCCTTTGTAAATAAACTCAGAATCCCCACGGATTTGCAGTTACATAGCTATGTTACTTATCTTGAAATCTTAGAAACCTTTATCCTCAGTGAATTTTCCTTCCCATCCTGTATCTGTGGAGCCGCTGCTGGGCAGGATAAAGAGGTGATACAATTTGAAGAAGGGGGACTTATTAGAAATCATGTGCTGGCTCTAGATTGCTCTCTACCGGGCTTTGAAAGTCAATTCGCTGTTATTATTCAGTACTTACATGAAGGAAAATACAAATTATAGAGATGGATTTGTTTTTCTTTTTTAATTCTCTTCATTTTCCTTTATTTACCACTTATGCTTAATTTAGTATCTGCCTCTGAATATGGCAGCCTACTTCATTTACAGTAAACCTGCCTATTTTTCTTTTTTAAATAGAGGGTTCTGAAATATGGATTTGGGAATATAGAGAAGCCAGTGAAAATGAATAATTCATAGAAACATTATGGCTGTTATGGAAAGGGCAGCAGCATTTGAAAACACATAGTCATACTTACCGGCTTTGCGACTTAATAGGCAACCTTTTTCATCTTCGTTTTCCTTATCTGTTAAGTAGGCTTGGTGATACAGATCCAACAGTATTGCTGTGCAGATTAAATGAAGTAATATGTGTAATGTAACTAGCACAATGCCTGATACGTAGATGCTCTTTAAATTTTGAACCCAACTTTTCCTTTTTTTTTTTCATGTGTAGGTTGTTTCCTTGCTCTATGACTTTGAAAAGTATGTCTGAAATTCACTGTTTAGAGAGTCTGAAAAAAACACATTTTCTGTAATAATTAGAGATTTTTATTGAGTTAGGAGCAAAATTACTCTTTAGGCATATTTTGTTTTCCTAGTAATAAATAGACTTTATACATGAAAATGTTGAGTTTTTAAAATTCTTGCATATATTAAACATTTCCTTCACCCTTTTAGCCTCTGGAATGTTCATTTTCATATGGAATATATATATAGAGAGAATAATTGAAAATATAGTGATTTCTATTTATTTTATATTGAAAGAGTTGAATGCTAATATTTTTAATGTGCTAATATTTTTAATTTGCTAAGCGACACTTGGAATTTAAATTCACAGAATGTATATCTATTGGGAAACAACATGCATGAGAAGGGAAGAACTTCATCTTTACTCCATTTTAGCTTGATTTTTTTCCTTATATTTATGTAAACATCTTTAACAATGAATGATTAGATAAAATATTAACTTATATTCACTTTTGCCTGTAGGAAATAAATACTGTGAAACTTGCAGCAAACTTTGGGAAACTTTGCACAGTCCCCCTGGACAGCATTCTTGTAGACAATGTTGCACTACAATTTTTTATGGGTAGGTAGATCAATTCTGTTTAAATGATATAGCCATTGAATTTCTTTTTCCATTTTTTATTGTGGTAAAATACACATAAAATTTAGTATCTCAACTATTTTTAAGTGTATAGTTCAGTGATATTAAATGTATTCATGATGTTGTACAGAGATTACAACCATCAATATCCAGAATTATTTTTATCTTCCAAAACTGACACTCTACTCATTAAACACCAACTCTCTCCATTCCCCACACCCTCAACCCCTGCAACCCATTCTGCTTTCTGTCTCTATGATTTTGACTACTCTTAAGTACCTCATGTAGGTCGAATTGTACAGTGTTTGCCTTTTTGTGACTGGCTTACTCACTTAACATGAATATGCCCTCAAGTTTTATCCATGTTACAGCATATGTGAGAATTTCCTTCCTTTTTAATGCTGAATAATACTCGTGTGTGTGTGTGTGTGTGTACACGTGCACACACTTGCTTCTCCCATTACCTCTTCTCCCTTCCCTCCACTTTTCCTAATTTCTCTGCCTAGTACTTCCAGTACTACGTTGAACAGGAGTGGCAAACGCAGGCATCTTTGTCTTGTTCCTGATCTTAAAGAAAAGTATTCTGTCTTTCATCATTGAGTATAATATTCACTGTGGGCTTTTTCATATACAGCTTTTATTATTTTGAGGTAGTAGCCTTCTGTTCCTAGTTTATTGAGTCTTTGTCATGAAAGTGTGGAATTTTGTGAAATGCTTTTTGTGCATCAATTAAGATATGTGGTGTTTATCCTTCATTCTGTTGTGCTGTATTACATTGATTTTTTTTTTTTTGTATGTTCAACCATCTTTGGATTCCAGGAATAAATGCTACCTTAGTCATGGTATATAATCTCTAATATGCTGCTGAATTTGTTTTGCTACTATTTTATTGAGGATTTTTACGTCAATATTTATAAGGAACATTGGTCTGTAGTTTTCTTGTACTATCTTTATCTGGCTCTGTTTTCAGAATAATGCTGGCCTCATAGAGTGAGTTAGGAAGTGTTTCCTGTTTAATTTTTTGGAAAAATTTAAAAAGGATTGGTGTTACTTTTTCTTTAAATATTTGATAGAATTCACCAGTAAAGCTATTCAGGTCCAGGTCTTTTCTTTATTGAGGATTTTTGGTTACTGATTTAGTCTCCTTACTACCTATCAGTCTCCTCAGATTTTCAATTTCTTCATGATTTAGTCTTGGTAGATTTTCTGTGTTCTAGGAATTTTTCCATTTCCACTAGGATATCCGATTTATTGGCGTACAGTTGTTCATAGTACTTTTAGTTTTGTAGAGTCATTAGTAATATCCTCACTTTCACTTCCAATTTTAGTAATTTTAGTCTTTTCTCTTTCTGTCCTCCTAGATAAATGTTTGTCAATTTTGTCACTCTTTTCAAAGAATCAACTGTTGCTTTCATTGACTTTTACTATTTTTCTGTTCTCTCTTTTGTTTATCTCTGCTGTAATCTTTACTGTTTCTTTCCTTCTGCTAGCTTTGGGTTTAATTTGTTCTTTTTCTATTTCCTTACATTATACAGTTAGAAAGCTTTACAACATAAGGAAAGATGATTTGAGATTTTCCTTTTTGCTGTGTCCCATTAGTTTGGTATGTTATGTTTGTTTTAATTAATCTTTATGTATTTTCCAATTTCTCTTGTGATTTCTTCTTTGATCTATTGGTTGTGTGAGTGTGTTTTCATGTTTTCAAAGGATAAGTAGGGTAAATAAAAAGTGTGTTGTTTGATTTCCAAAAATATATGAGTTTTCCAGTTTTAATTTTGTTACTGATTTATAATTTTATCCCATTGTAGTTGGAGAAGATACTTTGCATGATATCCATTTTTAAAAACTTTATGAGATTCAATTTGTGGCCCACTGTATGGTCTGTTTTAGAAAATGTTCCATGTGTACCTGAGAAGAAGCTGTATACTGTTGTTGGAAAGTGTTCTGTATGTTTGTTAAATCTACCTGTTATATTGTGTTAAGTCCTCTATTTCCATACTCATCTTCTGTCTAGTTCTATCCGTTACTGAGAGTGGGGCATTGAAATCTCAAACTATGATTGTGGCACTATCTCTTTTTCCCTTCAAATCTGTCAGTTTTTGTTTCATATATTTTGATGATCTGTTACTAGGTATGAAAATGTTTATAATTGTTGTATCATTTTGTTATGCTGAATCTTTTATTAATATATAATAACCTTATTTATATCTTAACCTTTTTTGATTTAAAGTCTATTTTTCCTGATACTAGTATAGCTTCCCCTGCTCTATTTTGGTTGCTGTTTGCATGTGATGTGATTTTTCATCCTTTCACTTTCAATTTATTTATGTCGTTGTATCTAAAATCTTTGTAGACAGTATATCAATGGATTGATTTTTTTAATCCATTCTGCCAGTCTCTGTCTTTTGATTAGAAAGTTTAATCTATTTACATTTAAAGTAATTATTAATAAGGAAAGACTTCTGTCATCTTGTTATTTGTTTTCTACATGCTTTATATCTTTTTTGATAGTAATTTTCTACGTAACTGACTTCTTTTGTATTTAGTTGATTTTTTGTAGTAACATGTTTAAATTTCTAATTCCTCTTATGTATATTATGTAGCTATTTTTTTTTGTGGTTACTATGGGGATTACATGTAACATCCTAAATTTATAACACTGTAATTTGAAATTATATCAGCTTAATTTCAAATGCAGTCAAAACTTTGCTCCTTTACAGCTCTGTCACCATCCCTCTTTTGATGATGTCACAAAACTAAGTCTTTACAAATTGTGTGTTCAAAATATGAACTAATAGTTCTTATTTAAATGAGTTACTTTTGTAGATTATGTAGAAACCAGGATGTGCAGTAACAAAGTACAATATTTCTGGCTTTCAGATTGATAATTAATTTTTTAAAAACCATATTTGTCTTTCCAGTCACATAGAAAACAAAAAAAAATAGGAGTTACAACTCATTGTTAATAATACTAGCTTTTATAATTGCCCATATTTTTATTTTTACTGAGATATTTATTTCTTCATATGATTTCAAGGTACTAAGTTACTATCTAGTGTCCATTTGTTTAATTTACCCTTCAGCACATTTTGCAAGGCAGGTCTTATGGTAAGATGCTTCCTTTGCTTTTATCTGTGAATCCTTATTTCTCTCTCGTTGTGAAGTATAGTTTTGTCAGATATAGGAACTTGGTTGACAATATTTTTCTTTTAGCACTTTGAATATCACTCCATCACCTTCTGGCCTCCAAAGTTTCTTGAAAGAAATCCGCTGATAATCTTTTGGGTTTTTTATATGTGTTGTTTTTCTCTTTCTGCTTTTGGATGATTTATATTTTGAAAGTTGAATTATAATGTGTCTCCATGTGGATATCTTTGAATTCATCTTAGTTGGAGATTGTTGAGCTTTTTGGATATTTATATTCATGCCTTTCTTCAAATTTGGGAAATTTTCACTTATTTCTTCAAATATGATCTGACGATTTCTCTCTGTCTTCTCTTTATAGAACTCCCACATGTAACTTGGTCCTGCAGGTACCTTAGGCTCTGTTTACTCTTCTTTATATTTTTACATTCTGTTTCTCGAATCTACAACTTTTATTATTCTATCCTTACATTTGCTGATTCCTCTGCCTGCTCAAATCTACCTTAAATTTCCTTTAGTGCATTTTTTATTTTAGTTATGTACTTTTCACCTCCATCATTTTATTTTGGTTTCTTCTAGGTTTTCTATCTCTTTATTGATCTTTCCGTTTTGTTCATAGATTGTTTTCTTGACTTTCTTTACATCCTTCTTTAGTCTTTTGGGCATCTTTAAGGTAGTTATTTTAAAGTCTTCTTCTAGTAGATATTCCGTCAGGTCTTTTTTGGGGACAGTTTCTGTTGATGTATGTTGACTTTTTTTCCTCTTTGAATGGGCCACACTTGCCACATACTTTGTGTGCCTTGTTGGGTGTGTGTGTGTGTGTGTGTGTGTGTGTGTGTGTGTGTGTATGAATAACTATTTGAATCTAATAATGTAGTAACTCTGGAAATCACTTTCTTCCCTTTCCTTAGGGTTTGCTGTTCTTTATTGTTGTTACTGTTTTTATTTTTAATATGTAGGCTGTCTATGCTAAGGATCAGCCTGAGGTATAAACTTAAAGTCTTCTCAAGACTATTCTGAGCTTGTGCTTTTCCCTGGGCAGGTATAGTCACTTTCTAATTTTCCCGCATATGTGGTTGCTTTTGAATGTCCTCATTTTTAATGCATGGCTCCCAAAGGGAGAAAAAGATAAAACTGTGGGAGTCAAGGGAGAAAGGGTGCCAGTCTTCTAAATACCTTGCTCGTTACTTCAGCAAGAAGTAAAGGGGCTTGGACCAATCAAGAGATATGCAACAACAAAGGCTGCCTATATTGTGTGCACCTCTGTGATCAGAAGCAGCAGTGTGCTGTCAGAGCCTAGATTCTGAATATTTGAAGGACAAGTTGTTTTTTGTCCACCCTGGTTCCTGCTTGCTGTGTACAAGCTAATTCTGGAGTGCATGCATAGCTACTTGTTCTAGGGGTCTGGGAGTGAGGAATGGGTAGCTGCAGTTGTGCTGCAGCTGAAATGAACTGAAATTAACCAAAGCTTACTTCCCAAGCCTTCCCCTAAATATTGCAAATCTTCAGTAGATTCCAGAGTTCCAAATTAGTTACATCAGATTCTGCCATTGCACTTGCTGTGGAGGTGGAGAGAGAGAATTCTGGTGTTTCACACTCCCACATCTTCTTTGAAATTTTTAAGAATTTTAAATATTATTAAATTTTAAGTAGTTAATATTTTGCTTGCCAAATTCAGTCCTCTCTTTATTCTCTGAAATGTTTTTCTTTAGAAACCATGGAGGTAGAGCTTTATTTTGTTTTGAAGGAAATAGTTATCAAAACTAATGTGCATTTACCAAACTGCTTTTAAAATAAATTCTAGGAGATTCTAATGCAAATTAAAATTCATTGAGAAAGAGTACTTCATTGGGAACATACAATGTATAAAACCTGTTTGTATCATTTTTGTTCATGTGTACATGAGGGATTTTGTTTTTATACCATTTTAATATATATATTTTTAATTTAGATTTTACTACTATTACATTAGAATTGCTTTTATCTGGAGGACATTTTCAGTAGACCTCTATACATTTTCATTTTTGTGATAAAAATATAAATATGTGGTTTGTTGAGTCATTTTAAAAAATATGTCTAGAAATATTCATAACAGTCTTTATTGAGAACAAATGTTGAATGTTTTATGTAACAAATTTATTCACTAGAGATTTTATCATGAAAAGTGGGATTTAAAAAATTATGAAATATATTCCTTCACTTTTGTTTTTAACATAACTGTTTTTTTTTAGCATAACTAATTTACAACTATATTTTCACCTCAGGGATTTGCTAAAACATTTTCAAAATGTTGGAGTTTTAAACACTTGAAACTTTAGTCCTTCTTTACTTGTCATACAACTACATGGACCCCAAATTGTGTGACACTAATATTTATGTTATTATGGATTTTTGATTGGTAGATTACATGCAGCAAACTGGAGGTCAAGCACATCTATTCTTTTGGATGACAGTGGAAGGATACCGGGTTACCGCCCAACAGCAGCTAGAAGTTTTATTAAGTCGTCAGAGAGATGGAAAACATCAAACCAACCAAACCAAAGGTCTTTTAAGAGCAGCTGCTGTTGGAATTTATGAACAGTATTTATCAGAAAAGGTGAGAGTTTATTTTGATTACTGTTTTCTTCTTTATCAGTATTATTAATAATTTTTGTAATCCATTGCTTATGCCAGGCTGACTACCTCAAAAACGTTGTTTCCTTTAATCGATAACAATCTTCCTGTCTGTCTGTATCCTCGTTTAAGTGAAGATTCTGATGTTTAGGCAGTCAAATTATCATGTCCACAGTCATGCAAATACTAAATGACAGAATCAAGATTCAAGGTCACATATTAGATTCACCACAGGCTGAAAGTAAAAGTATAGAAAAAGATAAACCATTCAAAAATAAACAAAAGAGAGTACATATATATTTTTTAAAAATGTATATATGTTTAAATGTATGTATTAAACATATATACATTTAATAACAGCCCCCCAATGAATGAAACAAAAATTTGCAGAATTGAAGGGTAAGAGAGACAATTCAACAGTTATAGTTGGAGACTTCAATACCTCACTTGCGATAATTGATAAAACAATTAGAAAAACATCAAGGATATACAAGACTTCAGGAACATTATAACTCAATCCTATAGAAGAATATATATACTATACTATAATTCTGTAGAATGTAATACATCTGTAGTGTCTATAGAGTATATTTTATATGATTATATAGATTATTATAGAATGTATAGAATACATATATAAGAGAATTGCTTTAGAACTTATAGAATACATGTATAATAATGTAATATTCTAATAATATAATAATTCTAATATAATATTGTAATTTATGTATATATTATATGTAATATATGTAATACTGTAATACATATATGTATATTATTCTATAGACTGTTTCCTCTAATGACAGCAAAATACACATTATTTTCCAGAACACATGAAACATTCTCCCAGATAAATCGTTTGCAAGGCCATAAAAGTCATCTCCATTTAAAAGTATTGGAATAATTCTTTGATCAGAATGGAATCAAATTAGAAATCAACAAAAGGAAATTTGGGGAAACTACAAATAATCAAAAATTAAACAACATATTTCTAAATAGCCTCTGAGTCAACAAAAAGTGACAAGGAAACTAGAAAGTATTTTTAATTGAGAATGAAAATGCATTGTATCAGAATTCATGAGATGCAGCTACTTAGTGATTAGAAGAATATTTGTAGCTCTAAAAATGTGTAGGATAAAAGATCTACAATCAACAATCTTAAGTTTTTACCTTAAAAATCTAGAAATGAAAAACCCAAGCCAAACAGAAGAAGGAAAACAAAGATTATTATGAGAATCGTGAATAGAAAACAGAAAAACCATAGTGAAAATCTAAAACCAAAAGTTGGTTCTCTGAAAATATCAACAATATTGACAAACCTTTAGCTAGACTGGCCATGAAAAAATGGGAGGAGACACAGATAACCAAATTCATAAATGAAAGAGGAGACATGAATCCTGACCCTACAGAAATTAAAAGGAGTAAGCAAATACTATGATCAATTTTATGACAACAAATTAAACAACTTAAAGTGGACAAATTTTTAGACACAGATTGCCACACTAACTCAAGAAATAGAAAAGAAGATAATTTACTTAATTAGGTCTAATTTTTGCTGGCTATAGAAAAAATGCTAAAATCTTGGTCTGTGGTAAAATCATATTTTTTTAAGTATAGGACAAAAAATGTTTTTCTCTAATTTGAAATACTTTTTAAATGAAAATGGAGAAAAGGATTACAGTAAACAGAAATTTATATACTGTTTCTCTAAAATTGGTAGGTGATCTTTGACGAGGCCAAAAGCAGCCTAGAGAAGAGTTGACAGACTGACCTGAGTTGTTTGATGTTACATGTAGGTCATGGTAAAAACTCATATAGTTAACAGAATGACTCCTGTTTTTGAAATAAGACTACTTGAATATTTAAAAAAAAAAATGTGTCACCAGAAAAGCCAACTTAAACAGGATTTTCTAAATTTCTTTACTAAAACTAATTTATCTGGAATTGAACTTCAGTTTCAAAAGTTTGTCTATTTAAAAACCATTTTTCCTCATAAAGGGATTTAACTTATGATAACATCATTATGCTTCAAAGTATTCAAAAATGAGCATTGTAGGCATGGATAGCCTGTGTGATAAATTTATAGATGGAAAAGACCTGATTGACAAACAATTGAGATACCTACCAAACAAGCCATATATATGGTTTTTGGACTTTTTTTTGAGCACCAAAATCAAATTTCTACGCATTTAAAAACCTATTTTTAATAAATAAAATCCCAATTATTACATGCCCAAATTATTTTGTTGAAAGGATATTTAGGCTAGGCGCAGTGGCTCACACCTGAAATCCCAGTACTTTGGGAGCCCAAGGTGGGAGGATTGCTTGAGGCCAAGAGTTCGAGAGCAGCATGGACAACATAGAGCAATACCTTGTATCTACAAAAAGAAAAAGAGAAAAATTAGCTGGAGTTGGTGGCACAAGGCTGTATTCTTAGCTACTTGGGAGGCTGAGCCAGGAAGATGGCTTGATCCCAGGATATCAAGGCTGCAGTGAGCCATGATCACACGATTGTGTTCCAGCCTGGGTAACAGAGCGATATTCTGTCTCTAAAAAAATTTTTTAAAGAAAGGTTATTTAACTTGATCCTTCACATTGGATTGACACAAGAAATAAGTGTGAGGTGGGCTTGAAAAGAGCAGATCTAAAAATCAAGGTGAATTTTTATGTTTGACTATATTCAGTGGTAACACTGCATAAAAAGATGTCCTAAAGGCTTCAGGCAGTTCAGAAGAGTATTATTAGAGAAGGAAACAGAAAAAGCAAAAATATCCTACTGCATCATGGACTCGATAGAAAAGTCATTATTTATTTTTGTTAAATATAGATAATACCTGTTTTGCACATACATTCTGCTTTTATGTACATTTGCCTTTTAAAAAGTCTTTCTATATTTTAAGAATACAAAACAATATAACCTATAACATTTAAGTATCCAATAGATTTTATAAAAGGTTTAATGGTACATCAGAGGTCACAAACATTGTAAATTACATATTGTTGTATTTGTCTCACACAGATTATTTGCCACTGTTAGCTAGTCCCATTGGTTTGTTTAAATAATCACATTTCTGTAATAGAAAAGTAAAGAATACACATTAAGAGATAATTTTGGGAAAGCATTCACTTTTATATTTTCACGTTAAAGTAATAACATGCGTACAAATATTTCTTTTTTGTTGTTGTTTTGTTGTTTTGTTTTGTTTTGTGAGACAGAGTCTCACTCTGTCGTAAAGTTTGGAGTGCACAATCTCACTGCACCCTCTGCATCCCAGGTTCAGGCAATTCTCTTGCCTCAGCCTCCCGAGCAGGTGGGATTGCAGGCATGCACCCACACCAAGCTAATTTTTGTATTTTTTTAGAGAGACAGGGTTTTTGCTATGTGGGCCAGGCTGTTCTCAAACTTCTGGCCTCGAGTGATCTGCCTGCCTTGGCCTCCTGAAGTGTTGGGATTACATGCATGAGCCACCATGCCTGGCCATATAAATATTATTTTTGTGTTACTTTTTTTGGAAGAGGGGATCCTGACTTGTTGTGTTTCATGTTGGTACACTAAAAGTGTTGGTCATCCTATACCAAAGATGTGGCTTAATCCATTCTGTGTACTTGAGATATATAGGAAAAAGTAAAGTTTAAATAATTGTAAAATATTATTTTTCAAATTCACCCTTTTTATTTCCTAGAAAGTGAGTTTAGTGAGCTTAGAGGGCAGATGAAAGGGCAAAACCAAGTAACATCATATTCCTCTCTAATATTTGTTACATACTCGAAGCTGTTTAGTTCTCCTGTTTTTATTTCGGGGCAACTCTGGTACTCCCCAAAACACAAAACAAATAAGCATCCCACTCAGAAAAACAACAACCACACAACCTGCTTAGGTTTACTAACAAAAGTGTCGAATTGACAATGGGGCATTAGAAGTTGTATAGCCCTTTTCCTACATATTTATACCCTGATGTTTACTTTTTTTTCTCCTTTCTTGATTTATCCAACC
This sequence comes from Macaca nemestrina, assembly GCF_043159975.1. Taxonomy (NCBI): domain Eukaryota; kingdom Metazoa; phylum Chordata; class Mammalia; order Primates; family Cercopithecidae; genus Macaca; species Macaca nemestrina. The sequence continues at coordinate 88,576,520 of NC_092128.1, read as the reverse complement.
TGTTCCTTATTTTATTGGATAAATTAGAGAAGTTATGTAAATAATATTTTTTGTTAGTTTCTCTAAAAGTTGTCTCTAGGGCTCATTTACTCTCCAGACTTTTCAGAACTAAAAATGCAAAAGTTGATGTGCTGAAGCTGTTGACATGTCTAGCTTTTCAGCATTTTTTCTTTTAATAAAGAAATTTTTGAAGTTGAAATGTCAAATTTTGTATTTCCTTGTGTTATCTGTGTTACTATATGCTTTGAAATGGAAGTTCTTAAAACGAATTAATTTTAAGGATTTCTTTCCCCATATCACACTGGAACTTTGCTGCAGCATTGGTTATAAAACCAAATTTAGGATAACAGTAGTCTCTTTAAAGGACATTCAAAAGGATTCTCTAGTGTCAGATAATAAATGAAATCACTTATTTGTTGATCAGTCATATTAATACACATCTAATACTACTGAATACTAAACACTAACTCCTAATGACAGTGTTTCCTGTGTGCCAGACACTATGGTATATATCTTATATAGATCTCTTTTAATCCTTACAATACTCTTAAATAACCTTGCATAGTATTATCTCCATTTTACAGATGGGGTAAATGAAGCTTAGTGAGAGATAACTTGTTAGGCAGAAGTCGAGATTTAAATCCGTGTTTGTTTACAAGTCTGCTATGTAGTACATGAGGAAGAGAAGGATTTAGTCCTGTTTCATCCTTCTTAAATGTCAAGGCGTCATTTACAAACCAGTGATTCTTACCTGCCAGTTATTTTCAATATTATATTCCATTATTATCATACTATCAAGTATCATCTTGTATTAAGAAATTACAGAGATCATTACTATTATTTTTCTCTGTTAGGCATCTCCAAGAGTTACTGTTGATGACTATTTAGTAGCAAAATTAGCAGATACTTTGAATCATGAAGATCCAACCCCTGAAATCTTTGATGACATTCAAAGGAAGGTATTATTATGTACAGCATTTATCATTTTATCTTTTTTGAGAAAAAATACTTTTATGTAATGTAATTAGTTTTTAAAAACTTTTTAAAAGTAGAGTGGTATTAAAAAGATAAGCTATGGCAATTATACTTCTCAATTCCAGAAATGTAAACCAGTATTTTTGTTTATTTTGTTTATTTTCTGAGGAAAATCCTTAAGTTGGGTTGTTTTATTTGAATTTGATTGTAGAGCTAGATATTAACATGAGCCTTGAACCTTTACATGTACTTATTTCTCAGAAAACACTTCCCAGAACATGCTGTCTGTGACTTGTGTTGCAGTAGGATTTTTTTCAATATAATTTAGTTACTGGAGGGATCAGAGGAAATCATTTGTTGTGAAAAAGTCTTATTGCTGACAGCGTGTAACTATGATACATTATGACAAGACCTCGGTGTGTCTTTTGGTGAAATTATATTTCGTAAAAATCACCACATACCTGTATTAATTGTTGACTATCTTGATTTATTTCACCAAGGTATATGAACTGATGCTACGAGATGAAAGATTTTATCCTTCCTTCAGACAGAATGCACTTTATGTGCGCATGTTAGCTGAGCTTGACATGTTAAAAGATCCTAGTTTCAGAGGATCCGATGATGGGGATGGAGGTAAGGTGGCACCCATTTTACACATATATGCATATATATTTGTATATATTCGGCTTACCAAAAGAGCTTTTATATAAGTTAAAAATGTTATTGGAGTCCAAATATAAACTGTAATATATTTAAAAATCTACAAATGAATGACAGAGTTTAGTGACTGTACTAAATTAAAATATTGAAAATTTAATAATGGATTAGAATATAACTATAGAAACCTTGAATTCTTAAAGAAGAATGTTTTCTTCAGGTGAGTCACTAAAATATTTTTATGGCAGTTTCCCTTTTGCGAGTAAGTAATAATATTCATGATTAACAATAGAATTATTGAGAAGATTTAATATGCAATAAGTAATGACTCAGTATATCATAAACTATAAAGCATTATAAAAAAAACTACAGTTTTAAATATCTTTAATTGTATACTTTTCCAAATTCTACACAGTGTGAGAGACTTTTGAGCTAGAAAAAGCTGTAAGAGTCGTTTATTCCAACCTTCAATTTTTTCAAATGAGGATAATGAGACCTATTAACATGTTATAGTGAAAAAAGTGTTTTAGGAGTCAGAATGTTTAGATTTTACTCCCATTCTACCACTTACTACCTATGTGTTGTCCAAGTACTTAAATTCTTCAAGCCTCATTTTTCTGAGTTGGTAAATCTGGAACAATATCCTCATAATATCTTACATTAGTCATTGTTAGATTTAAATGGAATTATGCATTTGAAAATGATTTATAAAGTAAAACACAAGTATCGATTTTTATTAGTAAATAGTGAGTTATATAAGAATAGTGGGAGGGATAGTCTTTAGAACACAAGTTTCCAAATTCTTAGGCCCAGTGATCATTAACTTGTGATTCAATTCAGAATTATTTATTAAGCTCTAATTAAATATCTGACGTTTGATGATCTTTCTGGTATGTTCTACCAAGTAAATGAATGAGGTCAATAAAAAGTAAACGGGAAAGATTAAGTATTTTAAGAATGCTTCAGTTATGACCATTTACTAATGAACAGGTTTTATGGACAAGCACACTTGGGAATGGAGATAAAATAGCGAGGTCGTGAGCACTGCTTAAAAAAATATCTCTATTATGGAAGTCTCTCAGTCTCCCTTCTCCTCCACCTCTTATCCCTCTGTCTACACTAGTGAGATTTTGTTTTTTAAATAATCTAAGAAATCTAGTTACCGAAGTTTACATTTGAAATTTAGTAACTTTTGTTTGGATGGTTTATCTGATGCCTTGGGTTTTTAAATTAATACTCTTTCAAGTTTACTTTTGTGTACAATTGGAATAATCTATTAACTGATTTTGATTGCATAAGTATGGGAAATTTTAAAAAAAGAATAGAGTTCTTCTCTGTGAGTTGAATAGTAAAATTTTATGTACCTCTAGTTTGTTGTATATATCTGTACTTACTGTCTCTGTTGAAAAATGTTCTTTTATAGAGATACTATATGAAATTTGCAATAGCAACTCTGTGTCAACTAACCATCCTAAAATGACTATCATAAAAGTTTTTGTTGTTTATACTAATTTTATCTATTTTAGAAACTTCTTAGTATTTGTGAAGTAGATTTTCTATATGACTCAGAAAGAGAGAAGACAAAGTCATAACCAACTAATTTTATGGGCTTCTAAGTAACGTGTAATTTAAACTGGTGATGGTAGCAATATATTCTGTGGAAGTAATTTTTGATCCTATAATTTAAGAACTCTTTCCAGTCTTTTAAATGGACTTTTAGCTTCCATTGATATCTTTCCAGCCAGTCTGTCGTCTTCAGTACAGCTATTGGAAGCAAACTATAAGCAATCTCAAACTTCCTAAAATCATATGCTGTACTTTTTTGAAACATGAAGTATATTAAATTTTTTTTTTTTGGGAACTGGTTTTGATCTGAAGTAAATTTGCTTCTCATATATCAGTCATTGAGTAACTTCTCACATTTGAATCATTGATTGTAGTTTGAGATTACATACTTATATATCTTATTGTCTTTCTAAGACATTGCTGTCTAATATTTTGTTTCCTAATTGATGAGTTTTATACTGTGAAATTATCCCTTTTTTGAAACCATTTGAAAAAAATATGTGGACTGATGGGTATAATATGAAACATTACTATTTAAAATAACTGTCAGGTTTTTTTTTTTTTTTTTTTGAGACGGAGTCTCGCTCATCGCCCAGGCTCGGGTGCAGTGGCGCCATCTAGGCTCACTGCAAGCTCTGCCTTCTGGGTTCACACCATTCTCCTGCCTCAGCCTCCCGAGTAGCTGGGACTACAGGCGCCCGCCACCACGCCTGGCTAATTTTTTGTATTTTTAAATAGAGATGGGGTTTCACTGTGTTAGCCAGGATGGTCTCAATCTCCTAACCTCATGATCTGCCTGCCTCAGCCTCCCAAAGTGCTGGGATTACAGGCGTGAGCCACCACGCTGGGCCAATAACTGTCAGCTTTGTTGTCTTTGTCAGTGTTTAGGTTTTAGGCCACTGGTTTACCTTTTTCAAATAGTAATGCTTCTGATATACTTCTTTTTATATGATTATTTAATCAAAAAAAGGCCTTTCCACATTTTTTTGTTATAAATTAGTTTTCTGACTTTTAAAATTAAGCTGCTCAGCACTACATGCATTTTTTAGACATTCTGAAATTTTGACTACCTTTTAGACATTCTGAAATAATTATCTAATCTAGGGATTAATGTGCAGCTGATTTTTTTAAAAGTAGTCTACATTTGAGCCTAAAATTAATGGACCAAGTCATATCATATGGTATAGTACTGTATCCTCTGGTGGTTTTTCTTTGCTTGAGTAGAAATTTCATTCCTATTTAACTAAACTTAATAGTAGGTAGAGAATTAGCTGGTTGGCTTGCTTGTGCTTACTATCTCTCCTTTTTCTCCTCATTTCATCCATTGCCCTTTCTGTTTATTCATGATTACTTTCTTTAGTTATTAAATTATTTTAAAAATAGATATTTTCTCCTTTATTACAACAGAGTTTCATAGTCTTTTAAAACTATATGAATATGTTTTCCTTTTTAAGTTTTAATCTCAACATTGTTTTTCTCACCATGTTGAACAGTGCTTTCTTTTGTTTTCTAATATTTGTAGGTAGTCATCCAATTCTTGATTAAATGTCGACCAAGATTGATTTTATACTGTATTTCTGGATCTTCTTATTGTTGATCAAGAAAGTAAACTATGCCCTATTTTGATCCCAAATTCTCCTTTAACTTGACTTGTCTTTGGTGGGAAGATTTAAGAGGTGGGCAGACTACAGAAGAGGTAGGAGGCATATAATTGAATAAGGAGGATAGAGAACTATTTTACTCATTTTAAGTATCACCAAGGGATAATCCTAGGTGAAATTCCCATTTTTTTAATGACCCAAAGGGCTGAAGAACCAAGAAATGTTCTTGAGCATTTAGAGTAAATTTGGAAGGCAGTATCAGCTGCCTCCTTGTAGAAATTATAGTCTTGCTTTTTTGAAGACCCATTTAGAGAACCAAATTCATAAATAACCTCTTAAGTGCTAGAAACCATATATTAAACTGTGTATGAATATTGCTTTACCATAGATTTGTTTATGTGTTTAATAAAGAAACACCTTAATTGGTAACTTAATTTTCTTAGATTTATAATAAAACCATAAGGGAAAAGATTATTGCTTGATATTAATGTTTACTAGTAATCTAAAATTGACTTACTCTCTAACATTAATTTTTCCCAGTTGCTTTTTAAAAAAGTTAAATGGAATTGCATAAGCAGTTTTAAGTGTCTTTTTGTCTATTAGTTATATATTGATTTAAAAATCTGGACTTCCAGTATTTTCAAGAAAATCTACCACCAAGAATAAGAGGACTTAATAGACCTATTAAAAATAAGTCTGTTTCTCCCTCACACTACAGACTGATTTTATTTGTAATCTTTCTTAATCCAGTGAGACAGAAGTTACAGAATAGTGCTGATGTTTCCTAATGGGCCTCATTCTGCAGTGTTTTCCTCATGCTTATATTGTATTAGGCAACTTATTTGATACTATGAGAATAAAAACATTTAATAATTACTCTCCTGAACACTAATGCCTTTTTGATTTTTGGCCAGCTATCAGGTACATACCATATTGTCACTTAAATGCCTGGCTTAGAAAACCATAGAACTTTAAGGGATCAAGTTTTTGGGAGTATTCCACAATTTTATTTTTTTATTTATTTTTTTACTATTATATTATATCTTGGCTTATGTGACTTTCATTCTTGGTGTTTGAACCTTAGATAAAGCAACCGTTTTAAAGTTTTTTGCTGTATACTAAGTTGAATTTCCCCCCTGCAGAATCTTTTAATGGGTCTCCTACAGGAAGCATAAATTTGGTAAGTACTATTATGGGTACTTTATTAAAGTGACTTGAAAATAATGTAAAAGGCTGAGCCTTAACATATGTAAATAAATGATATATAAAGAGGGCCCCAAATCATAATTTAGTGTTGTAAAAATTATTATGCTCTTAAAGAAATGCTAAGTTCACATATAAGGCATATATGAATTAGAACTTAAAAATTACATTTTATCTTTATTTTAAAAATTGGTTTAGGTTAAACCTGCGTAATTGCTTTTGTGCATTTTGTAAAAAATTGATTTCATTATTTTTAATTCCAATATTTAGCATGTTTAAATTATGATTACTAAATTGCTATGATAGGCAGTAAGTTTGTGACACATAAATGTTTATATTGGAATCAGTTTTTTTCTCCTCTTGTATTTAGAAAGAAATATAAAACTGGTGAGGATAACCAAAACCAAATAGATATTTCTTATAGTCTACACCAAAACAAATTCAGGTCGTTGTAAACAAAAAAAATTTTTTGTTAAGTTTAGACAGTTTTACAGCAACTACATCCTTAATGATTAGAAGTTAGAATGACATGTTTTTAGAATCTCAACTGTCATTGGCATTTTATATATTCAAGGTACAGTGTAAAATAATGAACATTTTAACTCTCTTATATATCCAACCTTGCCATTGAATAACTTATTTCCTAAGATGCTGTTAGGAGGAAATATTAGTGTTCTATGAAGGTTTCAGTCCAGTTTGGCTGGGTTGGGGAGGGGAAAAACAGGTAAGGTATTGTTTGTTTTGTTTTTCCTCCTACCTGCATTACTTTTTCTTTTAGACCTTTCGTAATAGCTAAATGTTTTAGAGGTTAGTTGTCTTATGTTTACTTCTAAAATAACCTTATTGAGTAAATGTTCTATTACTGTATTATAACCTTTAGTAAAACACTAAAGCAGATCTGTTGTGGAATTGTCAGATACTTTGTAACTTTTAAAATATTTCCTAAATCATTTGGTATTATTACCATTTACTTGTTGTAGTCCAGAGCTTTAAACAAAAACGAATTGCTCCTAGAACTTGAAGGAAGTGTTAAAAATAATGTTCATTATATAGAAAAGTTTCCAAATGTGATGAAACCCTTCCTTGGTTTGAAAGTTTTTAGTATTCACATTTGTAGTGCTTGTGTAAATATTTAAACACTACTAAAATTTTTTTTTTCTTTATTCCATGTCTGGAATAAATGCTTTTCCAAATAAGATAAGTCTCCTTTGTCACATGGTAGTATAAACCAGAATAGTCTCTGGATAAAAAGAAGGTCATTCTTGAAGTCAGTGACTTGGAGTATTTTATTATTCCCATAAATCTATTTGATTCATACTGTTAAGTAGTTGGACCATGTAGACAAATTTTAGTGAATATCTGCGTTTTAAAAATAGCTTAAGATTATAAACTAGATCACAATAGTTTATTCCAGTATACTAAACAAAGGAGATATTTAATGTGTTTGGTATTGTACTCATTTTGCCATTGGTAGCTTGGTAGGTAAGTTACAAGCATTTAGTGCCATTTTCGTTGTGTTTGATGACTATCATCGTAAATTTGAATTTTCAATTTTTGTCTTAGTGTTAAAAAACACTTTCTTACAAGGAGTTTAAGAATCATAACTTAAGGAGTACTCTGCAAATTGTGCTTATTTCAATATAGCATTAATGTACTTGTTTTGAAATCACAATTCTCTTTTGCTACATTTCTAAATCAAGTGTAGTTTTGTCAATATTACTTTACCAATTGTAACTTTGTAGTCCATTGGATATTTACATGCATTATAACTGTAACTAATATTTTTCCAAAGTTTTCATCATATGTAATGAAAACAATATTTACTAATTGCATATTTTAAAAGAGATAAAAAGACATTTCTCCACAAAGCCTTTTTAACAACTTTTGGATTGCATAGTATGAGATGCTAACATGTTTAAAGAGATAAGTATATTTACCTTTTTAAATGTTTACAAGGGAAGGTTACCATTATTAATGATGCTTTTTTTAAAAAAATAGATTATTTTATGTTAGCTGTGCTGGCTTATAATTAGAAGAAGTTATAGTAGAAAATATAAATTTGGTAGAATATTCCATTTCCTCTGAGTCTTCTTTCACATAAAAATATTGAAGTAAAGGTTGTGCTATTTCTATCAAAATGATTTCTTGAGCACATAAAAATAAATGCATCCTTTTTTTTTTTTTTCCAAAGCATTTTCATTCATAGCGTGTCCTGACAGTGATGTAGAGTAGGTATTAGCCCCATTTTACCATTGGGAAAACTGAAATCCAAGAAAGTAGTTGATATGGTTAAAGTCTCTTAAGGTATTGATAGTAGAGCATGGACTAGATCTAATTTAATTTGATGTCTTTGCCATTTGAGTTGACCAGGGAAGTCTTGTGGATTATCTGCATAGAATTATCACATTTTACTTCTCTTAACAATCAGTTTTTAGTAGATACATTTTTGGCCTTCTTCTTAGAATGCAGTTGCCTTAATTTAAGTGACTGTGTCATATGGATGGTTGCATTTAAGTCATTTAGATGACTGTTTTAGTAATAATAATATTACATTAGGACTCAAAAGCTCATTCACATCCTATTATTTTTAAAGAGTGAAATATATCTGAATTTTATGAATATGTGAAATGTGTGAATAATGTAAATACATGAAATATGTCTAGATTATATATGTTAGGTGCCCTCAAGACCACTTCCAGGCTCAGTGATTTGCTAAGAAAACTCACAGGACACACCATAGTCTTACTCATGGCTAGAATTTCTTACCGTGAAAGGTTATAAAGCAAAATCAGCAAGACAACACGTGTGAAATGTTGCCATCAGGAAAACTCATTGGAGACTAAATGTACAGGTTTTTTATTGGAGGCAGATTACATAGCACATACCAAAATTCTAGACTCCTAGAAGGAAAGCAGGTGTTCAGCATAAACATTTCTTATATAGATAGTTTAGGTATGGTAAACCACTCTTACTGGTTGGAGAATGCTGGGAATCTTCCCTAAATTTAAGTTCCCAGATTCCGTCCAGGGAACAACCTTGGAAGCAGTCTTTTCTAGGCAGAGCAGTTTCAGGCTGCTATGTTAACTCTGCAGTCTGCTTTAATTAGATGATTATATTCCTTTTTATGTATGTGTGGATATATGTATACGTGACAAAAATATTTTTAAAGTTTAGACCCAAAGGTCGTAGTTATAAAAGATTCGTTTTGAGTCAATCAATAGGCATTTATGTTTGTGGAATTGTTTTTGAAAACTGATCATTTAAAATCTATCATTTATCAAATTAAATGAGGATTTACCTCATTTAATAAATAATCAGAATAATAGCTAACGTTTGTTATATTAGGCAGTTTTCTAAATGTCTTACATGTCTTATTTAATCTTCACATAATTCTCTGACTTAGGTAGTATTCTCATTTTATAGATAAGGAATCTAAATTAAGTATAACAATTATTTCTATATTAACAAAAGTATTAAGCTAAAAATACAGAGCTGGTTCTAGTATATTTCAACATAAATGTTAACGTAAGAATATGTCTACTTATTTTTATCTAGATTTTCTTGCCATATAAGGACCATAATTGAAAAGTAGCAAGTTACAGTAGATGGACAAGCAATTAAGGGAGAACTAACCTAATAAGTTTATTACTGAATTATTTTGTTTTATTGTTTCTTAATCTTTGCTTTTTTTCTGTTAGCCTAAATGGAAAAGATTATTGTGTGTGGAGGGGATGGAGGGTATACAAATAATATATAGTTTACATGCATGAAAATGAGTAATTGTAATGCATATATGATGTAGAATTCTTTGATACTTTTTTTCCTACAAAATTTTAAAAATTTGTTTCCGGTTTTTTTTTTCTCAGTCTTTAGATGACCTTTCAAATGTGTCTTCTGATGACTCAGTACAACTTCATGCCTACATTTCAGACACTGGTAAGAGAGTTTGAAGTATAATTACTGCATTAAAACTATGTATTATTGTATCCCTAAATAATTTTCCACACTTAATTTTTACTAACCTTTTTTTGTTCTCTAGTCATATTTCTGTTACTTTTTTTCTGCAGCATGTCCTTCATTAAATTCTATTGTATTTATTTGCTTATGTATTTGATCTCTCTAAGATTGTGACTATCAACATTTGAAAATGCTTATGTTCTAAGTGTTTTACTATTTCTAATAAACTCTGAAACCATTCTTTTCCTCTTTGTGCTTGAGTCTAGTTGATAATTGTCTGTATAATTCTCATTAAATCTTTTCTGGAGAGATCTTAGTTCAGGATTAGTTTTCATACATGCAAAGTCAGGCTAGGTAACTGGGTTAAATGAAGCCTCCGGTATAGAAACTTGCAGAACTTCAAGAAGTGCTTGAATGAGGTGAGAAACCTCTAAAGCTTTGTGATCATTCAGCATACATGTAGAATTGTTAGTAAACCCAGGAAAAATAACCAGTTTTCATCATTGCCATTGAGTTATTAGATAACACTAATGAGTATTAAATAATGATAGTTTTCTTATCTGACCTCTCACTGTTCTTAGAATATAGAAGTGTGTTTGTCATATTACATACTGAGGTATATACCTCAATTCAATTTCATGGTTACATTTTAGACACTGAAGAGATTTTATAGTATAGTATAGTATAGTATAGTATAGTATAGTATAGTATAGTATAGAAGACATTAACTTGTATCTTTTAAAAATAGATCTTCATTTCCATTTTCTTCTCACTGGAACTGAAGTCTCAATTTACATTTGTTGCCTGCCAGATTTCTGGAAGAAAACAAGTATTTATTAGCTTCTTAAAATGTATGGAAGCACTGTGCTAGGTATATTTTTAAGAAATTATTTCAGGCTGGGCTTGGTGGCTCACGCCTGTAATCCCAAAACTTTTGGAAGGCCGAGGCAGGCGGATCACGAGGTCAAGATATCGAGACCCTCCTGGCCAACATGGTGAAACCCTGCCTCTCCTAAAAATACAAAAATTAGCTGGGCATGGTGATGCGTGCCTGTAGTCCCAGCTACTCGGGAGGCTGAGGCAGGAGAATCGCTTGTACCCAGGAGGCGGAGGTTTCAGTGAGCCGAGATCACACCACTGCACTTTAGCCTGGCAACAAAGTGAGATTCCATCTCAAAAAAAAAAAATATATATATTATTTCTTCTTGAGAATCGTGTAAATACTGAAGAAGCAGCATAGTATAGTGGTTAAGAGTATAACCTTTTTACTGAATTGCTTGGGCTCAAACCCCAGCTCTGCCGTTAATAGTTGGGTGAGCCATCCAAAATTAAGATCTAGTTTAAAAAAAAAAAAAAAAAAAAAAAAAAAGCTGCTGGTGAACCTGAGTGAGTTCCTTAACTTCCTTGTACCTTAATTTCCTTATCTGTAAGATGGGATAGTAATAATAATAATACATAACTCATAGAGTTGTTATGGAACTAATTAATTACATTGGTAATTATGCATGATAGACATATTTGATTGTTGGTTCATTAAATACTTATTTTACTAACTGGACTTCAGAGTCTCTTTGATTCTAGATCTTTTAGCATCTTTATTTCAGAAAGTAGGAGCTTATAGACTAGTCCAGTGCTACTGAAAGGAAGCAGTACACACACAAGAATGGTGATCTAGTATGTGTATTGCTTCCTTCATTCATCGAGAAATCTTGCTTTAAAAAGTATTGGCTAAATTAAACAATATGATTAGTAATGAAGTTGATTTACATTCTGGTGCCTTTTTTTTACATAATAAAAATTAGTAGCAAATAGTTTGCAGATCACCTGCTGTGAGTAACATTGGTCTAACAAAAACAAACCGTTCTAGCTAAATCACCGTCTTCACAAAACCAATATGTGTAACCCCATTGTCTTTAAGTCACATTACCTTGATGTCTTCTGCATTTTTTTTTATAATTACCTTATTATTTTTCCTACCGTGCATGCACCCTGGGTGATCTTCCAAGCCTATCGATTTTTGACAAATTCTGATTATTCTTTCTTATAGCTCTTCTCCTTTTTTGTTTCTTGCTATTCTTGCTCTTGTTAATTTTTAATTGGTTATGGTTAGCTGCCTAATTGGCCTCTGCTTTCTATTTTCCTTTCCCAAACCTATCTTGGACACACCTGATAAAACCATTCTCTTGTTGCCACGCTAACTCCCTTGAGAAATGGTGGTTCTCTAACGTGATTAAAATGTGTTGTGCTGTTTGATTTGCATAAGTCTCTGAGAGACAGACAAGTGGACGAGGTGAACAGTGAATAATAGTGCTACTTATAAAGCAAGATGTCCAAAGTGTACTTCTAGTCATATATTTTGTCAAATCAGAAACAGTGATAATAGATGGAAAGGGAATGAAAGACAATTTTGAAAAGAAAGTGCAAATCTTAGAAAAATTTTTATGAAAGTTCGGGAAGAGCTTCTGTCCAACTACTCTTGCCAATATAGAGTTCTAACTTATATGTTATTAATTTACCAAAAAGCTATACTGAACTTCTTCTGCCCAGTTGTATACAAAGTAGCAAAATATTAGCCCCAGACCTTGACCATTTTTATTCACACTTAAAAATCAACGTAATACATTATTACAAGATCAGTTTTAGACTTCTGGTTAGTGTGGTAGTCTGAACTGCTATGGGAAATCATGCCTTCCACGTATAGAAAGGCTGAAAACATTATTACAAGAATAGCTGAAGGGGAAAAACTACAGGTGCCATATACCATGAAGAAAAATAAATTCAGGGAATTGAAGGGGTGTTAAAGCAAGGGGTTCATAGTAGCATAAAGACTGGATCTTGATTTTGATAGCATTTTCATTCCCTCACATTTAGAGGAGGCAGGATGGGCCAAGGCCATGGGAAGCTGGAACAAAGTACTTCACATAAAGCCTAGAGTCACAAAGGGCAGCTCGATGTCAAAGAGGAACTAGGAAAACTTAGCCTGCCATCAGTAGAAAGAACAAGAAATGTCAAGATTATGATTGGAAATGGTATCTGTCACCCACAAAATACTGAAAGCCCAGCTTGCATCCCATCATGAGTATGTCCGGATTTAGCTGTCCTCAAGTGATTATGTACTGCAAGATCTCAAGCCAGAGAGTTAGTATTAAAATTATTTCTGAACCACTGAAACCAGCAGTTAGAGTGATGACACTTGACACTGTTCAATGTGAATGCTTCCCTAGCCAAGGGCACTCAGAACACCCAGGGAGAAATAAAACCAGCTGGAAATGAGCTTACAGAAAGCAATTAATAGCAACAGAAAGAAATATGAACCACAATAAGAGAAAGCCAACAGAACCAGCAGATAATTTGCATCCTGTGAACTTGGAGATGGCAGTCTTAATAGATTTGGCCATAAGTATGTTAAAAATATTCCTAGAGAGAAATCCTAAGACAAGAATAAACAATATGAAAAAGAACCAAATAGAACTCTACAGATAAAAAAATACAGTGATTGAAATAAAGGTCACAGGATAGATTAAGAAATAGGCCGGATACAGATGAGAAGAGACTCAGTATTAACTTTTGGAGACCTAATTGTAGAGTGCAGAAAGATAAAGAAATGGAACATCAGAAAGACAAGTTAGAGAAAATGATTTAAAGTGCATCTCCTTAGTTAAGATTAGCACAAAATGGGAACAGGCTTTGATTTTAGAGATTACCTGACTTGATATGTGGCAAATTAATGCGAAAATGCTTTGAAAAAAAAAATCCCCAGAATAAACTGCACTTGTGAACTATTGAACATATCAAAGAAAAAGAAAATTACCAGAAGATAAATGTTACCCCGTGGCTGTTGCTGTTTAGTTGAAAAGATTTTAATTATAACACAACTGAAGAGTGAAGGCTAGGACAAAACATTATTTTGTTTATTTTTTCTATATTAAATTTAAGAAATTCTAATTTTACTCTCTGAGGTAACATTAGATGTAGTAATATAATGATGTAGTGATGTAGTAACAGAAAGCTCTTTGGAAGAGAGAGAATTGTAATGGGTACCACTTTGTGATTGATAGTGTCGTACTAAACTTAGTTTATTTTGTATTTTAGCCATTATATGTAATACCTTATGGATGTGAGTATGGAGGATGGGAATCTATCCTTTGGTGACATCCTTCTGTCTCAGTCTATCATTTCAGATTCTTCTTCATTTCATATTATCTTTTTTGTTTTCTTCATCTTCCTCCTTTTTTGTGTCTTTCGTTCCTCTTCATTTTGTTTTAAATGACTAGTATATGCTGACTATGACCCATATGCTGTGGCAGGCGTTTGTAATGATCATGGCAAGACATATGCATTATATGCCATCACTGTACACCGGCGCAACCTGAACAGTGAGGAGATGTGGAAAACCTATCGTCGTTATAGTGACTTCCATGACTTCCACATGAGAATCACTGAACAGGTAATGAATTTTTAAAAACTTGTGTACTTTATGTTGTTTCTTGATTTGATTTTGATTATAAATCTGAGGATGCTCAGATATTGATACGTTTAAAAAATAAGGTAAGAATTTTTGGTATAATCACCATAAATCTTAGAATTAATCTGAGCATTTAACAAATAAATCAGATGTTGAACGCTTCATCAGTCCTAACCATTACGGACTAGTGACAAACTATCAAGGGTATACCTTGGAAAATTAAAGTGAATACATGTTTCTGATTTTAAAATTTGTTCGTGTGTATTGTGCTTTTCGAAGTTTTTTGGGCTTACTTTGAAGTAGGAATGGGGATTGCTATAGGACATTTTGTGCTTTTGTTTTTGAAGGCATAGTTTAAACCTAGAAGTTATTTTAAATGGCAGTTTCATCCAGCAGTGTAACAGTGAAATGAATCCTTGATTCATTACTCAAATTATTTTGAATCACAACCTAAAATAAATTTAATATTAACCAAATAATATTTTAAATTCTTACTTTTAATTCTTTTAATTTTATTTTTAATTCTTGTTTTATAGAAATAATTTAAAAGGACTCTTAAAGATAACAAATCTAAAGAAATTATTTCCCTGTCCTATTTTTTTAATTAAATATTTTATTTTCTCAACTTAAAAAAAATTTTGATGAATTGGAATAAATGATCTATGAAATTTAATTCTTAAAAAGTCTTTGACTCATTCAGGGCTTTTAGGTATACAACTGGTATTAAACCAATAATAGTTAAAAGTGACATCTGATTGGGTGAACTAAAGCTTTGAAATGACATTGCACTACTTTAGAAATCAGAAAATATCTTTTTCAACTTAATATAGTGGAAAATATATAGTTGGCACCATGATAATCTTATTAAAATATCTTGTGGGTAGAGATTAATAGCTTAAAAGTGATGAAAAACAGGTTAATGTTGACTTCTGAAGCCTGTATTAAAAGGACTATTTTGAATTATATTAATAAGAAAATTAAATTAATACCTTTGGACGTACCTGTTCTTCTCTTCTGGAGTCAAATATAACCTTTCTTCATGTTTAGCTTGACTTGTTTGCAGAGATGAAATAACTTTCTGCCCCACATTGAAGAAATAATTGCTTTACCTTTTTAAAATATTACCTGTTTGATATTGTTTTAAAAGCATATAGCTCATATATCTTTTTATTCCCATCCTTACACTTTAACCAAACATGATAATTTAAAAAGTAATTTGAATTGGTAAGAGTTTTATTTATTTGCAAATGAATTTACTTGCAAATTAATGAGAGTATTGTTTAATATGAAATTTTTATTGTGTAAATAGTTGTAATTTTCTTTCTAGTTAAGAGGAATAATCATTCCCTGATTTAAATGTAGAACTAGACTAGAACTGTAGGCATTATGTTTACATATTGACAAATGTAAATGAAGAACATACCTTTTAAGAAAACTTTTAAGAGGACAGTTCATACAGAAATTTCCCTTTTCAATTCAGCACCAGAAATTATATGACATTGATACAGCACAATTTCTTTTTCAAACAGCTCATGCAAGTGAAATGGACGTGTTTTGACTTGGTGTTTCCTTTTTTGTGTTTGTGTGTGTGGGTGTGGGGGTGTGTGTGCGTGTGTTTCTTATAAAGTCACAGTAGTGATATATCTAAGTGTTTAGATTGTTCACAGAACTTAAGAGATTAAAAATTCTTTTAAATGAAAATTAGGTTTTAGTAAAATATTAAGTATCTGTAAATAAGACTTGGGGTGTTTGCCTTTTAGCTCAGCCTTATCTATATTTTAACAACAAATCCCTTATAAAATAATGGAAGAAAAATGTAATGACTTGTAATTCAGCAGTTGGTCACAGTACAGCCTGTTAACATGAACAAATGGTAACTGCATAGAGCACTTAAAGTAAAATTGTTTTAAAACAAGTTTCATTTTGTTTATATCATTTCGTGATACAATATTTTTTCCAAGACCAAGCTTGGTGCCTCACACCTATAATTCCAGCACTTTGGGAGGCTGAGGTGGGCAGATTGCTTGAGGTCAGGAGTTTGAGACCAGCCTGGGCAACATGGCGAAACCTTCTGTCTACAAAAAATACAAAAAATTAGCTGGGCGTGGTGGTGCCTGCCTGTAGTCCCAGCTACTCAGGAGGCTGAGGTGGGAGGATCACTTGAGCCTGGGAGGTGGAGATTGCAGTGAGCTGAGATCCTACCACAGCACTCCAGCCTGGGTGACAGAGTGAGACCCTGTTCCATAAATAAATAAATGACAGAGTGTGACCCTGTTCCGTAAATAAATAAATAAATAAATAAATAAATGAAAATCCAAGCTAAATGTATGAGCTATCATTTATTTTCTTTAAAGATTTTAATAATCTTATTTGTTGTTTTATGGAGACTTATAAGAATTAAAAGAAACTAATTAAAATGTTAAATGTCATGATTTTGGAAACGGCCTGAGCTGCTCATTCATTGATTTAACAAATATTTATTAAGCTTTTCCTATGTGTCTGGTACTTTTCTTGGTGTTAGCAACATATAAGGGAACAAGACAGACCAAGTCCTTGCCTCTAAGAGCTTATAGTGTAGTAGTTACTGTGCATTTCTGTTTTATTTGGTGAAATCTATATGGGTACAGATAAACTACTAATGATTTAAATGATAATATTAAGTATTCATTAAGATAACTGAGTAAAAATATGCACCTTATTAAACAAATTTTGAATTGCTTTAATACAAAATTTTAAGTCTGTTCTTTAAATTTTCCAGGAGTGTATTGGGTATCTAAACTTGGTGTGTTTAATGTAGAAAAGTAAGATCTTTGATTTTAGAATGTCTACGATTTATGTGTAGTATTTGAATTATTTGTAAACATTGACATCCTCTGTTATAATTTATTTTAGTTGTTTTTTGCTGAATTTCTAATTTCTTTTAAATGCCTTTAAAAATATTTTCGTGAATTTTTGGCAGAGGGAATTACATTACTTTTCAGGGAATGGGCAATTGTTTTGTTCGTACTTTAAAATAATATTTTAAATAGCAAGTTTATGATGAGTTAATACAGAGTGTAAATTTTCACATTTTCTCCCTTGCTTTTATAGTTTGAGAAAAGTGTTAGTGATTTATGTTTCTGTTCCAGACAGACAACTTACAACGGAGTTTGTTTTGGTAATTTAGGCTTTAAGAAAACAACTGTTTTTGTAGTTTTTTTTTTTCTTTTTATTAGTAAGGTTTAATATTTTAAAGTTTCTGAAATAAATTGTTGTTTTAATGGATACTGTCATATTGCCTTGGTATATTAGTTTGGTAGGGCTGCCCTAATAAAATACTGCCAACTGGGTGGCCCAAATAACAGAAATTTATTTTCTGACAGTTCCAGAAACTAGAAATCAAAGATCAAGGTATTGACAAGTTTGGTTTGTCGTGAGGCCTTGCCTCTTGGCTTGGCAGGGTTCTTGCCATGTCCCTATGTGGCCATTTCCCTCTGTGATGCATTCCTGTTGTCTCCTAGTGGGTCCAAATTTTCTTTTCTGATAGGATACCAGTCCGGTTGGTTGGGTTGGGGCCCACCCTAAGGGGCTCATTTAAACTTAATCATCTCTTTAAGGGCTTTATCTCTGAATTCAGTCACAATCTGAGGCACTGAAAGTTAGGGCTTCAACATGAATTTGAGGAAATACAGTACAAGCACAGAAGACTTGGTTATGCCAGAAAAAATATGTATTTTCTAAAATTGAATCAGTAGTTTAATGTGGATAGGTCATATTGCAGGAAATACCTTTTAGGACACCTTGAAAAAGTAAATTTGCTTCCAAAAACTTTTTTTTGACATGTGATATTCAGTGAGGATCCCATTTCTAATACTTCTGTGAATCACCACATTTGAGAATATTGCTATAGTATGATGTTTTCTCTATAAATTACCTGTACCCATTTTTGGTTTTCCTCCCAATACTGGAGTAAAAAACTACTTTTGCCTTTCATGTGTAACATATAATGAACTTGTTCACATTTTAGCTCTAAGCAGCCGTCAGATTTGTCCTTCTTTTAATAATGTCTCAGAATCTTCCAGTTTGGCGATGGAAATTATCCTAATCCTTTTCATTTCTCTTTAATCTCTGCACCAAGAATTAGTTTTCTTTACAGAAATGTTCTTCTTTTGAACAAATAATTGTTTTAAAAAGTTTGTTTCACTTTAGGATATGTTATCACATGGGAAAAGTGGTGAGGCCTGTTTGAATTTCAGTACTAGGCTGTTGGTCAGGTACAGTCACTAGTTAAATGACTTTGCTGTTAAACTATTTTAGCAGCTAGTATGGTTAAAAAAAATCTATGTTTTAGCAAGGCATTACAGATTACGATGATGGACCTTTGAAGGTGCATCTAAATGTTAAGTCCATAAGTGCTAGACTTATAGTATACACATTTACTTTGTGTTTGTGATTTTACAAAGATAAAGTATATGCTGACTGTTACAAATTTTTTTTGGTTAGTGTAATCTATGAGTTTATGTTTAATGTGGTTGATGGGACAAAGGTATCAATATTTATTATAATTGTATATACACAGGGTTATAATATAGCTACTATCTGTATTTTGAAAATTGTCATTTTATTTGCTAGTACTTTATTCACAGGTCAAAGACTTATTAAGGAAAATATTTTTTAAAACCTTTTATTATAAAAATTTTGAACAATCTCAACGTTAGGGAGAATATGAAATGAAATCCCACATGGTCAAAATCCATCTTCATCATTTATGCAAATTTGTCATTCTTGATTTAAGATACTTTTTAAATAAATAATATTAGAACGTGTTTTGAGTATATTTGGACAATTTTTTTATTTTCTGATTTTCACGTAATATATTGCAAAATTATCTGTTGAAGATGGTTTTGTTATTGTTGTTTGAGATGGAGTTTCGCTCTTGTTGCCCAGACTGGAGTGCAATGGCGCACTTTCATCTCATCGTAACCTCTACCTTCTGGGTTCAAGCTATTCTCCTCCCTGAGCCTCCCAAGTAACTGGGATTACAGGCGTGTGCACCACGCCCAGCTAATTTTGTATTTTTAATAGAGACGGGGTTTCTCCGTGTTGGTCAGGCTGGTCTCAAACTCCCGACCTCAGGTGATCCGCCTGCCTCAGCTTCCCAAAGTGCTGGGATTACAGGCATGAGCCACCGCACCTGGCCTGAAGATGTTTTTAATATGTGGAGAAATCATCACTTGGGGAAACCTTTTGTCTTTATAAAAAGTGCTATTGAATGTATTTTGTCTTACAGTTTGAAAGTCTATCAAGCATATTGAAGCTTCCTGGAAAAAAGACTTTTAATAATATGGATAGAGATTTTTTAGAAAAGAGAAAAAAGGATCTAAATGCATATTTGCAGGTAAGCTCATGCTTACTATAATCTACAGATTTTCATTTAATATAGCACACAGGTATAGAACGTTTTTCATTTAATATAGCACACAGAGTGTTTTTACTGTAATCGCAGGATAGCCACCACTTTTGTGCAGCATGTCAAGTGTGACATGCAGTCTGCTTAGTAATTTGTAAACATTATTTCTGCGTGTATTGATTAACTTAGAAGTTTTTAGACACTCCGTGTTAGGAATTTTGCTTGTTTGTGTTTAGATAAATGCACATGCCTGTCTTCTTCTGGCTCAAACATTTGAATTTTTTGTTTAAAGTGCTAAATGTCTGTATCATTTATTTACAAGATTCTTAAGAAAAATTACCTTTTTCCAAATCTTTTATCATAAATGTATCTTTTAGATGTTGCTGTATTGTGTACTTCTTAGCTAATGAACTCAGTATGTCAAAACTTGTTCCATTGAAGGGACCAAGCTAGAATGTTGTTACATTCCAGTTGTGAAAGCAATATTTTGTTTGGGGTTTCCATATAACACTTGAATGTTTTTGTTTGGATTATTTTATGTACTTTATTTCATACCATTTTTATTTAATGTTTTGTTTGTTTTGAGACAGGGTCTTGCTGTGTCACCTAGGCTGGAATGCAGTGGTGCCATAATAGCTCACTGCAACTTTGAACTCCTGGGCTCAAGGGATCCTCCCACCTCAGCCTGCTAAGTAGCTAGGACTACAGGTGCATGCCACTGTGCCTGGCTAATTTTTTTAATTTTTTGGTAGATATGGGGTCTTACTTTGTTGCCCAGGCTGGTCTTGTATTCCTGGCTCGAGCAATTTTCCCACCTCAGTCTCCAAAAGTGCTGGCATTACAGGCATGAGCCACCTTGCCCAGATTATTTAATGTTAACTCTAGAATTACTATGCAAATAACGTAACACTTTTCTAATGTGGATCTTCTTAGTATAAGCTATAAGATCTGAAAATAAAATAGTAAATATATTCGGACAACTTTCATATTAGTACACTTAAAGTCAAAATAGCTGATGTGAAGAATATGTATACCTAACTGTTAATTGTCATAAAATTATTGGTGACTTTATCTTAACTGTATAATTGGGTTTTAAAAAATATAAATTGATATTTTTTACTATACATTCTTAAAATTTATGAGCTAAAGTTATAAACAATAGTTAATTTCTAGCATCCTGTCAGTTTAAGATAATCTCTCTTTTTTTTTTTTCCTGTTAGTTACTGTTAGCTCCTGAAATGATGAAGGCATCCCCAGCTTTAGCTCACTATGTGTATGATTTCCTTGAGAACAAAGCCTATAGTAAAGGAAAAGGGGATTTTGCTCGCAAGGTAAGTAAGCAGACCACTGCACTGGGTTTCTTTTTAGGTCTGTTTTCTTACTTTGTTTGTAATAAAAGAAAATAAATTTAGATTTGTATGTGTGTTTTAAAACTAGAAAATTTTATTAAGTTCTCCTCAGCATGTTTATCACTATTGATAGGAATATCTACATATAAACTCCTGTCTTGACATGTTGATTATAATTCAACAGATGCTTGAAAGGAAGAAAAAAAAATTTTAAAATGGTACATTAAGAAAAGTTTGCCTGAGACAAGTCACAAGCTTTTTGTTATCTTTAGAAGGAAATGTTTCGTTCTGAGAGAAAAATGTCATTTACTTGGAATAATGATAAAAATATTAAATAGGATATGTTCTGAAAGTATTTTTGCCTCTTGAGTAAAATCTTTATTATATAAAATATTTTAAATAATTTAAAATAGGATTTAAGACCTATACTTGGAATAAAATCATAAGGTAAGACAGTAAATAAGTGCTTAAATTAGGTAGGATAGCTTAGTGGGTAAGAACACAAGCTTTGAAATCAGGCAGTCTTTTGGTTGAAATTCCTGCTCTGCTATTTACTAGCTGTGACCTTGAGCATGTTACTGAACCTTTGGTACTTCAGTTTACTCAAGAAATTAAGATTTAAATTTCATTAGAACATTATGTGAATCATGCAATATTCTGTTTATTACAGTGCCTGGAAAATAATAAACCTCTGAATAAATGTTTGCTCTTAGTAATAGTAGCAATAGGAGCAGGAGCAGCAGTGGGGGAAGCTGGTATTATTTATACCACTGTGTATTTTATCACTTTTTATAAGTCTGAAATTATTTCAAAATGAAAATGTAAAAAGAATAAGGACTTTCTCACTACTCTTCATCCCCCTAAAAAGACCAACTTTTTAGAAAAGATTAAGGAATTAATACAAAATAAGTAAAAATTAACAATTATAGGAAGTTTGGGCCAAGCATGGTGGCTCCTGTCTGTAATCCCAGCGCTTTGGGAGGCTGAGGCGGGTGGATTGCTTGGGCCTAGGAGTTCAAGACTAACCCTGGTAACATAGCGAGACCCTGTCTCTACAAAAAATAAAAAATACTAGCTGGGCATGTTGGTGCACACCTATAGTCCCATATACTCAAGTGGCTGAGGTAGGAGGATCGCTTGAGCCTAGGAGGCCAAGGCTTCAGTGAACCATGGTCATGCCACTGCACTCCAGCCTGTGAGACAAAGCAAGAACCTGTCTCAAGAAAAAAACAAAAAAAGAGTTCATATGATTACTTTAGGATTTTTGATTGTATAGTTTGGTGCAAAAGTAATTGCGGTTTTTGGACATTAAAAAAATGGCAAAAAACACAATTACCTTTGCACCAACCTAATAACATTTCTAAATTAGTGTTTTATTTTAATAATAAGTTCCAGGGTGTGGACCTTACAATGGAGGGGAAAAATATATGTTGCTTGTCTGTGTATTTCCTGATTGAAGTGATTGAGTTAAATTCCAACTTTGAGCAGTTTTGTCACTGGAGATGCATTTTAGTCTTCCATGTTTTTTATGTTTATATATCTTTTCTCCTCTAAAGATTGTATCCATTTTAAGATAAACTGATAAATTGATAACAGCTTTTGGAGATAAAAGAAATATTAAAGTACACTTTTTTAAAACCAAACAACAATAGCACATGTGTATGTCCCAGCAGTTATATACCACTTTTTTTTTCATTTTTTATTTTTTATACTTTAAGTACTTGTATACATGTGCAGAATGTGCAGGTTTGTTACATAGGTATACATGTACCATGGTGGTTTGCTGCACCCATCAATCTGTCATCTACATTAGGTATTTCTCCTAATGCTATCCCTCCCCTAGCCCCCAACCCCCTGATAGTCCCTGGTGTGTGATGTTCCCCTCCCTGTGTCCATGTGTGAGAACATGCGGTGTTTGGTTTTCTGTTCTTGTGTTATTTTCCTGAGAATGATGGTTTCTGGCTTTATCCATGTCCCTGTAAAGGACATGAACTCATCGTTTTATATGGTTGCATAGTATTCCATGGTGTATACATGCCACATTTTCTTTATCCAGTCTATCATCGATGGCCTTTTGGGTTGGTACCAAGTCTTTGCTATTTTGAACAGTGCTGCAGTCAACATACGTGTGCGTGTGTCTTTACAGTAGAATGATTTATCATCTTTTGGGTATGTACTCAGTAATGAGATTACTGGGTCAAATGGTATTTCTGGTTTAGATCCGTGAGGAATCACCTCACTGTCTTCCACAATGGTTGAACTAATTTGCACTCCCACCAATGGTGTAAAAGCATTCCTATTTCTCCACATCCTCTCCAACATCTGTTGTTTCCTGACCTTTTAATGATTGCCATTCTAATTGGCATGAGATGGTATCTCCTTGTAGTTTGATATGCATTTCTCTAATGACCAGTGATGGTGAGCTTTTTTTCATGTTTGTTGACTGCATAAATGTCTTCTTTTGAGAAGTGTCTGCTCATATCCTTCACCTACTTTTTGATGGGGTTGTTTTTTTTTTTCTTGTAAGTTTGTTTAAGTTCTTTGTAGATTCTAGATATTAGCCCTTTGTCAGATGGAGAGATTGCAAAAATTTTCTCCCATTCTGTAGGTTGCCTCAGTTCATGCTGATGGTAGTTTCTTTTCCTGTTTAGAAGCCCTTTAATTTAATTAGATCCCATTTGTCAATTTTGGCTTTTGTTGCCATTGCTTTTGGTGTTTTAGTCATGAAGTCCTTGCCCATGCCTATGTCCTGGATGGTATTGCCTAGGTTTTCTTCTAGGGTTTTTATGGTTTTTAGGTCTTACATTTAAGTCTTTAATCCATCTTGAATTAATTTTTGTATAAGGTGTAAGGAAGGGATCCAGTTTCAGCTTTCTGCATATGACTAGCCAGTTTTCCTAGCACCATTTATTAAATAGGGAATCCTTTCCCTATTGCTTGTTTTTGTCAGAGTTTTCAAAGATCAGATGGATGTAGATGTATGGCGTTACTTCTGAGGCTTCTGTTCTGTTCCGTTGGTCTATATATCTGTTTTGGTACCAGTAACATGCTGTTTTGGTTACTGTAACTTTGTAATATGATTTGAAGTCAGGTAGCGTGATGCCTCCAGCTTTCCTCTTTTTGCTTAGGATTCTCTTGGCTATATGGGCTCTTTTTACTTCCATATGAAATTTAAAGTAGTTTTTTCTAATTCTGTGAAGAAAGTCAGTGGTAGGTTGATGGGGACAGCATTGAATCTATAAATTACTTTGGATAGTATGGCCATTTTCACAACATTGATTCTTCCTATCCTTGAGCATGGAATGTTTTTCCACTTATTTGTATCTTCTCTTATTTTCTTGAGCATTAGTTTGTAGTTCTCCTTAAAGAGGTCCTTCACATCTCTTGTAAGTTGTATTCCTAGGTATTTTATTCTTTGTAGCAATTGTGAATGTGCGTTTACTCATGATTTGGCTCTCTGTTTGTCTATTACTGGTGTCTAGGAATGCTTGTGATTTTTGCACATTGATTTTGTAACCTGAGACTTTGCTGAAGTTGCTTATCAGCTTAAGGAGATTTTGGGCTGAGATGATGGGGTTTTCTAAATATATAATCATGTCATTTGCAAACAGAGATAATTTGACTTTCTCTCTTCCTATTTGAATACCCTTTATTTCTTTCTCTTGCCTGATTGTCCTGGCCAGAACTTCCAATACTGTGTTGAACAGGAGTGGTGAGAGAGGGTATCCTTGTCTTGTGCTGGTTTTCAATGGGAATGCTTCGAGCTTTTGTCCATTCAGTATGATATTGGCTGTGTTTTTGTCATAAATAGCTCTTATTATTTTGAGATACGTTCCATTGATGCCTAGTTTATTGAGAGTTTTTAGCATGAAGGGGTGTTGAATTTTGTTGAAGGCCTTTTCTGCATCTATTGAGATAATTATATGGTTTTTGTCTTTGGTTCTGTTTATGTGATGGATGATGTTTATTGATTTGTGTATGTTGAACCAGCCTTGCATCCCAGGGATGAAGCCAACTTGATAGTGGTGGATAAGCTTTTTGATGTGCTGCTGGATTCGGTTTCACAGTATTTTATTGAGGATTTTCACGTTGATGTTCATCAGGCATATTGACCTGAAATTTTCTTTTCTTGTTGTGTCTCTGACAAGTTTTGGTGTTAGGATCATGCTGGCCTCGTAAAATGAGTTAGGGAGGACTCCCTCTTTTTCTGTTGTGGGGAATAGTTTCAGAAGGAATGGTACCAGCTCCTCTGTACCTATAGTAGAATTTGTACCTCTGGTAGAATTGTACCTCTGGTAGAATTTGGCTGTGAAGCCATCTGGTCCTGGGCTTTTTTTCTTTGGTAGGCTATTAATTGCTGCCTCAGTTTCAGAACTTGTTATTGGTCTATTCAGGGATTTGACTGCTTGGTTTAGTCTTGGGAGGGTGGATGTGTCTAGGAATTTATCCATTTCTTCTAGATTTTCTAGTTTGTGTAGAGTTGTTTATAGTGTTCTCTGGTGGTAGTTTGTATTTCTGTGGGATCTGTGGTGATATCCCCTTTATCATTTTTTATTGTGTCTATTTAATTCTCCTCTTTTCTTCTGTATTAGTCTGGCTAGTCCTCTGTCTATCTTGTTGATCTTTTCAGAAAAAAACCAGCTCTTGGGCTCATTGATTGTTTTTTGAAGCATTTTTCGTGTGTCTGTCTCCTTCAGTTCTGCTCTGATCTTAGTTCTTTCTTGTCTTCTAGCTTTTGAATTTGTTTGCTCTTGCTTCTCTAGTTCTTTTAATTGTGATGTTAGAGTGTCGATTTTAGATCTTTCCTGCTTTCTCCTGGGGCATTTAGTGCTATAAATTTTCCTCTAAACACTGTTTGGCTGTGGCCCAGAGATTCTGGTATGTTGCGTCTTTGTTCTCATTAGTTTCAAGGAACGTATTGATTTCTACCTTTATTTCGTTATTTACCCAATGGACATTCCAGAGCAGGTTGTTCAGTTTCCATGTAGTTGTGCTGTTTTTAGTGAGTTTCTTAATCCTGAGTTCTAGTTTGATTGCAGTGTGGTTTGAGAAACTGTTTGTTACAATTTCTGTTCTTTTGCATTTGCTGTTCTTTTGCATTTACTGCCAATTATGTGGTCAGTTTTAGAATAAGTGTGGTATGGTGCTGAGAAGAATGTATATTCTGTTGACTTGGGGTGGAGAGTTCTGTAGATATCTGTTAGGTCTGCTTGGTCCACAGCTAAGTTCAAGGCCTGAATATCCTTGTTAATTTTCTGTGTCATTGGTCTGTCTAATATTGACAGTGGGGTGTTAAAGTCTCCCACTATTGTCGTGTGGGAGTCTAAGTCTCTTTGTAAGTCTGTTGCTTTATGAAACTGGGTGCTCCTGTATTGGGTGCATATATATCTAGGATAGTTAGCTTTTCTTGTTGCATTGATCCGTTTACCATTATGTAATACCCTTCTTTATCCCGTTTGGTCTTTGTTGGTTTGAAGTCTGTTTTATCAGAGACTAGGATTGCGATGCCTGCTTTTTTTTTTTTTTTTTTTGGTTTCCATTTGCTTGGTAAATATTCTTCCATCCTTTATTTTGAGCCTATGCGTGTCTTTGCATGTGAGATGGGTCTCCTGAATACAGCACACCAGCAGGTCTTGACTCTTTATCCAATTTGCCAGTCTGTCTCTTTTCATGGGGGGCATTTAGCCCATTTACATTTAAGGTTAATATTGTTATGTGTGACTTTGATCCTGTCATTATGATGCCAGCTGGTTATTTTGCCCATTAGTTGATGCAGTTTCTTCATAGTGTCAATGGTGTTTGCCATTTCGTATGTTTTTGCAGTGGCTGGTACTGGTTTTTCCTTTCCATGTTTAGTGCTTCCTTTAGGAGCTCCTGTGAGGCAGGCCTGGTGGTGACAAAATCTCATAGCAGTTGATTGTTTGTACAGAATTTTATTTCTCCTTTGCTTGTGAAGCTTTATTTGGCTGAATATGAAATTCTGGGTTGAAAATTCTTTTCTTTAAGAATGTTCAATATTGGCCCCCACCCTCTTCTGACTCGTAGGGTTTCTGCAAGAGATCTGCTGTTAGTCTGATGGACTCCCCTTCATGGGTGATCCGACCTTTCTCTCTAGCTGCCTTTAACATTGTTTTCCTTCATTTCAACCTTGGTGAATGTGACGGTTTTGTGTCTTGGGGTTGCTCTTCTCGAGGAGTATCTTTGTGGTGGTCTCTGTATTTCCTGAATTTGAATGTTGGCCTGCCTTGCTAGGTTGGGGAAGTTCTCCTGGATAATATCCTGAAGAGTGTTTTCCAACTTGGTTCCATTCTGTCACTTTCAGGTACACCAATCACACTTAGGTTTGATCTTTTCTCATAGTCCCATATTTCTTGGAGGCTTTGTTCATTTCTTTTCATTCTTTTTTCTCTAATCTTGTCTTCACACTTTATTTCATTAAGTTGATCTTCAATCTGTGATATCCTTTTTTTCCGCTTAATCGATTCAGCTATTGATACTTGTGTATGCTTCACAAAGTTCTTGTGCTGTGTTTTTCAGCTCCGTCAGGTCATTTATGATCTTCTCTACATTGGTTATTGTAGTTAGCAATTCAGCTATCCTTTTTTCAAAGTTCTTAGCTTCCTCGCATTGGGTTAGAATATGCTCCTTTAGGTCAGAGGAGTTTTACTCACCTTCTGAAGCTTACTTCTATCAATTTGTCAAACTCATTCTCCATCCAGTTTTGTTCCTTTGCTAGTGAGGACTTGTGATCCTTTGGAGGAGAAGACGCCTTTTGGTTTTGGAATTTTCAGGCTTTTTGCACTGGTTTTTCCTCTTCTTCGTGGATTTATCTACCTTTGGTCTTTGATGTTGCTGACCTTCAGATGGGTTTCTGTCTGCACGTCCTTTTTGTTGATGTTGATGCTGTTCCTTTCTGTTTGTTAGTTTTCCTTCTAACAATCAGGCCCCTCTGTGGCAAGTTTGCTGGAGTTTGCTAGAGGTCCACTTCAGACCCTGTTTGCCCGAGTATCACCAGCAGAGGCTGCAGAGCGCCAAGATTGCTGCCTGTTCCTTCCTGTGGATGCTTCATCCCAGAGGGGCACTCTCCACATGCCAGCTGGAGCTCTCCTGTATGAGGTGTCTGTTGATCCCTGATGGGAGATGTCTCCCAGGCAGGAGGCATAGGGGTCAGGGACCCACGTGAGGAGGCAGTCTGTCCCTTAGTAGAGCTCCCAGCTGTGCTGGGAGATCTGCCAGTCTTCAGAGCAGGCAGGCAGGAACGTTTAAGCCTGCTGAAGCTGTGCCCACAACTGCACCTTTCCCCACATGCTCTGTCCCAGGGAGATTGGAATTTTATCTATAAGCCCCTGTCTGGGGTTGCTGCCTTTCAGAGATACCCTGCCCAGAGAGGAGGAATCTAGTGAAGCAGTCTGGCTACAGTGGCTTTGCTGAGTTGTGGTGGGCTCCGCCCAGTTCGACCTTCCTTGTGGCTTTGTTTACACTATAAGGAGAAAACCACCTCCTCAAGCCTTAGTAATGGTGGACGCCCCTCCCCCCATCAAGCTCGAGTGTCCCAGGTTGACTTCAGACTGCTGTGCTGGCAGCAAGAATTTCAAGCTAGTGGATCTTATAGCTTGCTGGGCTCCATGGGGGTGGGATCTGCTGAGCTAGACGACTTGACTCCCTGGTTTCAGCCCTCTTTCCAGGGGAGTGAACAGTTCTGTCTGGGTGGCGTTCCAGGTACCACTGGGGTATGAAAAAGACTCCTGCAGTTAGCTTGGTGTCTGCCCAAACTGCTGCCCTGTTTTGTGCTTGAAACCCAGGCCCCTGGTGTCGTAGGTACAGGAGGGAATCTGCTGGTCTGTGGGTTGCAAAGATTGGGAAAAGCGTAGTATCTGGACCAAAAATCACTGTTCCTCAAGGCACAGTCCTTCATGGCTTCCCTTGGCTGGGGGAGGGAGTTCCCCGACCCCTTGCACTTCCCGCGTGAGGTGACTCCCCAGCCTGCTTCAGCTCGCCCTCTGTGGACTGCACCCACTGTCTAACCAGTCCCAGTGAGATGAACTGGGTACCTCAGTTGGAAATGGAGAAATCACCCACCTTCTGCGTTGATCTCGCTGGGAGCTGCAGACTGGAGCTGTTCCTATTTGGCCATCTTGCCAGCCATTCACTTTTTTTTTTTAAATTAATAATGGAGTCTATCTGTCCTTCTGATTAATTTCTGGAAATCCACCATAGCACACGTTTTTCAAAAACCATATTGGTGATAACCAAGATCATGCTGACCTCTTTAGAATGTCAGAATAATTTTTATGCATATTAAGAATTTGTGGTTTCCAGCTTTATTTCCTTTTTGACTAAATGATAGTTCAATTTTTTTTATTTCACTGGAAATTAAATAGCTATTAAAGTAGATCATCTGCGAACATTTTATCAGTGGCCATTCAGAACTTGAGAAATAATATTTGTAACACATTAATTGGTCACACAATGTATCGTAGCTTTAGAAAACCTGTGAAACAATTTTTAGAAAGACTAACTGACAAGTAGCCTTCCTCCTTTGTACACAGTATCTTTCTATTCAGTTTTGTATCATGGTGAAGGCATTTTAAACTATAATTAAAGATTAAATTTAAGTTAAAATACCATTGTATATGTTGTTGACATTACATATAACTCAGCCGGGGTGGTAATTGACTGAATATACAGCATCTGTGTAAGGACAGCTAAGTGTACACTTATGCTGGCAATCCATAATCTCCTGTGCATGATCATCTGAAAGTTTTTCTCTTTTTCTAAGAATCTACTTTAAAACAAATCTTGTTTTTGGAAATGTTTTCATACAATGATGGACTTTGCTTTTATGCCTATGAAATTCTGCCTCTTTCATGGTTAAGCAACAGAGTCGCTTTTAGAGGTTTTTCGTTCTTCTTACCCCACTTCCCTCCTACTACAAATGCTTGGGCTTTACCTTTAGGGAAAAAAAATGCTTCTGTACTTCTGGGATACTACATAGACAACTATTTTTAATTATTGGGAAATTCATTTTATAGATTATATAGATTTAGTTTCTCTTAGAGTATCAATGGTAGTATAGCCTCATGCCTGGGTAAGCATATGAGATAGTATTCATTTAACCAATGCATAGTAGGTAAACTCAAGTTTCTGCTGTGAAGTGTAAGATGTATGAATTTCTAAAATATTTTTAAGGATGTCATACTATTTATAAACTCAGGTTGGGGATTAAATAGAAATTCATGCCTTTTATGCTTCTGAAATGCTATTTCTTCTGTGAACATTTTAACTTGTTAGCAAGGTTTTTTCCCAAGCTGCACATTTTAAATGTTGTATTGTCATGCTTAATGCTTATCTTGCTTTAGAATTCTACGCTATGTTCTCATGACTTAGCTTATTTATATGTTATTACCATTTAAAAGAAAAGGCCACAGTGTGCACGTGCGCGCACACACACACGCACACACAAGAATCATTAGCCACACGTGAGAATTAACTTCATCTTTTTGTCTTTGTATTTCTCTCCACCAGTGGTCGTGTTTTTCAAATCCTTATTCAAGCCAGTTTCTGTCCTTTGATTTTACTCTCGGTTGTACTCTGACAGTGTCCCTTCTAGGGGTGGATGTTCCGTCAAGCATGTCTGCGGTGCTAGTGGCTGAGCTTAAGCCAGGGAGTAACCAACCAAAACTCTCAGCCCTTGTGCAGTTATCTTGAAATTCACTTCTTATTAATACTCATTTTATCTTTTCTAGTTTTTCTTGATGAAAGCCATGAAAATATAATTAGAGTGAAGGAGTTTTGTCTTCTTGTTATCTATTAATGTTGCTGTGATTCCTAAGCAGTGAGATTCAGTTTTGTTACTGTTACTCATTTTTTTCTTTTTGCATGGAACATAATTTGTTTTTCCTGGTAGCTTTTATGATGTTTAACTTTTTTTTTTTTTTTTTTTTGAAAATATTTCTGTAGTTTTGTATGACTGGTTTTGTGTCTTTTCTTTGATTTCTTTATTTTTGTTAAAAATCTCTCAGTCTCATCTGCATCTCTAGTCTGGTTTCTTTAGATGTCTCTTTATTAATTGAAATTATTTTACATTTTATGGCCATAATACCATTTTTGCTTTCTGACACTCTGAAGATTTTTGATTCCTTTTTATATCTCTGGTCATATTTCCTTTTACAGTTTTTGTAATTCCACCTTGCTAAGATAAGATTTACATGTCTGATTTGCAACGTCTCTTTTCCTTCTTTGTAGTGAACTTTAAATTTCCTCTGTAGATTTTAATTGCACATATAATGTATTCTAAAATTACTTTTTAAAAAATCTTAAATATTTATTAGTTATTTCAGTTTTCTATTTATTTTACCTGTTTTCTGTTCAGTATCTACTCAGAATACCTAATTGTTGCTTTGACCTGTGCCAGAAGTATATAGTGGCTAATTCTCGTTGCATCAGTTTCTGTTTTGGAAAACATTTTTTTTTCTTTTACAATTTTGAATGGAAAAGTTTTTTTATTCAAAATTTCTTTAATAAAGAGGCAGCCAAAGCTTATATTGATATTCTAAGAATAACCTCATCTGTCAAATTTTCAAAGCATATATGTGTATGTGAAAATGCTTTTGTTTTTTGTGACAAGGGTCTCACTTTTGCCCAGGCTGTAGTTTGTGGAGTATAGTGACATGATCACGGCTCACTGCAGCCTTGAACTCCTGAGATCAAGCCATACTCTTGCCTCACCTTCCCCAGTAGCTCGGACCACAGGCATGTTCCAACATGCCTGGCTTTTTTTTTTTTTTTTTTTGTAGAGATGGAGTCTCACTGTGTTGCCCAGGCTGGTCTCAAACTCCTGGATTCAAGTGATCCTCCCGCTACAGTCTGCCAAAGTGCTGCGATTATAGGCATGAGCCACTGTGCCCAGCCGAAAATACATTTTTAAGACACACTGAAGACAACATTTCTGTACTTTTAAAATGTAACGACATAATATAAACCAGAAAATTAATTGCATCTTTCCAGTGTTGCACTCTATATTTTCCAAGGCTTGTCATTTGGGTAACAACTCTGGTACAATAAAATCATGGTATAATATCTTTTTTCCCTTTAGATGGACACTTTTGTAAATCCGCTTCGCAATTCTATGAGGAATGTTTCAAATGCAGTTAAATCCCTTCCTGATAGCTTGGCAGAGGGAATGACTAAAATGTCAGACAACATGGGCAAAATGTCAGAAAGATTAGGTCAAGACATAAAGCAATCATTTTTTAAGGTAAGAAGACATTTTCAGTAATGTCCAAAGCAAACTATTTTTAAGTCAACTAAGAAGTATTGAATTCTGGTTGGATTTACCTTATTCCCTTAACCTTATTTCTTTTCCAAATGTTGCTAGACACATAGTCTCATAAAGAATAAAAAACTAAAGAGAAAAATTCTTATCAGAAATGAGTATTATAAAATCCACTTACTTGTTAGTCTCTGCTGTGGTAGGGTTTTAAAATTCATTTAAAACCAAAGCTTAAAATTAGTAAAGTTAACTTTCTTTATCTTGTTTTATTTCATTATGCCATTTTTATCATAAAGTACTCTTAAATTTAGTAGCAAACAAATAAATTCTGTTGTGCAAATGAGTTATACTAGTATTCACTCAGGAAGCATAAAGTCTTATTTCTCCTGATTTACATGATAGAATGATTACCAGATCAAAGAGAAGAAAAGTTCATCATTACCATCAGTCTCTGGGCTCATACATTACTGGGTATAGACCTCTGCGTGTCATAGAAGAATTTCCCAGGGAGATTTTTTTTTTTTAATTACATTAACACATAAAGATACTAGACTATAGTTTGTTGAATTCCTAATTAACATTTAAAAAATCATTTTGACATAGTTACTTGAAGTTGTAATCAAGGCTATAAAACATATAGCTATTAGAATTTTGTAGTGGATAGATTATGCTTGAATGTAAGGGAAATGTATGAAAACATAGGTATTCTTTAATCTAAGGGCCACTCCTAAAATTGTGTGAGTCATACTTTTCTGTTAATTCTCGTACTTTCTCTGATGCCTCATTTTTATTTCTATTTGCGAGGAAGTATACTAACACTGAAATCAGTATTGTTCAATCCCACTTCTGCTGTTCATTACTCATATGAATTTGTACAAAAGTCACTGAACTTTTCTAGGCCTCTTTGTCGTCACCAGTAACTTGAGATGGTCTTGACAATCCTTCCTGTGCTGACAAAATGATTTTCAGCCAATACTGATCTTTCTGTCCTTTCCATCTAACATTTTGTTAATTTCTTAAACATATTAACATACTATATCAAAAGCTCTTCATGGCAAAAAGAAAGTCGATTGGAGCTCTGTTCCCTGGCAGTACTACTAACTACAGTCGTACATCACTTAACAACAGGGATATGTTCTGATAAATGTGTCATTGGGCGATTTCATCATCTGGGAACATCATAGAATGAACTTACACAAACCTAGATGGTATGTGTAAGTTCCGCAAACCTACTTCTCACTTAGGCTATATAGTATTGCCTATTGCTCCTAGGCTACTAACCTGTACAGCATGCTACTGTACTGAATACTATAGGCATTTCAACACAATGGTACACATTTGTGTATCTAAATATATCTACACAGAAAAAATGCAGTAAAAATATAGTGTTACAGTCTTATGGTACCACTCTGGTATTGTTGAACAAAACGTCGTTATGCGATGCATGACTTTTTGGCTTTCAAGTCATTTAACCTTTCATGGCTTTGAATTCTTCTAAAAAATATGGGAGTTTGACTGACTAATTTTTCTTTCTAACTCAAAAGTCATTTATTTTGTAAAGGAGAAAACCCTTTTAGTAATGAAATAATTACTCTTTGTATTTGGGTCCAAATTTTAGATTGTTAAATTTGGCTTATATATTGTACCAAAAGTCAGATCAAATGCTGATACTCATTTAGGTTTATTATTGTGTTGTGTTCTTTCACTGTCTGCTTTAGTGTGTTTACTTTGTGGGTTTGGTTTTGGTTTTAGGTGCCTCCTTTAATTCCTAAGACTGATTCAGACCCTGAACATCGCCGAGTTTCGGCTCAACTTGATGATAATGTGAGTTAATTTTATTCTTGGTAGTATTTAGTTTAAGTCATACTTGGCATATCTTTTTAACTTTTTAATGAAGTGTAATATGTATATGTATCATTAATGTGCGCATATTGTGAGTGTTAAGCTTGAAGAATTCTTACAAACTGAACATGCCCATGTAATTAGCACTCTAATCAGAAAACAACATAACCACTACTCCAGAATAGCCCCTCATCCTCTGTTCCTGTTAGGACCTTCTCCTCCACCAGGGACCATCACTATCCTAACTTCTACTCTGCTTTTATACTTTGTGTATATGAAACTGTAATGTATGTGTTCCATGAAGTCTGGCTTTTTTGCTTAACATTGTGATGTTCTTCCATGATGTTTTGTGTGATTGTAGTTTCTTCGTTCTTGTGGCTTTATAGTATTCCATTTTGTGAATATAGTACAATCTATTTGTTGTATCATGAATAGTATTTCTGTGAACATTCATACACGTCTGTACATGTTTCTGTTGGATCTATACTTAGGAATGAAAGTGCTGTATCAGGATATATATATATAAGTTCAGTTTTAGTAGATACTGCCAAGTACTTTTTCAAATTATTTGTACCGTTTACATTGCTATCAGCAGTACATGAGAGTTCCAGTGTTCTACATCCTGCCAATACTCAGTATTTTGTCTTTCTAATTTTAGCCAATCTGGTTGTTGTATTTCATGTGAATTTGCGTTTTTATAACTGTTGAAATGTTGAACACCTTTTCATATGTTTATTGGCCATTTGAATGTTCTGTCTTATGCGTCTGTCAAGACCTTTTGTCATTTTTCTATTGGCTTAGCTGTCTTAGTTCTTTTGATTAGTAGGAGTGCTTTATGTAATCTGAATGTGAGTTCTTTGTCGGATATATGTAATACATTGTCTTCTACTCTCTAGGTTTCTTTCTTGTGCTATATATGTAATCTGTGCCTATTACAGGGTCACAGACATGTCCTAGAATTTTCTTTAAAAACCTTTTTTGTTTTACTGTAACAACATTTAGGTTTGCAATTCATCTGGGATTGATTTTTGTTTATGAATTGAGGTATGGGTCCAGTTGATCCAAACACCATTTACTGAAAGGGCCATCTTTTCCCCACTGTACTGTTTCTCCCTTATCACAAATCAGGTTACCGTATATGTTTGGATCTGTTTTATTCTGTTCTATTAGGCAGATTTATTTTAAGGTTGTAATTATCTCCTTTCCGTTTCCAATTCAATTTGTTTATAATCAACTGTCTTAAACAAAAATAATATTTTTATTTGCTTTTTCAAGATTATTTTAAGATGTTATTAAGTTTATTGATGGCATAATATCCATAACATTGTACCTTTTGGTATGTGGTTTTTACAGTTTAGCTATTTATTAGATTTTCATATGACATCAAACTCGTAGGAATATACTTGATCAGAGAATATGGAAGAATTTATTCTGTCTCAGTGATGAAATGGGTCTCCTTCTCCCCACTGGTTTTGATTAAGCTATTTGATTTCAGTTTTTGAAATGGAAGGTGCACTAAGGAAATGTTTACAACATGAC
The DNA here is from genome assembly GCF_043159975.1 of Macaca nemestrina. Taxonomy (NCBI): domain Eukaryota; kingdom Metazoa; phylum Chordata; class Mammalia; order Primates; family Cercopithecidae; genus Macaca; species Macaca nemestrina. Next base: position 88,540,705 of record NC_092128.1, on the reverse strand, counting down.
AGTGAAAACTGTGTAGCTCATGCTTTCTTGCCAGTATTTAAATTACAGTGTTGATGAGGAAATAATTGGAAACAGTTTCTCAGTGATGAAAGAATTATAAAATTACTAACAATTGTATGTGGTACTAAATCTGTACCTGCTTTTTATTTTATACGTATTTTTTCGCATCAGAGCATTCCGATCATCTTCCTTCTTACCTTACTGATTGTATACTCCCATAATAAAACTGTACTGACTTTTATTTGTTAAAAACTAAAAGAAAATTCTAGTAATTTAGTAAACTATGCCTTTTGTAATGTGAATTTAGTTGTGTGCTGGATTGAACTTCAGCATCTTTTTCCTGAAAGTACATAAATACATACAATTTACTAACTAAGCAAAATACATTATTCTATATAGTTTGTGTTTTGTTCTATTAAATATATGGAGATGTTGAGAATATCTTATTCTTGTGAAAAAGATGCATTAGAAAATAGACAAAGGGTCTAGCATTTGCCTTATCAAATTCATACAGTCTCTGCCAATAGTAAGAACCAACTCATCTTTTCCTAGGACCTTCATGAATCTACTTTGCCTTGAAAATGTTAAACTATAGCCTTAAAATGTATTCATTATTGTGGGACTATGAAGTTCTGTATTCTGTCAGAATGACTGCTAGAAATTTTTTTTTTTACATTAGAATTTAATGTCAAGTTATGAAGGCTAAAATGTAACTTGTTCTCTGACTTGTGAAATACCAGTCATTTAGTAAAAGCAACAAAAGTAACCATTCATAGTAGATAGCTAACTCAAACTTATTCTTATTTCTTCCCATATTTTGTCAGGTGGATGACAATATTCCACTTAGAGTAATGCTGCTTCTCATGGATGAAGTATTCGACTTAAAAGAAAGAAATCAGTGGTTGCGAAGGAATATCAAAAACCTACTTCAACAGCTTATTAGAGCTACATATGGTGATACTATTAATAGGTACCACTCTTTTTCTCCTCTCTTCTAATCTGATTTTACTTAGCTATTAAACTTTTACTTCTGGAAGTAGATTGCTCAACCTTTGTAAGAGAATTTTTTTCTCTGGGTCTTTTAAGAACATCGTTAAAGCAGTCTGTTGCTCTCAGGGATAATTTACATCCAAATTAAGTTGCTTGCTCTATGAAAGTCATATTTATTTTTTTCACCTTCTAAAAATTTAACCTTACTCATTTACATTTCTTTACTTTCAGAAAAATAGTTGACCATGTTGATTGGATGACTTCACCTGAACAAGTAGCCGACTCAGTGAAACGTTTCAGGTATATCTTAAGACACAGTCACTTCTTTCAGGTAGTACAGAGTTTAGCATTGTTATCACTAATTAACTTTCATTGCTTTTGTTTCCTTCCTGGACATAAAGTTGGTTTAGTTATCATTGATAAGCAAAAAGACTTCTAAGAATTATACTAAACGTTTGTCTCATGAACCTATTGATCTTTGTTTCTTTAAAACCAGAATAGGAAAAGTATAGAAGAAAGATCTTGCAAATGATAGGCTACATTTTTATCACAATACAGTGGCTGTAAGATAATTGAAATATTCACCTAAAAATGTTACGGTTGTATAATCAAATATCTAGTTTTGGGGATTAGTTTTTCTCAGTTGTATTTGCTAACCTTCATTTTAAATGGAACTTTTTAAGTAAGTCTCTTTGGCTATGTTTTAATTTTTTATTAAATATTGGAACCTATACAAGGAACAAAAATTAAGTAGATACTCTACTTCATATACAAAAAATACTGAGTCCCTCCTCTGGGCCTAGCACTCAGCCCATTGCTGAGATAAGATGCAGTCCCTTGAGGAAAGTACAGCTAGTAGAGAAATAAACCTCTTTTCTAAAAATGAAGATAAGCAATGCGTAAAAATTCATGGCATCACGTATTTGGAAAGGAAGGAAAGGAAGCAAGAAGGGAACTATCAGTATTGAACACTAACTAAGTTCTTGGCACTGTGCACGGTATTTTATGTATGCTTTCTGATTTTATGCCATTTTATGAGGTAGATATTTTGTCTCTATTTTGTTAGAAGTAAATTGAGGATTAGAGAAGTTGAATAGGCTCTCAGGCTACAAAGTGGGGAATCTGGTTTCTCTAATCTGAAGCTAAGTTTCTTCCCACTGTACCATACTGTTTCCAAAACTTGGACAACCTGCCCTGGCATGTTTATTTTATTTCAGGTGGGTAAATGATGTTCCTCTGGAGTGGTGATTCTCAGCATTGGCTGTTCATTGAAATCACCTGTAGAACTTTAAAAATTACTAATGCCTGGATCCCATGTCCAGGGAGTCTGACTTAATCCAGTGAAAGGCCTGTACATTAAGAGCCTATAAAGCTCTCAGGTGCTTCTAATGTGTAAAGTTAAGAACAGCTGCTCTGGGGAGTCTGACCCTCACACCAAATTCCCAGATGAAAGGTTAGTTTTTGTGCTCATCCCTGCCTTCAGACCAAGAGTTGGGGAACAGGAGTAAAGCCCACTGAAAGTTAAGAAGAATGGGTTGTTTTACGTGTGAAAGTCAATCCATCTGTAAGTTGTGGGCTTGGAATTTAGTCTTATGTAGGCTTAATTATAAGAGGAGTGGGATGGCATAACTGAAGGAGATAGGTGTTAAACTCTAAGGCATTGAAATTCAAGATATTGTAGGGTTGCATTTGGATGAGATGTTCCATCAGCGGATGCCCACTTTGAGTTTAAATGGCTGTGATATAGTCATCTACGTATCCCATTTTGCTGTCTTCATTAGTGTTTATGAACTGCATTGGTGCATAATTTATCTGTTATTTTTTCTTGTGTTTGTTTTTTTTTGAACCCCAAAAATTGAACCCTACACTTGGTCTTTGTTGAATATCATTAAAGCTATATATTAATAAAATTTCAGAAACTTTTTGTTTCTCTTCGCATTTGTATTTTCTGTAGAAATTTGAAATAATTTTATCAACTTGTATCATTAGAAAATGAAAATGTTTACAAAATTTATTTAATCTTCTCAAATAGAGATGCATTTTGGCCAAATGGCATTTTAGCAGAGACTGTTCCATGCAGAGATAAAAGTATTCGAATGAGAACAAGAGTAGCAGGAAAAACGAAATTACTTGCAATTATGCCAGGTGAGTGGGCATGTGTAGTTAAAAATCTCTATAATTTGTCACTCTTCTGAATTTTTAGCATTCATCATGCCAGTGTAACTGCCTTTTGATTATAACAACTACCTTTTGATGACTTAATACATATCAGGCACTGTGCTAGGCATTTCTCATATGTTCTTAATCAGTCCTCATAACCCTACTGTAAAGCTAAGGACTGTTAACATCACCACTTTGTATGTGAGGAAACAGAAGCTCAGAGAGGTTAAATAATCTATCCAGTGTTTATAGCTACTAAACAACAGTTGGTATTCTGACTCGGCTTTAAGTGATGTGAAAGCTTATGCTTTTAACCATTTGCTTTGCTGCCTTGAAACATATTGGGAGTTAAGTTAAATAAAATACATGACAGGTGAATGGGCTAATAAAATATAAGGTATGAATTTTTCAGGAAGAATATTTGTTCTACTTAGGAAAACAAATTATTTCAAAAACTCCATCTACATAGAAACAACTGATTGGCTGATTATTAATCTTTATTAATATATAATCCCAAACAAAATATACTTAGTAGCATTTTGTTGGTCTGATTTTAGTTACTTCATTAGGGTACAGCTATCTCACTACCTTAGATTTACTTTTTCTCGTTTTTCTTCTTTCAATCAGAGAAGTTATATAATGTGAAAAGCAATTTAATGTGGCTGGGAGGTGGTGATGGTGGTTTTGCCACTTGTTAATGAATATCTTTGAAAATGCCGACATGTCTTTTCTCTGTATTTTAATTCTGGATGTAGAGAATGAACAGACATATTTGTGCATTATTTAATATCACACAATACTTATTTTTTCTCTAATTTTGTTATAATTCAGAACTCTCTTTTCTCCATAAATTTTAATGACCAGCTTTGTCTTCCGTCAATTAAATTAAAAATTTGCCACATGATTTTAATTCTTACCTATATACTGTTTCATTTGTTGGTAAAAAAGCAAATTATAGAAATAACATTTTAGAAAAATAAGAAACAATTGCTTAGGATATTATTTAATATACTATTATAGTAAACCTGATTGTGCTATATAGACTGACTCAGTTATCTAGCTGGAAGAAATCTTTATTCACCAAATATTTATTGAAAGTTATTATGTGCCAGATGCTGTTCTTTGCACTTATGTTTGCCTTCTTGGAGATTACTATCCAATAGAAATAGAGGGACTCAAAAACACACAAAACAAATAAATGGAATGTAGTATGTTAGATAAGTGGTAAGTACTAAAGAGAAAGATACTGCAGGAAAATGGAATAGGTAGTGTCGGATGGGTTGCAGTTTTAGATGGGGTGGCCAGGGCAGGCCTCACTGAGAAGATGACAGTGGTGTGAAGATTTGAAGGAAGTGAGGGTACATATAAAAGTATGTGAATTTATATATACATAATCCTTGCTTATTTTTTAGTAAATTCTCAAAATTTTTGCTATAAATTATTTGGTACCCCTAGTTAGATAAAGACTTTTTGGGAATTGTATGTTTCTTTCCAAAGCAGCAAAATGATATTTATATTATCAATATTATGAATAATTATGAATATGAATAATTAATAATCATACATGTTGGTCTCATAATCAAATCTCTGTAGTAACTAGGTGTTATTTATGAATAAATGCCAAATTTGCTCACTCGTAGTCACAACACCATCAGTTTTCTATTTTCTTCACTTTCTTCACTTTGAATTTAAATAAAATTCAACCAAACTTGTACTATCCCCATTTCTTGAACATGCTTTGTTATTTTAGTTACTGCTTATTTGCTCATTCATGTCCATTTCACCAAGGCTAATCCTTCATCTCATTGCACCTATCAAAATCCTGCCCAAGTAGAAAGTCTCCTTTACCTGTCACTTTCTTAAAGGGAACTTTTCTTTGTTACCACATCTGGAAGTCTCCCCACTACAAATATTCTTACACTTTTAGCATTTTTATGGCATGGTTACTATGTCAGGGGTTTTTGTAGATCAGGAATTAGGGGTTTTTTTTTTCCTGTGTTCCAATGAAACTTTATTCACCATCATGGATTAGTTTGTTTCTTTATAGCATTTGTTACTGTTCATTAGGTGTACTAAGAATATTTGTATAATATTACAAAGTTTACAGATCACTTTTCACATTATCTCTTTAAAGACTTATAAATCCTTATAGTTATAAGGATGTTTGTTATTATAAATTCTCCTTTTCAGATGAGGAAAGAGTCAGGGTGGTGGGTAAGTATCACATGGGTATTAAGGGACACGTTTGTAATCATAGTTTGGGATCTTTGAGACTTTTTTTTATCTTTTACACCTGTGCTATATTCTCTCCCAGTAGCTTTTGCATAAGTGGGTAAATAGATGCATGCATGCGAAGATGCATATTAAGCTTCAGCTGTAGTACATAGCTGAAATGCATTAACTGGTTACCTACTGTTTATCAGTTACTCTGCTGTGTACCTTAATTTAAGAGCATTTAAGAGTTTAGGCCTTGTGTTTCCTTTGAGTAATTGTGTGTATTTTCCCCCACTTCATTTAGATGAACTGAAGCACATTATTGGGGCTGAGACAACACGGAAAGGTATTCTTCGTGTTTTTGAAATGTTTCAGCATAACCAATTAAATAGGAGAATGGTTTATGTCTTCTTGGAAGGCTTTTTAGAAACCTTATTTCCACAGTATAAATTCCGTGAACTTTTCAACAAACTGCATTCACGGTCAAAGCAGATGCAGAAATATAAACAGAAACTTCAAACTACGCAAGCGCCTTCTTTACAGAAAAGGTGACACTCCACTCTATGAAGCTGGTGTTCATTTTGTCCAGGACTAATGGTATGGACAGATCTTCTGGGGCTTAACTCAAATACTGTTGTGTCTGCACCAGTCTTTTAGTGTCTCAAAATAGATTATTAATACATCCATAAGTCTGTGGTTCTTCTCATTCTCATCTATAATCCACCATTAACAAGAGAGATTTCTGTGTCTTAAATGATTTGGTGCATATTTTGCAACATTGAGAGAAAACTGCCCCCATCTCAAGCAAGAATGGCGTTGGTTTCTTCCATTTCGAACTAATCAGCATTCTCCAGCAATGACAAAATGCCAGAGTGTATATATGAAAGCTAAGGAAAGCACAAAACAATGGTTCAGAGATAAATTGGCTAATTTGTTTAACGGTTGGAGACTGTGCAATGTATGATTTGGAGGAATTTGGCATAATGATTTTGTAGGTCTGTGTCAGCATTTTGATATATTGTGAATTAGCCAGGTGAATGATCCTTGAAACATCTCTTTCAGGTCTGCGGAAAGAGACAGAATGCCCTTAAAGTGTGAAATAACCTTATACCTGAATTACAGTTTTGTGATATAAAATAAAGCTGAGTATAAAATAAAACCAATCAAACACAGAATTTGATTGGATTTGTTATTCATTGGTATACAACAATTTTTATTCTTATGTGTGCTTTAAGGGCTGTGTTATGCTCTTATGGTACTCAGTTTTGTGTTTCCTTTTGGCATTCTTTGTGCAAAAAAGAAGCATGTGGTGGCTCTCATTTAAATTTCAAAATTATTAGTTTTATCTTTAACAGATTACTGATTATACAGAAGATATAATTTATTGGAAGAACTGCCAAATACATTTTGTCCTTCTAAAAATATGGAAATTTAAATAGTAGTCTGGAAAGTTACCATATGATAATTTTTAATTATGTGATCTAGACATGCCTTAGGTAACTGCAGAAATAGCAAATTAAATGATTAATGAGCTTATTAGTCATAGTAAACATACAAATTCCTAATTCTATGACAGTGTACATATATGAAAATAAATGAAAAAAGAACTATAATATTTTTTAAAATATGCTTTTATTTATGTTTCACATAATGTAAAATTCTACAAAATAAAGCTAGTAGGCAAAACCCCTCAGTGTATACCTTTAAACCCATAAATTAATTTTATACCAATAAAATAAAATACTTTCTCTAGTTTTGGAGCTTCTGTATTTCCTATAATTTTCTCACTGTCCATTTTATCCATCTTAGAAGTCTTCATGTCCCTTCTATGCAGGATTTCTGCGTAGTTTTAAATATTTTCATTGTCTAAGGGTTTGGGTGTGTCAGCTTTTTTTGTTTTAAAAATAATTAACACTAAAACCTTAAAATAGTGAAGCTACTTATCAGACCACTGAGCCAAGATCCTGGTATTAAAAGAAAGTCTGGGTGCTTAAGATAAAGGGACAGAGTATTGGTATCCCAGTTATTTGGGAGCTTTAAGATTGGAACAAGATATCACTGTCTTGTTTTCACTTAGATCCTACTTTCAAAGTGAGGCCTATTAACAGAATAAAGCCTTCCTTTAAAGCTTTATAATAATCATATTTATTAATAATGCTGTTGTGTATACTTATAGTATGCATATATTCAGCATATGTTGCATGTCTTCAGAATTACATAAAATGAAATCCCTTTCATTGCAACTTGCAAGTGAGAAGAGATCCTTAGTGGCTCTGGTGGAAGAAATAGTATTTCTTCTTCTCAGGGTGTCTCCCTGCCTTGGCCCCTCCCTGAGCCCTAGGCTTTAAAAGTGAAGATGTGTGAAACATGTCTGTGGGAAGCATCAGCATGGCCATAAGTGCAATGATTTTCATATATGCCCCTGCCCATTTCAAGTATATTTTTGACATGAATAAATCTAAGAGTATACGGAATGATTCATGTAAGAGCCTAGCGTGTACATGTGAAAGAGCATTTCTATATAATGTGAGGAGCACTGGCCATCAACCAGGGAAAGAAAGGTCATGTAATACTGTAAATTTTCAAAATAGAGCCCTACAAGATAACTGCAATCATACCAAAAACTATTTGAGTAAATAGATTTTTAAAGTAATTTTTGTTTAAAAGAGTTTATATTTCAGAAGCAGAAAATGTCAAATGATAGTCTTTGTAAATGGTGGTGCATCTTCTCTATGCACATCTGTGTTTTACATCAGAAAGAGCTGTGGTCGTGCTAAAATTAGAGATAACTTTTTGAATGACTTGGTCAAGCTGTGTGTAAAATATTTAACCATAAGTCAAGTACAGTGTACTATGTTTAATAAAGTTACTACATTTAATGCATTTATTGCATATATGAATATATATGTGAAGAGGCTTTATGTCTTCTCTTATTTGATTTTGAATGTTTTTTAAGTCAGTGGTGCCTTTAGGCAAGAACTTTCTAAATTAATCATTCTTTGTGTTTTCTGATTTTTCAGGTAACGTGTAAACTATTTAGAAACCATCATAGTTTATTCACCTTAAAAAATTGATTGTATTATTTAAATATATCACTTAGATGGGCATTTCCTATAATTAGGATATTCCAAATAGTTGCTGAAATCAATTGTGCCATTGACCAATGGATGCACTTGGTTAGCCTTAATTTTTTTTAAAAGAAAACATTAAAAACTTTCTTGAGTATTTCAGTTTGTTCATTTTAAGTTTGTGCTGCTGGTATTTGGGGAAAAAAATCAAACAGTTAAATGCTACCAGAAAGTGTACCAATTTTTATAAAAATTAAGAATAATATAAATTTCTCAATCTAAAATTTTAATTTTGTGCAATATTTTCATTTAATGCATGTGTATTTGAGTAATTGTAAAAAATGAATTTTTAATTTTTTGAGATGTAGCTTAAACTGTCTTCTTAATCCAACAACTTACATTCCGTTGTTGCTGCATCCTTTTATTTAAGGACTTGTTTTAAAAGTCTTTTTTGTCACTCCTTGGAAAATTCTTTTATTAGTAGTAAATTTTGCTTATAGGAGCATGGCTCCTGTATTACAAGGGAAAAAATGTAAAGAGCACATTTTAGGATTATACATGTTAAAAGATAATGTGTGCATATCATTGTACAGTAAGTGTCAACTGTGTGCCTAACTGTTCTATCAATACTTTCCTTCTTTAACAAAGAAACAACAATCAGAATGTCAGTTATTTTTATTCAACTAAAAGGATTAAAAAATTTATTTGGTTTGCGTTCTGTCCATTAGAAAATACTAATAAAGTATTAACAAACATTTTTGTTGAGTTCATTTAGTAGTAATGTATTTTTGTTACTTTTAAGATGCTTGTTCAGTAGTCTTATTTTTAGGTCTGTTTGTATTTTCTTTTCTTTTAGATATCAATCAATTCAAGTTCCAGGTTGGTAGATGAGTGCTTGAGTGATTACTGACTTAAATGGACTGAATTTAGCTTTTTCTTTTATGGGGCAAATAATTTACACCACAGTGTTAAAGAAACTTTATACTTCCTCCTCATATAAAATTATAAAATATTTTTCCCACAGTTGAAAAGATTCATAATTAGTAATCCATTTTATTTGATCTCATTTTAAATTCATATTTTGACTAATATTTTAGACTTTTTCCTTTCTAAAAGTAGATTGGTCATAATATTTGCATCCTTCTTGGAGCTGTTTCAATAGACTTCTAAGGCATCAGATGTGATAACTTCTAGCCCATCAGGGATTGGCATAATATTTCTTAAAATGCATGTGGTAAAATATTGTTCCCTATAAGATGTTCCTGAGGGGAAAGTTTTATACTTTTATGTAACGTATACAGGACTATCTGTATATGAACCAAAAAGCAAAAATATTCCTTCATAATTCAAATGATTATATCAAAAATTCTGAGATGTTCTATAAGAAACCTGTTGAACTTTGCTTACCTAATTTCCTAAACTTAACCTCAGAATCTTTTGTCATGAGCAGCTTGAGGATGATGTTCTCACGGAATGTAGTTTGGAAAATCTTTAGTAGGAGAGAAAAAAAGGTGAAGTGTCTTTAGTTAGGGAATGTAAACTGGACAGAAAACCCAGTGGATTTGGAGCACAAAGAATTTTTTCTTGCCTGCCATTTTAATGGAAAGTTCAATCTTTGGAAGAAAAGGAAAAGATGGAAAAAGGGTGAAGATGGAAAGTTAACAGCTGATTATATAGCAGATATTAAAGAGTAGAATTTGGCTCTGAATACCAGAGTAATGACTTCAGTGAGGAATAATAGAGCACATCTCATGAGAAGCGGGAAAGATACTTCCACAGATTTTGCTCATGTGACCAGAAGAATAGTAACTCAAAAATGTAAGGGGAAGAAGGAAATGCCATACAGTTTAGTTTATAAAATATTTGTGCCAGACATTGACCCATATATGTAATGACAGGTAATATGTTTGATTTAGGAAAACTTGCAGTAGCTGAGTGAAAATGAAACTTAACCCATGGGTTTACCAATGGAGTGTGTGAGATGTGTGTTAAAGATGATATTTTAAATTGGTAAACATGATCTTTTACATATCATCAAGAGTGAAATGAAACAATAAAACTATGTATTAGGAGTTTTCCCCTTGGTGATTGACTAGGAGGACTTACAAAACTCAGCATATAGTCATACAGCTAAGATTTATTATGGCAAAAGGATATAGAACAAGAGCAAAAAAAAGTGCATGGACGAAGTCTGGGAGAACAAGGCTCCAGCTGCCAACTGTTCTCTCCCAGTAGAGTCACACAAGATGCAACTTAACTCCCACAGCAAGGAGTTGTGACAACACCTGTAAAATGTTGCCAACCAGGGAAGCTCTTTCGAGACTTGGTGCCTGGGGTTTTATTGAGGGCAGTTTATTTAGGAACCCTCTGCCTGGCACGTAACGGAATTCCTTTATGGAATTTCTTTCTCAGAAAATTGTGGTCAACATATCCCATATTTTTGGTACAGTTTAGGCTTACTGAGCCATTTTTATCAGTTTTGGGAATTTATGGGAACACTCCTAAAATCTTAAGTTCTCAAACACCTGCAGCCTTCTTTGCAAGTAAACTCCTTTCCTAAATGCTGTTGTCTGAGTTTTCCTTTGACAGGTGGATGTTCCACTGGGATGCCCAGGTGACTTACCTCTTGAGCCAGTTTTGCCTCATTGGCTGTTTACATCCAGGCTCACCTAGCCTCCAGGGATGGACCTCATTCAACAGTTAGAGGCTTTACACTTGCTGACTGTTTTCTACTTTCCCCTCCTCATGGCTCTTTTTCTGGGTCTCGGTCAAGTCTTGTTTTGAGTTTGATTAGTGCATAGCTACTTTATTTCTCAATTGGTGGAAACAGTGTTAGGGAGCTGACTTCTGTGGTCTGACCTAATTTTCTGCCAAGCAGCTATTTATCTTTCTTGATTGTCTTCATGTCTTCAAGACTCTTGATATCAGCTGGCATCTTGGTCAGGCCAATATCTTGTCTCTCCTGTATGATTACGTGGTTCATGTTGCAGCCTAGATCAGTTTCTTCTGCCAGTGGCAGAATCCTTCATGTTCCTTGTCTTATTTATTTTATTATTATTTTTCAATGTGTGGGTGCTCTCTTGTTTTATTGTATTTGGGGTGAGGTTATTTTATGGCATGGTCCAGGGTAAACTGTAAGGCCTGGGTGCCCTGCTGCGAGGTCAGGGGCAATGGGACTAAGACTGCAGAGTCCTGGCTCCCCTACTACCTACCAATTGCTGGCCCTGTGTGGGGGTCTCTTCTGCTTTATCTGGCCTGAAAGAGACAGATGTTTCTGATCCCGGGGCTCCTGGGGGTTGGTTCCCAGTATTTCCAGGGATAGAGCGTGCTGTGGGCACTGGTGGGAAGCTTTGGTGTCTCCTCCCAGACTCTATCTGTGCCTCTTTATCTCTTTCTTCAGCTTCTGGACCTTGAGCACCAGAGCTTCAGCCCTGACCCCCTCCTGCCCTTACAGCAGGGCCTGGTTCAGCTCCAGCTGCTGCTCCAGCAACTCCTCAGCTTGGTCCAGCTCAACTGTGCGGTGGGCTTAGGGTCCTGTTGAGGTGGAGTCGGGGAGCATCAGCCAGGGCAGGGGGCGCTTAGACCCTTGGAACCTGTGTTGCAGGGTCTGGCTGTAAGGAAGGAATTCAACCTCCCTTTCTCTTTTTCTAGCCCATTAGGTTAAGGTCCCCTGTACTGAGAAGCCCAGAGAACTCCCTTTCTTGGGCATGTTCCTTGTCTTGTTTACACAGTACTATGAGCTTTAAAAGTATTCAAGAAAATAGTTTTCATGCTTGCTGGAAAGCAAGCCATCTTTCAGCTATCCTTTGTGTCTCTGATCTCTCTCCTCCAATAAGTTGGTGAGTTTCATTCTTTATTTTTGATTAAGAAGGATGAAGTTATTAAATTTAGGCTGCTAGTTCTGTGTGTGTGTGTGTGTAAATAAAAGACTTCTTGTAAAGTGTGTGTGTGTAAATGAAAAAAAAAGACTTCTCCTTGTAAAAGCTTTTTACAGATGTTTATACTTGTAACAGTTCTTGTATTTGCAGCTGGCATTTACCCACTTTATGGTCTCTCAACTTCTGGAAATTATGGATATTAATTAGACATAAAAATTTATCACTTCTATGCACTACTGGTGATATCTGATTTAAAAATACAGATTAACCATCAAATGTGAGGGAGTGATGCAGGGATTTAAGTAAAAAATTTGAAATTAGTTTTACATAGTTGTAAAGACTTCAGATTTAAGAATTTTCCTCTAAAAAAATTATATTAATGAGTATGTAAGTGTAATGGAATGAGACAGCAGACTGAATGGGGAAATTACTTCTGGTTTTTCTGGAGATTCGTGACCTCCTAAGCAACCTAAAGGGTGTTGAGTAGCTTGGAGTTTTCTTTATCGTTTCTTTAAAAAAAGAAAAAATGTCCCATAAAAGAAAATGAATCAAACACAAATCAGATGGTCTGAAAAAGTTTTGTGTTTAAAAACAAAACATACATACATAAATACTGAAATGGAAAGAAATTTGGCACTAAACTCCTCCAGAGTACCCAAATGTTAGATAAAAGTATTTTATCATGAGTTATACAATATTTTCTAAATACGTTTGTTGATAAACTTGCATGCCTTTGCTTCTCTCCAGAGATAAGTACTAAATTAGATTTTAATGTCTTAAATTTAATGGAGCTCTATGTCCCCTCCAAATCTCATGTTACCCCAGTGTTGGAGGTGGGGCGTGGTGGAAGATGTTTGGATCATGGAGGCGTATCCTTCATGAATGGCATGGCACGGCATGGCACGGCACTATCCCCTTGATGATGAATAAGTTCATGTGAGACCTGGTTGCTTAAAAGGTATGTGGTACCTCCCCCTCCTCTCTCTTGCTCCTGCTTTCACTGTGTGACAATCCTGCTCCTGCTTCACCTTCTGCCATGAGTAAAAGTCCCCTGAGACCTCCCCAGAAGCTGAGCAGATGCTGGCTTGAATAGCCCACAGATCCATGAGCCAGTTAAACCTTTTGTCTATATAAATTACTCTGTCTCAGATATTCATTTGTAGCAATGCGAGAACAGCTTAACACAAGCTCCTGTTTCGATTGGCATAAACAGACAAAGTAAGACTTGTGTAAGAACCAAATAATTTTCAGAGAGAAAGTGAAAAAAAAAAAAAGTCAATGGGTAAGTTTGTTGGCTCTTTAAGGAATTTCAAATAGTTGAGGTGGGTAGAAGAAGTTAGTGATGATTTAATGGCCTTGATTGCTAGATTACAAGAAACAAATGTATGCATATGTTATCAAATAACAGGAAACAACCTAAGACTGTCAGTATTTTTAAATAAGAGGTTTTTAATCCTGTTAAGAAGTGGGCAAAGGATCTAAATAGACATTTTTCAGAAGAAAGCATACAAATCACCAACAGGTGTATGAAAAAGTGCTTATTATCACTAATCAGGGAAATGCAAATCAAAACCATGGGATGTCATCTTACCTTAGTTAGAATGACCGTTACTGAAAAGACAGAAAATAACAGATTCTGGGAAGAATACAGAGAAAAGTGAACTCTCATACACTGTTGATGGAAATCTAAATTAGTATAGCCATTATGGAAAAAGTGTGGAAATTTCTCAAAAAACTAATAAAACTACCATATGATCCAGCAGTTCCACTACTGGGTACTTATTCAAAGGAAAGGAAATCAATATATCCAAGGGATGCGTGTACCGCCATGTTTATACAGCACTTTTTACAATAGCAAAGATAAGGAATCAGCCTAAGTGTCCACCAATGGATGAATAGATAAAGAAAATGTAGTATATTTACACAATGAAATACTATTTGGCCATAAAAAAGAATGAAATCACATAATTTGGAGCAACATGGATGGAACTGGAGGTCATTAAGTGAAATAAACCAGCCACAGAAAGCTATTATATGCCCCCCAACTCATATGTAGGAGCTAAAAAAGTTGGTTTCGTGGAGGTAAAAAGTAGAATGATTGTTATAAAAGGCTAGGAAGAATGTCAGTGGGGAGGGTGTTGGGGGCAGACAATGAAGAAAGGTTGGTTAATGGGCAAAAACATACATTTAGAATGAATAAGTTATAATCTGTAGTAGAGTAGGGTAACTATGCTTAACAACAGTGTGTTGTACATTTCACAATAGGTAGATGTAAGGACTTGAAATGTTCTCAGCACATAGAAATGATAAATACTTGTGGTGTTGGATGTCCAAATACCGACTTGATATTACAGAATCTATGCATGTAAAGTATCACGTATGTTCCATAAATATGTACAAGTATGTATCACCAAAAATTACTCAGCTCTAAAAAACATGAGGTTTTTATTATTTATTATGTAAATGGTGGGAAAACATCAGGTAATAATACTAAACAAAGTGAATACTTGGACAATTTAGACAAGTTAATTTTTATTTAAGTCAACTGTATATCTTTGCCTTGATGTGAAAAATAATATTACTCTAAAGTTTGTAATGTATGTAAAATTTTGATATGTTTTTCTATGGAAAGCGTAATTTGAATGCCATAAATTTTATGCACTGATTTAATAGGTCAGGTAAGATTTTTGTTTCCACAAAACATTTAAGATTATGAAGATATAAAAAAAAGCGTTTAGCTAAATTAGTAGTTTTCAACTGGGGGTAATTTCACCAGTCATGGAACATTTGATAATATTTGGAGACATTTTTGATGGTCACAACTGGGACGTTGCAACTGGTGACTTTGTGGATGGAGGCCAGGGATGAGGCTAAATATCCTGTAGCTCCCCACAGTAAAGAACTATATGGTCCAAAATGTCAAGAGCACTAAGGCTGTGAAACACTGAACTAAATTACGGCTTTATAAAAAAGCATTTGTTTCTCTGATGCTACAGTTCATAAGATGATGCTGTATTGATAGTTATTCCATTTACAATGTCTGTGTAAAAAATGGTCATATGCTTAAATTCATCTATGTTATTGTATGTATCAATAGTTTCTTTTATTGTTAATAATATTTCATTGTATGGATCTACCACAATTTTATCCATTCACCAGTTTAAGGACAGTTGGATTATTTCAAGGTTTGGGTGATTATTAATAAAGCTTCTATAAACATTGTTGCATAATAAAGAATTTGGGCTTTTTCTTTCATTGTTGGGAGACTGTAAATCCTTGGAATTTCCCTCATAATAGGAATGTGTTTGATTCATGAGCCCCTTGGATTACCCAAGTTTATGGTAACAAGATGAGATGACTCAGGATGGAGGCTGGTCCCCAGAAAATTTAACCTGTGATTAGAGTTTGGGATTTTGAGCCAGCTGACCTCTAAGGAGGGGAGAAAGAGTTGAGATTGGATTCAGTCACCTGGCTAATCAGTTGTGCCTGTGTAATGAATCCCCAATAAGAACTCTGGACAGTAAAGCTCAGTAGAGTTTAATTCAGAAGTTATTCTTTTTCTATTTGATTTCTTCTTTGTCCTATGGGTTAGAAATGTGTTGTTTAATTTCTAAATATTTTGATTTTTTTTCATATTTTTCTATTGATATGTAGTTTAATTCCTTTTTAGTTGGAGAACACACTTAATGTGATTTCTTTTAAATGTGTTGAAGTTTGTTTTGTAGCCTAGAATATGATCTGTCTTGTCAAAAGAATATATATTTTGCTTGTTATTGGGTAGCGTGTTCAGTGATTGTTGGTTACATCAAGCTGGTTGATTGTGCTATTTAAGACTAATATCCTTACCAACTTTTTTTTTTTTTTTTTGGTCTTTCAATTACTGAAAGATGAATACTGATGTCTCCCACTAAAATTATAATTCTATCTATGTTTCCTTTTATTTCTGTCAGATTTTGCGTCATGTTTTTGAAGCTTTTTCTTAGGTGTATACATATATAAGATATTTATGTCTATATGATGAATTGACCAATTTATCATTGCTTACTGTTCTTCTTTATCCCTGGTAATATTCTTTGTTTTGAAGTCTGCTTCATCCGATATTTGTAAAGCCACTCCAGCTTTCTTTAGTGTTTGAATAGTGTATCGTTTTCATTCTTTTTCTTTTAAGCTCTTTGTGTCTTTATTGTTGAGAGACAGGGTTGGCGAACGTTTTCCGTAAATGGTAGATAGCTAATATTTTAGACACTATGGGTCACATATGTAAAACCATTCTTTGCTTTAAGGTCTTAAAAAAAATATGTGCGGCTAGAGTTAGCCAGTGGGTTGTAGTGTGTTGACTCTTGTTTTAACAGGTATTTTTGTTGACAAGACAGAGTCGGCTGCTTTTTTTGTTTTAAAAAAATCTCTGCCTTTTACTTTATATTAATGTAATATATTAAATGTGGTCATTTTAATGTGTTAAATGTAGTTAAACCATTTGTTTTTAATTATTGATATGGTCGAATTTAAATTTGTCTTGCTGTAACTGCTTTACATTTGTCCCATTTATTCTTTATCCCGTTTTAATCTTTTTTGTATTGAATATTTTTTATGATTCCATTTTATCTTCTCTAGTGGGTTATTATTAGTTTTACTTTCTTTTTAAAATGAGTGGTTTCTCTAAGATCTGAAATATACAACTTTAATTCACCACAGCTGCCTTAAAATAATATTACACAGCTTTATTTATAGCTGAAGAGTCTTATAATGGTGTATTTCTATAAGCCCTATAATAAGCTTATTTATTTTATGTTAGTCAAGCATCTCTTAAAAGTGATTAAAAACAAGAAAAGTACCTTTTATATTTACATTTATTTTTACCATTTCCAATGCTTTTTATTTCTTTGTGCAGATCCAAGTTTCTATCTGGTAATAATACTCCTGCCAGAAAATTTTTAATTTAACATTCAGTGTTGGACATGTCTGCTGCCTTTGACTTCTCTCAGTTTTTGTTGCCCATAAGTTTTTATTTCACCTTCATTTTTGAACAATATTTTCACTGTGCATAGAATTCTGTGTTGACTATACTTTTTTTCAGTACTTGGTATATGCCACTCCATAACTGTAAAAAGGTCAGTGGTTGCAGGGACTTGGGAAGAGAGAAGGGAGGGATGGGGGAAAACTATTCTGAATGAAATCAAAATGGTGGATACATGTCATTAGGGCTTGTGTCAAAACCCACAGAACTGTACAATACAAAGAATAAACCTTAGTGTAGACGATGGACTATAGTTACTAATAATGCAATCATTATATTATGTAATTATTATAATTACATTAATTATCTTAAGCAGTTATAACAAATGTATCACATTGATGCAAGATTTTAATTATAGGAAAAACTGAGGATGGGGAATGAGGAGGGGGATGGTTTAGATATATGGAACTCTGTACTATCTCTCAATTATTCTGTAAATCTAAAACTGTACTTAAAAATAGTCAATGATTTTTTAAAATTATCACTCCATTGCTTGCCTTGCTTGGTTTTGTTAGAGAAGTCTGCTGTAATTCTTTTCTCTTTTTTTGTATGTATTGCACCTTTTTTTCTTCTATTCTAATTTTTTAGGTGCCTTCAATAATCCTTGTTTTACTATAGGTTGACTATGATGTGTCTAGGGGAGTGTGTGTGTCTGTAAGCACATGCTCCTGTGCACATGTGTATTTTCATCTTTCTCACAGTTGTGTTTCTTGGGTCTACAGTATTGTGTCTTTTATTATTTTTGGAAAATTATCTTTACCTATTTCTTGTTTTTGGTTCCTTTACTTTTTCTGGGACTCTGTTACCCAGATATTCTCTTAGTGGTGTCCTACATTTCTGGAATTTTTTTCATTACTTTTTCTCTTTGTGCTCAATCCAGGAGAGAGGATTTGATTGATTTACCCAGTCAACATCCAGTTTAGGGCATTTCTGTTGGGTGGAGATTTCAGTATGGAGCACCTCAGAAGTCATCTTTGGATCAGGAGCCATTCTTTGTTCCATCAGCCATGGCAGTGCTTTATGGTATGGAATATGGATGCCTGCCACTGATTCTCTCCTAGAACATCACAAGCAAGGAGATTTCTAATGGAGAGATGTCATAGTCATGGCCAGCAGCCCAAGTGTGGCAGACTCCTGTCCAATAGATGTTACAAGGGCAACAGGAAAAGCAAAATCATCCTTTGGGTGAAGGAAATCAAGATAATTTTCAAATGCATGTCTTAAAACCCAGAAATACCATTCAGAAGTTCTGAGTATACATATATGAGTAAGCGATAGTTATTTCCATTTTACGTAGGAAACATTTGCAATAGAATTATGAGTTCCCTCTGAGGAGTCTGTTTAAATGATACTTACAATCATGCAATTAATAATATCCTGACGATTAGACACCAGGTCTTGGTTCCTATTACAACAGAAGTACATCCCACCAAAACTCCACTTGTCTGAATTTGGTGCATAGAAAACAGCTTTTAAGGAATTCACTTATTCCCTCTGCTGAAGACTAATTGTTGGAAAGATACTCCTTTATTAGTTGTGGTGAGACCCTGTCCCTTCCTGGCTACTTCTACTTGTAACTGACCTGAGCTCTTTCACAGAGTGAGTAAACGTGCAGTGAGGGAAATAAAAAGAAAAGGGGCATTAGAATAAGAGTCTCCTGACTAAAATACTATCTCTGTAACTCACTGGCTAAGTGACCCTATTCACTGATAAAATCATTCCAGGGCAGGGGCTAGCTTGAGCCTCAGCTGTGCCCATTCTAGGATTCAGATGCTTTTGCGTACATATAGTTGACTTATGGAGAGGCCCTATGAACCTTCTGGAAGACAATGTGTCCTAAGGGAAGTGAAAGGGAGTCTGGAATAAAAACTTGGTCAAATAACCTTGCTCCAGTGACGAGTAAGGAATAATAACACAGAGGGCAGTGTCTCAAAGAGGGGCTTTCCCCAAATCACTGCAAAACCTTGGAGTCACGGGGCACTGACTCCATGTAGCCAAGATTGTAGCCCAGAAATGAAATCATAATGAATTCTCAGTTCAGCAGAACAGCTTTGGTGTGCCGGGTGTCTGGAGAACAGAACACATCTTAGGCACCTGGGAACCATTGACAAGCAGAGCTCTGGCAGACGTGGGACCCAGCGAGATTCTGGATCCTGGCTCTTCTCCTTGGATGTGTTGCTTTAGGAGTTATTTTCCTTTTAGCCTAAGTCATTTGTTTTTCTTAGGAAACTTTTCACTCATTAGAAGTTAAACTTTATAAATGATGTCCACACATTTTTTTGCAGAGCTATTTGTATTTCTTGAATTATTGCTGAGCTTGCAAATTACATTGAGGATTTTCTTATATAAATAAAACAGCATCAAATTAGCATTAAAAAAAAAATAGTTTCTGTTTCTTTAGTTCATCTGCCAGCTGGTACTTAGAGCCCATCCTTTGGTCTTGGTGCTGTGAAGTGCATTGATACAGCCTTCCATTTACAGAGTTACTTAATTTATTTCTGTTGGGCTGCAGTCATGGAGATAAGCTTACCACGAGTCAGCTTACAACTTATAAAAAATAATTAGGCACTTTTACATTCTATCTTCTAACCCTCTACTTCAGAGTGGCCCTTCAGAGTTTGATTCATGAGGCTGTTCTTTATTGATGGATGACATGCCTTTCCCTGAATAATAGCAATCCTAGCTAACAATTAATGAGTGCTTGACATTTGAAGTGCTTTAAATCCTTTTAAAACCCCCAAAGATTTAAGTATTATTATTATTATTATCTCCATTCTATAGCTGGAGAGACTTAGTTACAGGGGCAGGGTACATCATCTGTGCACAGTCACACAGTCGAGACTTGGCACCAGAATTCCAAGTTGCTCTTAATCACTATGTAATTCTGCCTCCAAATAGTGAGAGAAGAGAGCCACTGGGTGGAAAGCCAAGTTTGCAAGCAAAGAGACTGGACTGTGAATCACAATGGGAGCAAATGGTTAGGACAGTAAAACCAGTGGCTCATGAGATACGAGCATATGTGGTTGACTGATTCATGAATGTGGGAGCTCTGAGTACATAACACTTAAGGGGATGACTCCTTGGAAACTGGACATAGGACATGTAAGGCATTATTAATGCTTCATATCAATTAGTGGGTCTGTTTCTATAAAGTGACAAGCATGAATTCATTTTCTTTGTCTTATCAATTCTTGCTCCTCTCCAATGACTTGGAAAGAAATCCAGATGACTTGTAATATTTATCAGAGATGAAACTTTAAGGATGATACATTCAGAATGCTAATTTCAAGAAGAAATAACAGTTTCAAAGTTTTTCTATCTCAATGTTTTACTAGAAGGAAGACCTACAGAAGTTTGTCCCAAGACTAAGACAAGTCTAGAGGACTGATGCCACAGGCTGGCCAGGCACCATTGGCAGGAGGGACTGAGAAACTTGGAATGGCATGCACTGTGTTGGAAGAGCATTCAACAATAGTAGGTCAGGAAGGGGATGTCTATCACTCATTTAGATGGTCCTCAAATCCTGTTTCTGCTGTGTGTCTGAAGGTAAAGGGTATAACGAAAGATAAGGTCGAAAATGAATAAATCTAGGACATTGAGAGCACAAGATGTCAGGAACTTGGCATGGAACTTATGGCTTTACAATCTGGGCACAGAAATGTGACAGTGAGGGCTTTAACAGTCATGGTGGTACCTTTACAGGTATTAATCGGCACAAAACTTAGCAGATGAGAGTTAAAAAAAAAAAAAAAGGAGGGGGGTAGTCAAGAAGACCAGGCTAAGGAACACAGAAGGTCTTCTAGAACAATTTAGGGAGAATTTAAGGCACCTGTAGGTCCCCAAGGGTGGATGAACAAGGGAGAGAACCAGTCATTAGTGGCTATATTGCAACCCAGTGTTTATCTATAGGCTGTGCTGACAAAGCTTATTGTGCAATGGGGCTGTGTGGCTGTTCTCTTTACAACTGCTGCCCCTTTGGTCTCCTATTTAGAATTTATGAATCATCAGGTACGAGAGAGTTACTTCAGACTATGACAAACTAATCAGTGCTATTGTGGTGAAAGTTTCTAGCTTCCTTAAGTCTTTCAAATAAGCTAAGGCTCATTAACAGATAATCCTCTGACAATAAATTGGAAAATAACAATAAACGGACAGTTGTTTTCTACTGTTCAGCTAGTTCTTGAAGAGATTGGTTTCTAAAAGACACAGTCTTTAAATCTGTCCACAGAGCAGGATAGTTAAGGTTTTGAGATTGTTGGAGAACAGAGCCTGCTATTCTCTTGGAATATCTTTCATCAGTAGATGCTGTTTCTTTTTCTTTTCAAGACATTAAAAGATCAAAGAAGTATGAAATGTGCCCTAAGGCAGCTGAGCTGCTAATCATACACAAAAAAAATGAAACTGTGATGGGATTGTGAACAAATGCCTTTTGGCACCTGTTTTTGTCATCTTGGTTTGTTTTTCTTCCCCCAGCATTTTACACCTCCTAATTTAATTTGTGTTGGGGGGTGGGGGTGGGGGCGGAGCTTCTTCCAGCTGTTCAGACCTGGAGGGCACAAACACGCATTCCACCTGTGGTTATTGCAGCTTAACATGGAGCAGGGATTGAGCCAAGAGCACTGGCCAAATCATATTCAGACTGTGACTAGCTCTCACACCGCCTTATCCACTATGAGCTGGTAACTTGAGACTGTGAGTCTGATAGGGAGTCTCCATTCTCAGGAGAGTCAAGCTGCTATTTTGATGTGCTTTCTGGGGAATATAGGCAGATCCTGGGTGCCTTCAGCAGACACACCCACCAAGCTAGGAGTATGAAGAATTGGAAAGTTTGCTTTTAGTTCTGCACTTTAACACAATGGCAATAATATGAACAGACAGTGGTAGTATGCTTTCTCTTTGGACCACAGACAATGGGAATTTAACCTTAATCCTCATTCCTGCTGCTTCCCAAAGGAAGATGAAAGGTACTTGCAGAGTTGAGCAGACAGAATGATACGAATTTGAAAATCTCAGCAGGTGAGGGGTTCAATGCGCTATCCTCAGGGACAGTGCTTCCGTAGATCTGTTTTCTGCTGAAGCCATCGCTGTAAAACTACTGTTCATTATTTCTGTAACTTCCCTAGGATGATAAGGGATGTCAGCAATAACATGGTACATTAAACAGGCCATAAATTTATCTCCAGGACTAAAATAATACTTGAGTACAAAAATAAATGCTTCTGGCTGCCTCATAAACTAAAAACGTGGTCCTCAAAGGGACAAAATAAGTCCAGAAATAATCCAAAATACATAAGAAAATTCACTTCATGATAAAAAGGACAACTGAAATTAGTGGGGCAAAGAGGGCAACTTAATACTGGGTGTTGCGACAAATAATGAGCTTGTTCATACCTGTATATCACAGTAAACTTAACATACATGAAAAATCACATGTTTAGAAAGAAATCCTGAAAGCACCAGAAGAAAATATTAGGATAATTACTTTGTATCCTTGAAGTGGAGGAGTTCTTTCTAATGATGACTCAAAATCCAAAAACCATGAAATAAATAATGAAAGTACATAAAATTAAAGATAACTTTTGCATAGCAAATTATACCATAAGTACATAAAAAGTTAAATGACAAATTGGGAAAATTTTTTACCTCGTATAACAAAAACTAAACTTCTAATACAGATCCAAAATTCAATTTGAAAAAAGATTTATTTTAAACAAAGTCAGCATGTTATACACATTCTGTACCTTGCCTTTCAGCTCTTACTTTTTCACAGCTGCATTTCGTTGGAGGAATCATAATTTCTTTACCATTCCCCTAGTGATGAATATATCAGTTTGTTTTTTCAAATCTTTTGCCATTAAATCATTTTTCAAAGAGAATAATTATAATATTCAAAAGCTTAGACTCTGAAATCAGGTTGCCTGTGGGTTCGAGTTTTGACTCTGTCAATTTCAAGCTACTTGACCTTGGGCAAGTCTTAACCTGTCTGTTTCCTCATTTGTATAACAGATTTAAAGTTAATAGAATCAACAACAGGAGACAGTTGTGAGGATTTAGTGTGCTAATACATAGGTAAAGGACTTAGATTAGTACCTGGAGCACAATAAGTCCTCTGAAAGTGTTAGCTGTTATTATCACTATGTGCCAAATGATAGAAATTTGACTAACTTTATAAACTCTTGCTTTTATAATGTTTAGGACTCATGGTAAGAGAGGCAGAACTTAAAGGGGAGATTCTGTTTCTTAATGGCAAAAAGGGAAGTCCAGTGGTGAGGCAATAACTGTTTCTTGCTGTTAATGAACAGCTGCTTAAAAATACAGCATGTCAGGCACCAGCGTAGACATCAGTAAATGAAAGGAGTGGCTTTGAAGTGTGCATTTTAATAAGCATAGCAGGGGATTCTGCTGCAGATAGACCCAGACAACATTTTGAGAAAATAATACTAACTGTCCCCTGGGTGAATGATACTCAAGTTGTAACTACAGTGCCTTAAAGAAATTGGTCAGGTTCAAGCTTCATGGAAGTTAAGCCATAGTTTAGATGTTTAAAAACATCACAGACCAGCCCAGAGGAGAAAATTTCAATGAAGTATCAGAATGTATGATGTTAACTTTATCAAGTCATTATTACTTCATAACTACCTTCTGGGTATGTTGCTTGTTTGTGTTTTGCATTCTAATTTATATTGTAGGTCCTGAGGTCTGGAAGCTTGATTTCTAGTTTGTCCCGTAAGTCCAGGACATATTCTCTTAACACATTTTGTTAAACACATTTTAATGCTCTAAACACATTTTAATGTTATTTAGAATTACTAAAGATAGAGGCCAGTTCCGATGCTTGCTTCAGGATTTTTTGTAGCCCTGTAAGATGGAGATTGGTGGTATAAAAGAAATAGTAGAAGCTTTATAGTCAGTCAAATCCCACCTCATCAATTACTAAACTGGAAAATGTTAGGAAAGTTACTAAACTTAGAAAATCAGTTTCCCATTTTATATCATGGTAGTAATACTGTACTCAATGCCCACAGTTATTCTAGAGAATAGAGATAATGCCCATAAAGAGGAAGCCACGTAGCAGGTTTTCAATGAATGGCAGTATTATTTGATTAAAGCTGTCTTTTCTAGGGACTTCTCTTCTTGTTGTCTGATGCCCCCTCCTGGACAGTCAGTTGAGCTAAGCAACTGTCAGCATCACTTGCTTGAAACTGAAGAGTCTGAAATCAAAGCCAGAGCCAGTCCAACCAAGAGGCAAATCCAGAGGGTGTGGTAGAGGTGGATACCAGATAAATTAGATGAAGGTGGAAGAAATTAGATGAGGTGGAAGCCTGGAGGAATTGTCTGAGTGACAATATCAGATATTACTTCCCACTGATAGTTACATGCCCAGAATTTACATACATTATCCCAGTTAATCTTCACCAAAATTTCGTAAGACTGTGGTCCCCAGCCTTTTTGGTACCAGTGACTGGTTACGTGGAAGACAACTTTTCCACGAATGGCTGCTAGTGGCATGGTTCCGGGATGAAACTGTTCCACCTCTGATCATTGGGCGTTAGTCAGATTCTCATAAGGAGCACAACCTAGATCCCTCACATGCACAGTTCACAGCAGGGTTCGTGCTTCTATGAGAATCTAATGCCACTGCTAATCTGACAGCAAGGCCAGGTGCGGTGGCTCACGCCTGTAATCCCAGCACTTTGGGAGGCTGAGGTGGGCGGATCACCTGAGGCCAGGAGTTTGAGACCAGCCTGACCAATATGGTGAAACCCTGTCTCTACTAAAAATATGAAAATTAGCCCAGTGTGATGGCGTGTGCCTGTAATCCCAGCTACTTGGGAGGCTAAGGCATGAGAATCACTTGAACCTGGGAGGTAGAGGTTGCAGTGAGCCAAGATCGCACCACTACAGTCCAGCCTGGGCAACACAGTGAGACTTTGTCTCAAAAAACAAAACAAACAATCAGAAAGCAGAGCTCAGGCGGTAATACTTGCTCACCCACCGCTCACTTCCTGCTGTACAGCCTGGTTCCTAACAGGCCACAGACTAGTACCATTGATGGCCCAGGGGTTGGGGTCCCCTGCTATAAAACATAGGAGTAAATCTTAATAAACTTTGATTAGGCAATAGTTTCTTATATGTGACACCAAAAACACAAAGAACCAAAGAAAAAAATAGATACATTAGACTTAATCAAAATTGAAAATTTTGTGTTTCAAAGAGCACTGTCAAGAAACTGAAAAAACAATCCACAGGGAGAAAATATTTGTAGATTATATATCCAATAAGAGACTTGTAGCCAGAATATATAAAGAACTCTTACAACCCAATAATAAAAAGACAAACTACTTAATTAAAAGATGGACAAAGGATCTGAATAGACATTCCTCCAAATAAGATTTACAAATAGTAGCACGTGAAAAAGAAGCTCAACGTCATTATTCACTAGGTAAATAAAAACCAAAGCCACAATAAGTTAATACCTCGTATTCACTAGAATGGCATTAATAAAAAAGATAACAACAAAGACATGGAGAAATATAAAACTGATGGGAATGTAAAATGATGCGGCCACTTTGAAAAACAGAGTGGCAGCTCTTCAAAATGTTTAACATCGAGTTACCATAATACCCAGCAGTCATGCCTAGGTTTATACCCAAGGGAAATGAAAACATATATCCACAGAAATTCTTGTACATGAATGTTCATAGCAGGACTATTAATAATAACCTAAAGATGGAGACAACACAAATATCCATCAATGGATGTATAAATACAATGTATTCATACAGTGGAATATTATTTGGGTGTAACAAGGAAAAACTTTTAATACAGTCTACAATATAAATAAAACTTGAAAATACTATGCTAAGTGAAAGAAACTAGTCACAAAAGGCCACATCATGTATAATTTCATTTATATGAAATGACCCAACAGGGAAATTCCATGGAAACACTAAATAGTGTTTACCAGGGGCTGTGGGAAGAAAGAGAGCTGGGGAGTGACTGCTAATGGATATGTAGTTCCTTTCTGGGGTGATGAAAACATTCTAGAATTAAATAGTGGGGATGGTTGCATAATTTTATGAATATACAGACATACCTCATTTTATTGCACTTTTTCACAAAGTTTTTGGCAATCCTGTATCAAGCAAATCTTAATCATTGGCATCTTCCAATGAAATATACTCACTTTGTGTCTCTGTTTCACCTTTTGGTAATTCCTTAAATATGTCAAACTTTTATTATCATTTTTAAATTTTATTTTAATTTTATTTTTCCATAAGTTATTGGAGTACAGGTAGTATTTGGCTACATGAGTCAGTTCTTTAGTGGTGATTTATGAGCAGTATACACTGCACCGTATTTGTAGTCTTTTATCCCCGCCCCCCTCCCACCATTCCCCCAAGGCCCCAAAGTCCATCATTCTTATGCATTTGCATCCTCATAGCTTAGCTCCCACATATCAGTGAGAACATATGATGTTTGGTTTCCATCCCTGAGTTACATCACTTAGAATAATAGTCTCCAAGGCCGGGCACGGTGGCTCATGCCTGTAATCCCAGCACTTCGGGAGACCAAAGTGGGCAGATCACCTGAGGTCAGGAGTTCTAGACCAGCCTGGTCAACATGATGAAACCCCACCACTACTAAAAATACAAAAATTGACCAGGCATGGTGGTGGGCACCTGCAATCCCAGCTACTTGGGAGGCTGAGGCAGGAGAATCACTTGAACCCGAGAGGTGGAGGTTGTAGTGAGCCGAGACCACGTCATTGCACTCCTCTGGGCAACAAGAGTGAAACTCTGTCTAGAAAAAAAAAAAGTCTCCAATCTCATCTAGGTCACTGCAAATGTTGTTAATTCATTCCTTTTTATGGCTGTGTAGTATTCAATTATACATATATACACACACACACACACATATATATGCCAGTTTTTTTATCCATTCATTGGTTGATGGGCATTTGGATTGGTTACACGATTTTGCAGTTGTAAACTGTGCTGCTTTAAACATGCACGTGCAAGTATCTTTTTTGAATAATGACTTCTTTTCCCCCAGTAGTGGGATTGCTGGATCAAATGGTAGTTCTACTTTTAGTTATTTAAGGACTCTCCACATTGTTTTCTTAGTGGCTGTACTAGTTTACATTCCCACCAGCAATGTAGAAGTGTTCCCTGTTCACTGTATCCACACCAACATCTACTGTTTTTTGATTTTTTGATTATGGACATTCTTGCAGGAGTAAGGTGGTATCGCATAGTTGTTTTGGTTGGCATTTCCCTGATCATTAGTGATGCTGAGCATTTTTTCTTATGTTATTTGGCCATTTGTATATCTTCTTTTGAGAATTGTCTATTCATGTCCTTAGCCCACTTTTTGATGGGATCTTTTGTTTTTTTCTTACTGATTTGTTTGAGTTCATTGTAGATTCTGGGTATTAGTCTTTTGTCAGATGTATAGATCTTGAAGATTTTCCCCCACTCTGTGGATTGCCTGTTTACTCTGCTGAGTGTTCCTTTTGCCATGCAAAAGCTCTTTAATTATGTCCCAGCTATTTATCTTTGTTTTTATTGCATTTGCTTTTGGGTTGTTGGTCATGAAATCCTTGCCTAAGCGAATGTCTAATAGGGCTTTTTCCAATGTTGTATTCTAGAATTTTAATAGTTTCAAGTCTTAGGTTTAAGCCCTTAATCCATCTTGAGTTGATTTTTGTATAAGGTGAGAGATGAGGATCCAGTTTCATTCTCCTGCATGTGGCTAGCCAATTATCCCAGCACCATTTGTTGAAAAGGGTGTCCTTTCCCACTTTATGTTTTTGTTTGCTTTGTCGAAGATCAGTTGGCTATTTGGGTTTATTTCTGGGTTCTCTATTCTGCTCCATTGGTCTTTGTGCCTGTTCTTATGCCAGTACCATGCTGTTTTGGTGACTATGGCCTTATAGTATAGTTTGAAATCAGGTAGTGTGATGCCTCCAGATTTGTTCTTTTTGCTTAGTCTTGCTTTGGCTGTGCAGGTTCTTTTTTGGTTCCATATGAATTTTAGAATTGTTTTTTCTAATTTTGTGAAGAATGATGGTGGTGTTCTGATAGGAATTGTGTTGAATTTGTAGATTGCTTTTGGCAGTATGGTCATTTTCACGATATTGATTCTACCCATCCATGAGCAGGGGCTGTGTTTCCATTCGTTTGTGTCATCTATGATTTCTTTCAACAGTAGTTTGTAGTTTTCCTTGTAAGTCTTCCGACTCCTTTGTTAGGTATATTCCTAAGTATTTTATTTATTTATTTATTTTTTTGCAGCTGTTGTAAAAGGGGTTGAGTTGTTTTGATTCTCTGGTCGCTGTTGCTGTACAGAAGAGCTACTGATTTGTGTACATTAATCTTGTATTTGGAAGCTTTGCTGAATTCTTTTATCAGTTCTAGGAGCATTCTAGAGGAGTCCCTAAGGTTTTCAGGGTAAACGATCATATCATCAGTCAACAGTGACAGTTTAACTTCCTCTTTACTGATTTGGATGCACTTTCTTCCTCTTGTCTGATTGCTCTGGCTAGGACTTCCAGTACTATGTTGAAGAGGAGTGGTGAGAGTGGGCATCCTTGTCTTGTTCCAGTTCTCAGAGGGAACACTATCAACATTTCCCCATTCAGTATTATGTTGGCTGTGGGTTTGTCATAGATGGCTTTTATTACATTAAGGCACGTCCCTTCTGTGCCAATTTTGCTGAGAGTTTTAATCATAAAGGGATGCTGGATTTTGTCAAATGCTTTTTCTGCAGCTGTTGAGATGATCATGTGATTTTTAAAAAATTCTGTTTATGTGGTGTATCACATTTATTGACTTGTGTATATTAAACCATCCCTGCATCCCTGTTACGCAAACCACTTGATTATAGTGGTTTATCTTTTTGATATGTTGTTGGATTTGGTTAGCTAGTACTTTGTTAAGGATTTTAACATCTATGTTCATCAAGGATATCAGTCTGTAGTTTTCTTTTTTGGTTATATCCTTTTCTGGTTTTGTATTAGAGTGATACTGGCTTCATAGAATGAATTAGGGAGGGTTCCTTCTTTCTCTATCTTGTGGAATAGTGTCAAAAGGATTGGTACTAAATCTTTGAATGTCTGGTAGAATTCTACTGTGAATCCGTCTGGTCCTGGACTTTGTTTTTGGTTACTAATTTTTAAATTACCATTTCAATCTCACTGCTTGTTATTGGTCTGTTCAGGGTATGTAATTCTTCCTGATTTAAGCTAGGAGGATTGTATTTTTCCAGGAATTTATCACTCTCTTCTAGGTTTTTCTAGTTTATGTGTGTAAAGGTGTTCATAGTAGCCTTGAATGATCTTTTGTATTTCAGTGGTGTCAATTGTAATATCTCCTGTTTAATTTATTAGTGAGGTTATTTGGATTTTCTTTCGTCTTGTCTTGGTTAATCTTGCTAATGGTTTATCAATTTTATTTATTTCTTCAAAGAACCAGCTTTTTATTTCATTTACCTTTTGTATTTTTTTTGTGGGGGGTTCAATTTCATTGAGTTCTGCTCTGATCTTGGTTATTTCCTTTCTTCTGCTGGGTTTGGGTTTGGTTTGTTTTTGTTTCTCTAGTTCCTTAGGTGTGACCTTCGATTGTCTGTTGGTGCTCTTTCAGATTTTTTGATGTAGGCATTTAGGGCTATGAACTTTCTTCTTAATACCACCTTTGCTAAATCCCAGAGGTTTCAATAGGTTGTGTCATTATTGTCATTCAGTTTGAAGAATTTTTAAATTTCCATCTTGATTTCGTTTTTGACCCAATGCTCATTCAGGAGCAGGTTATTTAATTTCCATGTATTTGCATGGTTTTGAAGGTTCCTTTTGGAGTTGATTTCCAGTTTTATTCCACTGTGGTCTGAGAGAGTGCTTAATATAATTTTAGTTTTCTTAATTTATTGAGGCTCATTTTATGGCTGTTCTACAGTCTATCTTAGAGAAAGTTCCATGCACTGTTGAATAGAATGTGTATTCTGTCATTGTTGGATGACATGTTCTGTATATATCTGTTAAGTCCATTTGTTCCAAGGTGTAGTTTAAATCCATTGTTTCTTTGACTTTCTGTCTTAATGACCTGTCTCCTGCTGTCAGTGGGGTATTGAAGTACCCAACTATTATTGTGTTGCTATCTTATTCTTAGGTCTATTAGTAATTGTTTTATACATCTGGGAGCTCCAGTGTTAGGTGCATATATATTTAGGATTGTGATATTTTCCTGTTAGACAAGGCCTTTTACTATTATATAATGTCCCTCTTTGTCTCTTTTAACTGCTGTTGCTTTTAAGTTTGTTTTGTCTGATATAAGAATAGCTACCCCAGCTCGCTTTTGGTGTCCATTTGCATGAAATGCCTTTTTCCACCCCTTTATTTGCATCTTTACGTGTTAGGTGAGTCTCCTAAAGGCAGCAGATAGTTGCTTGGTGAGTTCTTATCCATTCTGCAGTTCTGTATCTTTTAAGTGGAGCATTTAGGCCATTTACATTCAATGTTGGTATTGAAATGTGAGGACATTATTGTTATTATATCTGTTTTGGTCATCTGTGATCAGTGATCTTTCATGTTACAGTTGCAGTTGTTTTGGAATGCCATGAACTGTATCATTATAAGACAGCCAAATTAATTGATAAATGTTGCATATGTTCTGCCTGTTCCACCAACCAGCCATTCTTCCATCTCTTTCCCTCTCCTCATGCACACAATATTGAAATTAAGCCATTTACTAACCCAACAATGACTTCTAAGTGTTCAAGTGAAAAAGTCACACAACCCTCACTTTAAATCAAAAGCTAGAAATGAAGCTTAGTGAGAAAGGCATGTCAAAAACCTAAGACAGGGCTATAACTAGGCCTCTTGCACCAGTTAGCCAAATTCTGAATGCAGAGGAAAAAATTGTGAAAGAAATTAAAATTGATACTCCAGTGAACACACAGATGGTAAGAAAGTGAAATAGCCTTATTGCTCATATGGAGAAAGTTTGAATGGTCTGAATAGATGATCAAACCAGCCAAAATATTCCCTTAAGCTAAAGCCTTATCCTGAGTAAGACTATACCTCTCTTCAATTCTATGAAGGCTGAGAGGAGGCAGCTGCAGAAGAAAAGTTTGAAGCTAACGGAGGTTGGCTCAGAAGGTTTAAGGAAAGAAGCCATCTCCGTAACATAAAAGTACAAGGTGAAGGAGCAAGTGCTGATACAGAAGCTACAGCAAGTTCTCCAGAAGATCTAGCTAAGATCACTGTTGAAAGCATCTACACTAAACAACAGATTTTCAGTGTAGATGAAACAGCCTTCTAATGGAAGAAGATGCTAGTTAGACTCTGATAGCTGAAGAGGAAAAGTCAATACCTGGCTTGAAAGTGTCAAGGGACAGGCTGATTCTCTTGTTAGGGGCTACTGTAGCTGGTGACTTTAAGTTGCAGCCAATGCTAACTTACTATTCTGAAAATCCTAAAGCCCTTAAGAATTATGCTAAGTCAATTTGCCTGTGCTCTAGAAATGGAACAACAAAGGCTGAATGACAGTATATGTTTATAGCATAATTTATTGGAATATTTTAAACCCACTATTGAGAACTGCTACTCAGAAAAAGAGATTTCTTTAGAAATATTATTGCTCATTGGCAACGGGCCTGGTCACCCAAGAGCTCTGATGGGGATGTACAAGAAGATTAATGTGTTTTCATGCCTCTAGGTAAAACATCAATTCTGCAGCTCATGGATCAAGAAGTCATTTTTATTTTCAAGTCTTATTATTTAAAAAATGCATTTCATAAGGCTGTAGCTGCCATAGATAGTGGTTTCTTTGACAAATCTGGGCAAAGTAAATTGAAAACTTTCTGGAAAGGATTAATCACTCTAAATGCCATGACAAATATTCATGTTTCATGGGAGGAGCTCAAAATATCAGCATTCAGAGTAGTTTAGAAGAATTTGATTCCAACTCTCATGGATAACTTTGAGGTGTTCAAGACTTCACTGCAGATGTGGTGGAAATAGCAAAAGAACGAGAATTGGAAGTGGAGCCTGAAAATGTGACTGAATTGCTATAATCTCGTGCTCAAACTTGACTGGATAAGGAGTTGCTTCTTATGGATGAGCAAAGAAAGTGATTTATGGAAATGGAATCTACTGGGGATGATGCCATGAATATTGTTGAAGTGATAAATGCTTTAGGGTATTACATAAACTTAGTTGATAAAGCAACACCAGGGTTGGAGAGGATTGACTCCAACTTTGAAAGAAGTTCTACTGTGGGTCAAACATTATCAGCAAATTAACCACATTACATGCTACAGAAAAACTTTTTGTGAAAGGAAGGCTCAATCAATATGACAAACTTTATTGTTGTCTTATTTTGAGAAACTGCCACAGACATCCCAGCCTTCAGAAAATACCAACATGATCAGTCAGCAGTCATCTACATTGGAGGTAAGACCTTCTACCAGCAAAAAGATTACAACTTGTTAAAGGTTCGGATAACTGTT
This sequence comes from Macaca nemestrina, assembly GCF_043159975.1. Taxonomy (NCBI): domain Eukaryota; kingdom Metazoa; phylum Chordata; class Mammalia; order Primates; family Cercopithecidae; genus Macaca; species Macaca nemestrina. The sequence goes on along the minus strand of NC_092128.1, from coordinate 88,507,871 downwards.
AGCTTCTTTTTAGCAAAAAAGTATTTTTAAATTAAGTTTTGTACATCTTTTTAAACATAATGCTATTGCACACTTAATAGGCTACAGTATAGTGTAAATGTAACTTTCATATGCACTGGGAAACCAAAAAGTTTGTGTGACTCGCTTTATTATGATACTTGCTTTATTGCGGTGGTCAGGAACTCAACTTGCAGTATCTCCAGTATATCTGTCCTAAAAACCATTGAGCTGTATTCTTTAAATGTGTGCATTTTATACTGTGTGAATTATATCTCAATACAGTTATTGAAAATGAAAACTTTAAAAAGTTTATGAAGTAAATATTCTTTCTACTTAATAAAGTAACCGAGGCTTGCTGAAGGCCACCATGGCTAGGATTCAAAAGTGGTTTGTCAACTCCAAAACCTGGATTGCTCTTTTTACAAAAACTTTTAATATCTGGGCTTTTATTTTAATTTTTGGATGGAACCTTGGCTCCTTCACTCACTGTCTTCTCCTGCTTCTCTTTCCTTTTTATTATTTTAAAAGTTTCAGTAGCTTTAGGGTACAAGTGGTTTTTGGTTACATGGATGAATTGTATAGTGGTAAAGTCTCGGATTTTAATCTACCCATCACCTGAATAGTGTACATTTTACCCAACAGGTGATTTTGTTGTCCCTCACTCTGCTCCCACCTTCCTCCCTTTTGAGTCTCCAGTGTCCATTATAACACTGTGTATGTATGCCTTAGCATACCCATAGCTTAGCTCTAGCTTATAAGTGAGAACATGAAGTATTTGGTTTTATGTTCCTGAGTTACTTCACTTAGGGTAATGGCCTCCAGTTTCATCCAAGTTGATGCAAAATACATTACTTCATTCATTTTTATAGCTGAGTAGTATTCCATGGAATGTATATGCCACATTTTCTTTGTCCACTTATCAGTTGTTAGGCACTCAGGTTGATTCCATATCTTTGCAACTATGAATTGTGCTGTAATAAATATATGCATACAGGTGTCTTTTTGGTATAATGACCTCTTTTCCTTTGGGTAGATACTCAGTAGTTGGATTACTGGATCAAATGGTAGATCTACCTTTTAGTTCTTTGAGAAATCTCCATACTGTTGTCCATAGAGGTTATACTAATTTACATTCCCACCAATGGTGTGTAAGTGATCCCTTTTTACCACATCGGCACCAACATCTGTTATTTTTTGATTTTTCAATAATGGGCATTCTGACTAAGGTAACATGGTATCTCATTATGTTTTTAACTTGCATCTCTCTGATGATTAGTGATGTTGAGCATGTTTTCATATTTGTTGGCTCTTTATATGTCTTTTGAGAAATGTCTTTTCATGTTTTTTGCCCAGTTTTTAAATGGGATTGTTTGGGTTTTTTTCTTGCTGATTTCTTTAAGTTCCTTGTAGATTCTGGATATTAGTCCTTTGTTAGATGTATAGTTTGCAAATATTTTCTCCTATTCTGTCAGTTGGCTATTTACTATGTTGTTTATTTCTTTGGCTGTGCAGAAGGCTTTTAGTTTAATTAAGTCCCATTTATTTATTTTTGTTTCTGTTGCATTTGTTTTGGCAGTCTTAGTCATAAATTGTTTGCCTAGGCCAATGTCCAGAAGAGTTTTTCCTAGATTTTCTTCTAGAATTCTTTTTTGTTTGTTTGTTTGTGAGACAGGGTCCCTCTCTATCACCCAGGCTGGAGTGCAGTGGGGTCTTCGTGGCTCACTGCAGCTTCAACTTCCCGGACTCAAGCAATCCTTCCACCTCTCACCCAAGTAGCTGGGACTACAGGCATGTGCCACGACACCCAGGTAACTTAAACAAAATAATAATAATTTTGTTTTTTTTCTTGTAGAAACAAGGGCCTCCCTGTGTCATCCACACTTCAGGACTTGAACTCCTGAGCTCAAGCTGTCCTCCCACCTTGGCCTGCCAGAGTGCTGGGATTATAGTTGTGAACCACTACACGTGAACCTCTACACTGCTCTTTCTAGAATGTTTATGTCTTTAAGTGTTACATTTACGTCTTTAATCCATCTTGAGTTAATTTCTGCATATGGTGAGAGATAGGGATCCAGTTTCATTCTTCTGCATGTGGCTATCCAATTTTCCCAGCACCATTTATTGAATAGGGTGTTCTTTCCCCAGTTTTTTTTTTTTTTTTTTTTGGCTGCTTTGTCAAAGATAAGTTGGTTGTAGGATTTGGCCTTATTTTTGGGTTTGCAGTTCTGTTCCATTGGTCTGTGTGTGTACTTTTATGCCAGTACCATACTGTCTTGGTTGCTACAGCTTTGTAGCATAATTTCAAGTCAGGTAATGTGATGCTTTCGGATTGGTTATTTTTGCTTAGGATTGCTTTGGCTATTCAGGCTATCATATGGTTCCACATACATTTTAGAGTTTTTTTTTCTAATTCTGTGAAAAATGATTTTGATATTTTGAGAGGAATTACATTGAATTTGTAAATTGCTTTGGACTATATGGTCATTTTTACAATGTTAATTATTCCAATCCATGAGCATAGAATTTTTCCATTTGTTGTGTCATCTGTGATTTCTTTCATCAGTGTTTTGTAGTTCTCCTTGTAGAGATCTTTCACCTCCTTGCTTAAGTATATTCCTAGGGGTTCTTTGTTTTTGTTTTGCTTTTTTTTTCTTGTTTTAGGTGGAGTCTCGCTCTGTCACCCAGGCTGGAGTGCAGTGGCACAATCTCGGCTCACTGCAAGCTCCACCTCCCGGGTTCATGTCATTCTCCTGCCTCAGCCTCCCGAGTAGCTGGGACTACAGGTGCCCGCCACCACGCCTGGCTAATTTTTTGTATTTTTAGTAGAGACTGGGGTTTCACTGTGTTAGCCAGGATGGTCTCGATCTTCTGACCTTGTGATCCGCCTGCCTCGGCCTCCCAAAGCGCTGGGATTACAGACATGAACCACTGCGCCTGGCCTTGTTTTGCTTTTTTGCAGCTATTGTAAATGGAACTGAGTTCTTGATTTGATTTTCAGCTTGGTTGTTATTGGTGTATAGCAGGGCTACTGATTTATGTATGTTGATTTTGTAATCTGAGACCTTTCTGAATTCATTTATCAAAACTAAGAGTCTTTTGGGGTTTTTGAGGTATAAGATTATATCGTTGACATATAGTTTGACTTCCTCTTTTCTGATTTAGATGGCCTTTCTTTCTTTCTCTTGCCTAATTGCTCTGTCTAGGACTTCCAGTATGATGTTGAATAAGTGTGGTGAAAGTCAAAGCCTAGATTCTTGACCATGATGTTCTCATATTGTAAGATCTTAGAACACCATGGTCTTAAAACATGATGCTAGAGAGAGAACCTGTAGTAGCTTTTAAAAGAGCCTTATAGTCTTAGATCTGCCAGGGAGGGAGCCATTTCTTAATGGTCATGCCTGGCTTCTATGAAAGATTATTCTGACATGATTCTGGTTCACTATTCCATTGAGGTGTAGTTTCAGGATTCTGAAGCTATTCATTGGTTACTAAGACTTTGATGAGGCAAACTGATGTGTAGGGCACAGAAAGCTCTGTTCCATTGCAGAGAACATTTACTGGGATATGCTGAGTCCATATGCTTTGAAAGTTTATTATGTTTCAGCATCACCTGATGATCCTGTTGAAATGCAAATGTCTATGCTCCACCCCAGACACACGGAGTCAAAAACTGAATATCATAGTATGGTGATTTTTATCAGCAGGGAAGGATAAGAGCATGGAATCTGGTGATAACTGGTGGGTTTCTGTGAATAGGCAGTGTTAACCAGGGAACTTAGTGAGCAATGGGCTGCTGTATGCAAGAAGCTGAACCCTGGTCATTTTCTGTGGAGCTCAGAGTGCCTTGCTTCAAGTCTAGGACCACAACAGTGGCCGGAGAAGCAATATTTTCATGTAGGGGGATCTGATACATGCTTTGACTACATTGGTAAAAATAATTTGTCCTTTTTGAAGCAACTTAAACAATCAGGAAAAATATGAAGTGTTAAGTAGAATTGTTCCAAACCTTTCCACCAGAACATAATCCCAGATATTATATGACTCTGAGCCTATGTACGTTTAGAGATAGTCTTATACAATTTTACATAAGTGGGACAGTACAATCAATACATGATATACTGTAGACTTGCTATCAATATCTTTGGGACTGCCATGTTTTAGGAAGAAAATACTTCATTGTTAAAGGAAATAAGCCAGCTTGGTCTTCATTCTCTACTGTTTCATAACAGCACCATTTTACATGAAGCATAAAAACAATCCCAGTCTTAGAATACATATCTCAAATCAACAGATCACAAAATTTTCGTTGACATTTGTATCATTACTCTTTCCCTCCCTGTACTGCCAGACTAATCTTTTTTAAAAGGGTTAAAGTAAATCATTAATTTCTATTGTAAATTTTTAGCAGTGGTGGAAATATTATGGTCAAAAAATTTTTATTAGTGCTTTCTAGCATGATTCTACACAGGTCCTCAGTGATGTTTTAGAGTTTATAAATTTTAAGTCTTTTTTTATATGTAGAAGGACAGAATATTAGTTCTTTGTCAGTGAGCTTTCTTGCAAATCTAAAATTCTACTAGGGCAAGAATCAACTTACAAGCTATTCTCTCCACTTCATGGTACTTTGTAGTAAGCATACACTGGGAACATACCCAGTAAATGTTCACTGACAGAAATCCTAGAATTTTTGAAAGTCAAACTTTGGATCCTCATAATCATTTTTCCTATCTTCACGAATTTCTGTGAACTATTTTCTGCTTTTATGATGGGGGATGTCTACATGAGACTGAAATTCTTTATTCTAACTGGGAAGAAGAGGTAGGTTGTTCCAAAAAAGGAATTAGGTGGAAGAAATTTTGTTTTCAGACATATCCTAAAAATATTAGTTGATTTTCAAGAGAAATGCTCAACTTGATCTGCATAAATGAGAAACAGTAAATCATTTTTATTCATGATTAAGTGGATTAACTCTTAGTAGGGATTAAGAAAACATCTTGGACAAACAGACAAAAACCTTTTATGCTAAATGGTAGGACATTGAAATGTAAAAATGTATATTTGACACTTTTCCCACCACATATAACTTCCTATTCCCACTCTTTGTATGAATTCATCTTCTTTTTTTAGAGGTGTATTCCTCCCTCTAGAAAATATTAAAATTCCCAGGATATCCATAAATAAGCAAAACACATTTTTACTTTGAAGGGGTTTCACACATAACTATTCTGCTTGTTACCACCTCCACCCATGTAATTGGAGACCTTGATAAAAGTGAAAACTAAACTTTCTTTAAAAAGCATAAAAATACCAATCATTTATTAAAAATTTTTCCCTTTTGTGTGTTCCCAAGAGACCACGTTGGCTCACGAGTTCTCCTAACCCATTGCATGCAGTATCTGTTTTCTTTGCTTTTTTTGCTGAGCCTGATGGAAATTTCTGGGCACTGGGGTCAGGAGGGAGTGAGGGAAATGGTTCTCAGTTTTTGAAGAGTTAGTGTTAGAAGTCCAACTATATATTTGATCATATGCTTTTAACAGTGTTATTTACTAACTAACCCATTATCACATGAACATAGTGACAGAGAAAAAACAAAGAGAGAAAATGTAGAAAAAGCATAAATTGACATTAATAGTGCTAAGCATGTCCTCCTTTCCGGCCAAAGAACTTTGTCAAATGAACTTAAGAGAACCTTTTCATGTTGGCACTCACATGTGGACACCACAGCTGAATAAAAAAATAAAAAGTGAATAAAAACCACTGCTTATGCTGAAAGAATTCTTAAGGTTTTCCTTTGAATGTTACCATCAAGACTTGGGGTGAGAACTCTCAACTTCATCACCCTTCACACAGACATGAATGTTAGAATAACTGAATTCAGGCCCAATTAAGGATTTTCAGTTTTTATGGATATCCACTTATTTAGAGATTGTTAATTTTCAGAAAAATGTCAGCCTAAATTTATATGATCCTCAAAGAGAGGCAAAGGCATTGGCAGAGACCACTGAATTCCATTCAAAAGGAAAAGGGGGACACATAGCGCTAGTTCATATTGCTCCACTAAGGATTTCACTTCCATTCTGAAATTATAGCTAAAGGCAGTTAAGTTGCTTAAGAAAGTGTGGGGCCCTATTGAGAGAATCAGAAAATGTTGGGAGACTGAAACAAATAGGATTCACCACTTTCCACTTCCATGTTCTATAATAACAGTAAACAGCAGGAAACTAAATCATATCACTATAGAAAATCACCTTCACTAAAAGGAGGACAGGAAGGAAAGGAGGAAGGAAGAGAAGACCACAAAACAACCAGAAAACAAATAACAAAATGGCAGGAGTGAGTCCTTATCAATAATAACACTGAGTGAAAAATGACCCAACTTTCCAAACCACAGAGTAACTGAATAGATTAAAAAAACAAGACACAGTGATCTGTTGCCTACAGGAAACACACTTCACCTATAAAGACACAGACTGAAAAGAAAGGGGTAAAAAAAGATATTCCATGCACACGGAAATAAAAAAAGAGCAGGAGTAGCTATACTTAGATCAGATAAAATAGATATCAAAATAGATAACAAAAACTCTGAGACAAAGTCATTATATGATGATAAAAGGGTCAATTCAGCAAGAAGATATTATAATTTTAAATATATACGTACCCAACATTTGTTCACCCAGATATATAAAGCAAATATTATTAGAGATAGATAGGGTAGAGAAGGGATAAGTCCACCCTGAAGCTAAAGCCACAGCACTACGTTTGATTTCTGCCAACAGTAGTTTATTGAAGCCACCCCACATTGTCCACTGAGTACATCTAGAAATGCTAGCTAAAACAAATGAACACTAGTTTGAAGACATTGACCTACTACCAAAGCAATCAGAAACTGGCACCATGATCCCAGAGAGAAGGGAAAAGAGAAGGTGTGTACTTTTCCTTCAAAAACATTAGTTGATTTGTGAAACCAAACCAAGAAGCTAAGAAGCAAACAGCTGCTGCTAAGAAGCTGGAAACTGAGTAGAGCTTAGAGCTGTCTCACAAGGGTAGGGAAATAAAAGTGAGGTTTCAAGGCCCATCAAGATAGAGTGACACTGGAAACACCCACATTTCCAGTAACGATGCCAGAAAGGGCTAGAGCCTAGGAGAGAGGGAAAATTGGAAAAATGCCAGCCTTTATAAAGACTGAAACCTGGTTTTGATACAGTTAAAGCCCACATTTTGTTATGATCATTTATTATGATATGGTACATCTGTCTGTACCATAACTGCCTATCCCACCCACCCTCAAAAGATAAACTAAATCCTTTCTGGGGGAATATAACATCAGCCAGAGATTCAAGTTACTTCTAGAGTCTATCATTCAATTCTTTATTTTATTGTGCAAGAAAAGAGAAACAAATGACATATATATATATATATATATATATATATATATATATATATATATGAAACCAACCCATAAGTGATTTAGTTATTGGAATTTTCCTACATAGACTGTAACATAACTATAAGTATTATTTTAATAAAATAGGTAAGATGGAGAATTTCACCAAAATCAAACCTTTGCAAAAAAATAATAAAATGAAAATTCACATGCTGAAAAATAACTCTATAGATGAGTTTAACAGCAGATTGGGAATCTCAGGAGGATTATTGGATAGAAAGATAAATCAGGAGAAAATACACGGACAGAGATGAAAAAACTAGAAAGTACATGACAGCAAAGTGGTCTACCATGTGTAACAGTAGTCTCCAAAATGTAGAATAGAATGAGACAAAAGAAATATTGGAAATGATACTGGGTGAGAATTCTCTGAAACAGATAAAAGTTATCAATCCACATATTGAAAAAGCTTTATAAACCCCAAGTAGGAAAAATACAAAGAAATCACACCTCAGCACATCCTACTGCAACTGTTAAAAAACAAAGACTACGAGAAAATATTCAGAGAAATCAAAAGAAAAAATACGTAACAAATAGACAGGAGTAACAATAAGACAGCTGAATTCTCCACAGAAACGACAGAACCAGAAGGCAATGAAATGACACCTTTAGAGTCCTCAAAGAAAATGGCCACCAACTTAGAATTATACATCCAATAAATAGGTCCTTCAAAAATGAAGACAATAAAGATATTCATAGATAAAAACAAATACAATTTGCTACTTTCACTAGACTCACATTAAAAAACAAAACAAAAAATCTGCCGGGCATGGTGGCTCACGCCCGTAATCCCAGAACTTTGGAGGTTGAGGTGAATGGATCACTTGAGCCCAGGAGTTTCAGATAAGCCTGGACAACATGGCGAAACCCTGTCTCTACAAAAAACAAACAGATACAACAGTTAGCTGGTTGTGGTGATGCACACCTGTAGTCCCAGCTACTCGGGAGCCTGAGGTGGGAGGATCGTTTGAATCTGGGAAATGGAGGTTGCAGTGAGCTGAGATCGTGCCTCTGCACTTCAGCCTGGGTGAGAGAGCAGGACTCTGTCTCTAATAAGTAAATAAAATGAAATGAAATAAAATAAAGTAAAATAAAAAAGGAAAATCGAAAGCGAACTTCAGAAAGAAGGAAAATGATTCAGGATAAAGCATTGAAGTACAAGAAAGATGGAAAGGGTAAATAAATGGGCAAATGTAAATATTTACAATGTAAAGAATGTTTTATGAAATTTAAAATATGAAGAGTTAAAATACATGATAATTATAACACAAAAGGCAGGAAAGTGAAGAATGCAGTTACAGTGTTGTAAGATTCCTGAACTGTCTGGGAAATGATAAAAGCCAATGATGCATGTTATAATCCCTAATATCCAGTAAAAGCAGTGTAAAGTTTTATATATATATATAAATAAAGCTAGCAAAGGGCAGTAATGAAACGCTAAACATAATTGACTAATGCAGAGAAAGGCAAAAATGAAGAAAAGGTAATATAAAACAGGTGGACCAAATTGAAAAAAGTAATATAGTAGACTCAAACCCAAATACATATGTTATATTAAATAGAAATGGAATTCAAAATCAATAATTGTGAGGCTCAATTTAAAAAATAAAACATATACAAATACATTTAAGAGCTACTCCTTACATATAAAGAGAAATAATGAAAATAAATGGATAAAAAAATCATGCAAATTTTAACCAACAAAACAACAGGTATGCTAATATCAGATAAGGTAGACTTTAGGAAAAGTGTTTCTTGACATAGAGGGGGATGCTTCATAATTATAAAAGGATCAGTACAACAAGAAATTGTACAAGTTTCAGGTATATATCTAATAATATGACTTCAGCTTCAAAATATATAAAGCCAAATTAATGATAATAAGTAGACAAGAAATGATATAAGACAAATCCACAATTATAGTGCGAGATTATATCTATTTCAATAACAAGTATATTAATAGCAAGCATACAAAGTAAATCTATAATGTTACAAAAGACTTGAATAGCTAACTCAATTCTCAAACTTGACCTGAGTAACTTATAGTTTTAGATGTGATCATGGAGTACTGGTTGTATTTTTTTTAAATGTATTTATCAGTTAGAGAAACATACTAATGTAGTTACGAGTGAAAAAAGAAGACCTTGAAGATCCTAGCCTTACATAAGTAATGGAGAATAGAAGATGGACTGGAAAAGGTAATGGAAGCGCAAGCAACAATAGAGAAGTTGTATGGCACAGACTTCTGGCCATAATATTGGAGTGAGACTGAAAAACAACAGGCAACCCAAAGACAAATAATTTCAAAACACATCTTTCAGTGCCTTAGGTTGCTCATATCATTATGCTTCACAAAAATTTTTTAAAGTGTGATAATAACATGGGATCTTTAATAAACAATCTTATTAATACAACAATGATATTCCAGCATTTTATGTGTATGTTAATTTAATAAAATTTTGTTGTAAAACTAAAAAATAGTCTCCCATTTCTTCTGTTCATATGCATAATTGCTTTGATATTTTATGGTAATTTCTCTTTTCGAGTGAAAACTTTTTCAACCATATATGTAATTGGAAAGCTATAAATAAGTAATTAGTTTCGGTCTGCAAAAAAATAAGAGTCTTAGTGGATGTAAGCCTTTTATAGTTACACTAGTTAATTTATGCTTTCCTCTCAAAGTCAATTTTTAGTTCAGTTAATTCTTCCTGAAAATGATGGCTAACATGTTCCATTTCTTTTTTAAAAACGGGTAAATCACAGAAAATTGTATTGTAAAAATCATATAGACCATTGAATGTCTATATGAGAATTATAACAGCTTCCTATTGAGAGTGTATATATTTAGTTCATTAGTTTAAACCAGTCATTTTCTAATTGCTGCAGGAATGGAAACTGAAAATTCTCTGGACAAGCCTACTTTAAAATTACGTAAACTTATCTATAAACTTTCATTAAGCTTTCTTTTACTTTAATAATCTTTTTCTTCTCCCTAAAGAAGGATTTCATTTAACCTTCAAATGAAAGAGGTTATTATTTGAAAGGGATTCATGTAACTTCACAATATTTTAATTTCCTTAATATTTTATTTGATAGACTAAAAAATCGTAGTATTTAATAATGGTATCAAATACTAAACCAAAAAAGTCAAATAATTTCCTTTGGAGGGTCAACTTATTTCCTTTTGTAGCATAATGTATACAAACTCTTCTTTATGTCATCAAACATTTACAAAATAATCTATCATTCAGGGGGTTACTCTCACTATAAATAGTACTAAAACCATCTGTTGATTTGTTCAGTTTCTCACTATACTTCTTAGCAATTAATTGTCAAGGAATAATATAGTGAATTGCCAAAACATCTGTTGCCACTTTTTAAAAGCTGCTCTTAACCTATGTTGCCAACTAATCATAGCTGTAGCTTTATCTTTTGCACAAGGAACAATTTTAGGAAAAGGAATACATTTCCCCATTAATTTTTAGAGTTTCAAACATTGACAAATCTTACATTGTCAGTATGTTTTTAAAAATCAGCCCTTCCGTTGCTTTTTATCCTTAAACCTATTACATAAGTATAAGACCTTATCACACAGAATACGTGTTCATTTGGTTTTCGTTATACTTATTAGGCAACTGAATTTTGCCGTCTTTCACCACATTATTGGTTACCCTTAAAACTATTAAATTAAATAGAAGATGATACATTTATTTAGATTTTTTTCTGTCATACTCTAAAAATCCTGTCATACACCTGGTAGCATCACCTTTTCTCCATTTTGTGAATAGACAAAAAATAAATTGTTTTCTGGCAAAAACTTGGAGATGAACATATGGGAGAGAAAGAAACACTTTAGTCCAAATTTTATTGGAGAAAACAATGTCTTGGTTAATTTGGAATTGACATGTTGATTCTTTCTCTATATTCATATCTGTGGACATATCGTTGATGATGGTATCTGGGCTCAGAAACATGCAAGATAAGACAAAAAGAGTCTGGTATTTGGACTTTAGTCAAATGTGTTGTAATTGTGTAATAGTATTAGATGATAACTGCAGAAATACTGTTAGAGCCTCAATAAAAGAAGGTCTGGCAAGTATAGGCTAGTTCACTTTAGCTGATGTGGGCTACAGATATGGGATTCTTATTTATTTTATTTTATTTTTATAATAATTATATATATTTTTTGAAACAGAGTCTCACTCTGTCACCCAGGCTGGAGTACAGTGGCATGATCACAGCTCACTGAAGCCTCAAACTCCTGGGCTCCAGGGATCCTCCTGCCTCAGCCTCCTGAGTAGCTAGGACTATAGGTGTGCACCACCACACCTGGCTAATTGAAAATTTTGTTGTTGTTGTTGAGACAGGGTCTCACTTTGTTGCCCAGGCTGGTCTTGGACTCCTGGCTTCAAGCAATCCTCCTGCCTCAGCCTCCCAAAACTCTGGCATTGCAGGCGTGAGTCACTGTGCCAGGCCAGAAGATTTCTTTTAAACAAATGCAACGTTTAAAACTCCCCCAATTTTTCCCTTTTGCCCTCTGAAGGTTTGCTGAAAATCAACTGTCAAAAGGCAGATTAACATGAGAAAAGAAAGGGATCCCAAATTTATTAACATACACATGTGTGCATGGGATTCATACAAAATATGAACACGCAAAGGGCTTAGATGGTTGACACCTTTATCCCTTCTTGAGGTTATAGAAAGAATAGGGGCTTGGAGTGTGGTAAAACAGATTATGAGAGGGAGAGGAGGGGAAAGGCATGGCTAGCAAGGGTGATCATGTTATGTACATGCAATCTCACTAGTAGCAGCTCCCAGAAAGAATAAATGTCTTTCCTAGATCCAGACTGGAGGGGAGGCGTTGTCAGAGAAAGACTGGCTATTTATTTCACTAATGTAGATTTTTCTCTACAGATGCAAATCTCCTCCACAAAAGGCAGCTTTGCAGGACTATTTCTGTCTGTAGGCCCTCTGAATAGTCCTCTCAAAATGTGTCAAAGAAGTATATTTTGGGGTGAAATATTTTTGGTTTCCTTTAGTTCCTCATTTGAAACTTTATTTTCAGAAAGTTTCACATATTAAAGTAGGATTGGTAGCTATGGAGAGATTTGGGGTAGAGGTTGTGAGATAAGAGATTGGCAAAGGGGAAGAAAATATACCCATAGATGGGAACAAGTCACCCATATCTTCTTGACTCAATCCTGAGTCCTGAGAGGATAGATCAGCTCAGTTCAACAGTTGTGTCTCATTTCAAGAGATGGCATTGCTGATGGGCCTGAAAGCTAGGCATCTATATATGGTGTAGACAAACAGATCTTCAACAAGAGACCTTTCTATGACGAAAAAAGAAAAACCAAGATTAATGTCTGGAGTCTTCTATAAGCTTATTTTTCTAGAGTCTCTAAAGCATTTTCAGTTGGAGTGGGTAGGCAGTGACAATTGGATGGATTTTTCTAAATTGGGTTTGAATCATGAACTTTCTGAATAGTCCATACATCAGTAGGCATGAAGGCTGTTTATATATAAGTTAATGTGGTGATTTTTCCCAAAATTTTATCAAGTTGTCCAGCTTTAGTTTTTAGGGTTAATTTTTCGTAATTATAAGTCAGATGAGTGGGAGACCTAAAAAGTCGTAATGTTATTTTAGTCCTCCATCAGTTCAATCTCACGTACTTAATTCTTGTTCTGCTTGACGTTAGGTTAGCAGTTCCGTGAGTCCAGTTTTGTTCATGGGATGTTTTGAAATTCTTACCTCATCCTGTTGAATAATCAGCACAGGCCCGTATTTCAGAGTACCTGTCAGTCGTTCCTCCTTTTCACGAACCTCCTTAACATATCTAATCAGGTTGTTTATTTTTCTCTCTTTTGGATGTTTCAGGAGCTCTCTGTAACACCCCAAAGCTAGTTTGAGTTCAAAAAGCTTAATTTGGGGATTTTGAAATTTGATGTTGGGAAGACTATCAGACATGTTAAAGGCTTAAAACACTTTATCAAAATAGGAAAGTTTTAAAATACTTTATCAAAATAAGATTACAGGTTGCTATAAAATAATATTCATTAGCCAAAGTGATAATTAAAAGATTTCAAAAAGCAAAAATATCTTAGTCTTTGACAGAGAGGAGATTCAGTTTTCCATACAACATGAGGCAAACAGAATTTCTCTCCTTCTCTCCTCCCGCCCACCATCTATTGCAGTTTACTAAAAAATGAACACTTTTTTTTTACTATTACTAAAAATACATAAAAATCTTCAAAAGAGAAAGTCAAATTTTGCATTAGTATATTTTTGATATTAAGGCTCAACAACCTCATACAAATTTTAAAACCCTTATAATAAAGTTGTTTAATTTTGGTCAATTTAACCACATGTTTTAAATTCTCTTTTCCCCCAACTTTCTGACCCATTTATTTTTATTTTTATTTATATAATTGTTTCCCTTCATTTTGGTTTTTACTTTTTTAAAATTTCAACTTTCATTTAGATCCAGGGGTACATATGCAATAGTGTTAGAAGTGTGTATCACATGATGTTGAGGTTTGTGGTATGAATGATTCTGTCACCTAGATAGTGAACATAGTGCACAAGAGATAGTTTTTCAATCCTTGTACCCCTGTCGATTCTCACCCTGCTATAAAGAACTACCTGAGACTGGATAATTTATGAAGAAAAGAGGTTTAATGGACTCACAGTTCCACTTGGTTGAGGAGACCTCAGGAAACTTACAGTGATGGTGGAAGGTGAAGGGGAAGCAAGGCACGTGTTACATGGAGGCAGGAGAGTGAGAGAGCAAGTCAGGGAAGTGCCACACTTTTAAACCAACAGATCTTGTGAGAACTCTATCAAAAGAACAGCAAGGGGAAGTCCACCCCCATGATCTATTCACTTCCCACCAAGTCCCTCCTTCAGCACATGGGGATTACAATTCGACATGAGATTTGGGTGGGACACAGAGCCAAACCATAAAGCACCCCCTACATCCCCCTTCTAATAGGCCCCAGTGTCTGTTGTTCCCAGCTTTATATCCATGTGTACCCAATGTTTAGCTCCCACATGTAAGTGAGAACATCTAGTATTTGATATTCTGTTTCAGTGTTATTTTGCTTAGGATATTGGTCTTCAGCTGCATCTGTATGCTGCAAAGGACATAATTTTATTTATTTTTTTATGACTAGTGTTCCATGGTGTATACGTACTACATTTTCTTTATTGAATCCACCATTGATGAGCTCCTAGGTTGATTCCATGTCTTTGCTATTGTGAACAGTGCTGTGATAAATATGTGAATGCAGGTGTCTTTTTAATAGAACAATTTATTTACCTTTAGGTAGATACCCAGTAATGGGATTGCTTGGTTGAACGGTAGTTCTATTTTTAGGTGTTTGAGAAACCTCCGAACTGCTTTCCACAGTGGCTGAAGTAATTTACCTTCCCACCAACAACATATTGCGTTCCCTTTTCTCTGCAACTTCACTAGCATCTGTTATTTTTTGACATCTTAATAATAGCTGCTCTAATTGGTGTGAGATGGTATCTCATTGTGGTTTTGTAATGCCATTCTTTGTCCTTTTTTACTTTTGTTAGTTTAACGTCTGTTTTGTCCAATATAAGAATAGCTACTCTTGCTCTTTTTTGTTTTCCATTTGCATGATCTTTCTCCAACCCTTGAATTTGAGTCTATGGGTTTCATTACATGTGAGATGAGCTCTTGAAGACAGCAGGTGGTTGGGTCTTTTTGTTGTTGTTGTTTGTTTTTTAATCCAACTTCCCACTCTGTGCCTTTTAAGTGGGGTGTTGAGACCATCTACATTCAAAGTTAATATTGATATGGAAGGTTTTATCCTATCTTGATATTTCATAGTGCCAGAATTCTTGTGCTATTTTACTCTCATCTGGCGATGCTAATACTTCTAATTTTTATAATTATTTTCATACGAATATTGATTTTTTTTCTTTCCCTATATATTTCTTTCCCTTTCCCCTCTCCCTAGGGGAGTGTGACTGCAGAGTATGTTGCGTAGAATTCTTTGGATTTGCTTCTATAGCCCTGTGCACTTCTGTCAGCGGGCTTTATATTGGGCTGTATGATTTCACTTAGAGGCCACTAGATAGTGCTTTTAAGAGGCAGCTTTGACTCAAGCAGATGGATCTGTACCTGATCTTCATTTACTGTGAGATATTCTCTGTTGTTGCAAGTAGAGGTCTGGACAGGGGTTCCCAGTGCCCTTAGGTTCCTATTCCATGGGGGACACAGTTGAGCAGAACTGGAGCCCCTGGCTTGCCCACGAATACCCCGTGGTGAGTGCAAGCACCAGCCCTGACAAAGGTGGCTGGGAGGAGCTCCTAAAGAAATGCAGTGAGGTCTCTGCAACGGGGTGAGGAGGCTCCACCAGCTCCACATGCTAGATAGGCAGGAATACGATCTGTTTCCCTATCATACCCCTGTCCCGGGACTCATGACTCCTAGTTCAGATGAACACTGTAGTCCATCTCTGGACCCCAATGTGATTGAAAGCCATGGTAAATGTCTGTTTTGCCACTGGCCATGGAAGTGGTTTTAGGGTAGAACCTCTCACTCTGTCTGATACAGATCGGTTTATGGCTTCCTTGTTCTCTGATGTAGTAGCACTGCTGCTTCAGGTAAAGTGGGGGAGGGGGCTACACCTTTGGGTCTGTACAGGTGTGTGTTGGCTGTGGTATTGTCAGCTGGTTTGGTCGGCCCAACCTCAGGCCCTAGGGAAGTGGTAAGGTGCCAGCAGAGTTGGCAAAGAGGTATTTAGTTCCCCAGTTTCCAGGCCCCTCAATGGCCCACTGGACAATGTGTATGAGTCCTGAAAGGGCTGGACTCTGATTGGGTGAGCCCAGAATTCAGGTGCTGACTATGATGGGGAGGGGTGGGCTGGTCCCCAGGTCACCTGCTGAACTCTCAGGTCGGGGCAGGTGGAATGCTTAGGTGGTGGGAACCAGAGGGAAGATCACAGACCTCTGGTGCTAGGATTTTCAGAAGGGCTCTGGACCACAGCTGAAATGTGCATGTGAGAGCAGGTTAGGTGCACTGGGCAAGCCCCATTCGGCAGGGATCATCAGAGATAGGGAGTTGTGTGCTGGGTAGTCTGTCTACTGCTCCTCTGTGTCTTGGCTGTGGCATCCTTGCTGCAGGTGCACAGAAGTGCCCAGTTTCTTTGTTCCTTCCCTTGCCTGAGGGCAGTAGGGATGGGAACAACAGCAGCAGCAGTTATGAAGGGCTTATCAGCCACCTGTGGGCAATTTACTCCCAGAAGAACATAAAGCCACCATCGAAGAGTGTTCAGGTGGGGACAGGGTGGCTACCCTGGGAGCCCAAGCTGCTGGGCCCTGCGTGGCGAGAAGCAGCAGGGATGGGGTTGCACAGTAAACAGTCTGGCCACCTCTTAGTGGGGCGGCTGCGACACTCCTCTGAAGGGCTCAAATATGCTCAGCCTCTTTATTCTCTCCATGGCCTTAGGAAAGAAGGGGCAGGGACAGCAAGAATGGTGATGGCAGAGTTAACTCTGGGAGTTCCATCCTAGACCGACCACAGAGTTTAGAAGGCCACAGGTCATCTGCTCTGGGAGCCCAAATCAGCAGGCCCTGCCTAGTGCAGAGCAGCAGGGGTTGGGGGATCAAGCAATCTGCAGTCTGTGAGCTCCTCAGCACTGAGGCTGTGGCATTTGTCCTAGGGGAGTGCAAAAGAGCCTGTCATCCCTTTTTGGCAGGGCTATGGCAGCTGCTGCCAGGCTGCCCAGGGACCCAAGGCCTGTTGAGCTCCATGTGAACTTTGGTGCCTCTGCACAAGCTCCAGGTCACTCTCTGTGTCATTCTGGAGGCCCAGAGGGGCCAGGGGTCTCCTGTGCCCAAGATTACAAAGATCCACAGCTGAAGTGTGGATCCACGGGAGACTGTCACTCACTCCCCTTTTCTCTGCATTAGGGAGCTTCCCCTGCCTCCATGCCAGTTCCAAGAGGGCAACTGCCCAACTTTATTCCTCTCTGTTCTCCCCATGTCCCCATTGCTTCCTTGCTGAATCCCAGCATGATCTAGATGATTCATGGGAAGAACTAGTATTTACTTGCCTCTTTGTTTCCTCTTCGTGAGAGTGCTGTACACCAGCTGCTTTGAGTCAACCATCTTTTCCCCTTTGTTTTTTTTTAATATTAAAATATTTTATTTATTTATTTATTTATTATACTTTAAGTTCCAGGGTACATGTGCACAACCTACAGGTTTGTTACATCTGTATACACGTGCCATGTTGGTTTGCTGCATCCATTAACTCATCATTTACATGAGTATATCTCCTAATGCTATCCCTCCCCCTCTCCCCCAACCCCATGACAGGCCCCAGTGTGTGATGTTCCCCACCGTGTGTCTAAGTGTTCTCATTGTTCAGTTCCCACCTATGAGTGAGAACGTGTGGTGTTTGATTTTCTGTCCTTGCAATAGTTTGCTTGGAATGATGGTTTCCAGCTTCATGTCCCTACAAAGGACATGAACTCATCCTTTTTTATGGCTGCATAGTATTCCATGGTATATATGTGCCACACTTTCTTTAATCCAGTCTATAATTGATGGACATTTGGGTTGGTTCCAAGTCTTTGCTATTGTGAATAGTGCCACAGTAAACATACATGTGCATGTATCTTTATAGCAGCATGATTTATAATCCTTTGGGTGTATGCCCAGTAATGGTATGACTGGGCCAAATGGTATTTCTAGTTCTAGATCCTTGAGGAATCCCCACACTGTCTTCCACAATGGTTGAACTAGTTTACAGTCCCACCAGCAGTGTAAAAGTGTTCCTATTTCTCCACATCCTCTCCAGCACCTGTTGTTTCCTGACTTTTTAATGATCGCTATAGTAACGGTGTGAGATGGTATCTCATTGTGGTTTGATTTGCATTTCTCTGATGGCTAGTGACAATGAGCATATTTTCATGTGTCTGTTGGCTGCATAAATGTCTTCTTTTGAGAAGTGTCTGTTCGTATCCTTCGCCCACTTTTTGATGGCGTTGTTTGATTTTTTCTTGTAAATTTATTTAAGTTCTTTGTAGATTCTAGATATTAGCCCTTTGTCAAATGGATAGATTGCAAAAATTTTCTCCCATTCTGTAGGTTGCCTGTTCGCTCTGATGGTAGATTGTTTTGCTGTGTAGAAGCTCTTTAGTTTAATTAGATCCCATTTGTCTATTTTGGCTTTTGTTGCCATTGCTTTTGGTGTTTTAGTCATGAAGTCCTTGCCCATGCCTATGTCCTGAAAGGTATTGCCTAGGTTTCCTTCTAGGGTTTTTATGGTTTTAGGTCTAACATTTAAGTCTTTAATTCATCTTGAGTTAAGTTTTTTATAAGGTGTAAGGAAGGCATCCAGTCTCAGCTTTCTACATATGGCAAGCCAGTTTTCCCAGCACCATTTATTAAATAGGGAATCCTTTCCCCATTTCTTGTTTTTATCAGGTTTGTCAAAGATCAGATGGCTGCAGATGTGTGGTATTATTTCTGAGGGCTCTGTTCTGTTCCATTGGTCTCTATCTCTGTTTTGGTTCCAGTACCATGCTATTTTGGTTACTGTAGCCTTGTAGTATAGTTTTAAGTCAAGTAGTGGGATGCCTCCAGCTTTGTTCTTTTGGCTTAGGATTGTCTTGGCAATGGGGCTCTTTTTTGGTTCCTTATGAATTTTAAAGTAGCTTTTTCCAATTCTGTGAAGAAAGTCATTGGTAGGTTGATGGGGATGGCACTGAATCTATAAATTATCTTGGGCAGTATGGCCATTTTCAGGATATTGATTCTTCCTATCCATGAGCATGGAATGTTCTTCCATTTGTTTGTGTCCTCTTTTATTTCACTGAACAGTGGTTTGCAGTTCTTCTTGAAGAGGTCATTTACATCCCTTGTAAGTTGGATTCCCAGGTATTTTATTCTCTTTGAAGCAATTGTGAATGGGAGTTCACTTGTGATTTGGCTCTCTGTCTGTCTGTTATTGGTGTCTAGGAATGCTTGTGATTTTTGCACTTTGATTTCATATCCTGAGACTTTGCTGAAGTTGCTTATCAGCTTAAGGAGATTTTGGGCTGAGACAATGGGGTTTTCTAAATATACAATCATGTCATCTGCAAACAGGGACAATTTGACTTCCTCTTTTCCTAATTGAATACCCTTTATTTCTTTCTCCTGCCTGATTGCCCTGGCCAGAACTTCCAACCCTATGTTGAATAGGAGTGGTGAGAGAGGACATCCCTGTCTTGTGCCAGTTTTCAAAGGGAATGCTTCCAGTTTGAGCATGAAGGGCTGTTGAATTTTGTCGAAGGCATTTTCTGCATCTGTTGAGATAATCATGTGGTTTTTGTCTTTGGTTCTGCTTATATGATGGATTACGTTTATTGATTTGCATATGTTGAACTAGCCTTGCATCCCAGAGATGAAGCTGACTTGATCGTGGTGGGTAAGCTGTTTGATGCGCTTCTGGATTCAGTTTGCTAGTATTTTATTGAAGATTTTTGGATCAGTGTTCATCAGGGAATTGGTCTAAAATTATCTTTTTTTGTTGTGTTTCTGCTTGGTATCAGGATGATGCCGGCCTCATAAAAATGACTTAGGGAGGATTCCCTCTTCTTCTATTGATTGGAATAGTTTCAGAAGGAATGGTACCAGCTCCTCTTTGTACCTCTGGTAGAATTTGGCTGTGAATCCGTCTGGTGCTGGACTTTTTTTGGTTCGTAGGTTATTAATTATTGCCTCAATTTCAGAGCCTGTTATTGGTCTATTCAGGGATTCACCTTCTTCCTGGTTTAGTCTTGGGAGGGTGTATATGTCCAGGAATTTATGCATTTTTTCTAGATTTTCTAGTTTATTTGCATAGAGGTGTTTATAGTATTCTCTGATGGTGGTTTGTATTTCTGTGGAATCGGTGGTGATATCCCCTTTATCATTTTTTATTGCGTCTATTTGATTCTTATCTCTTTTCTTCTTTATTAGCCTTGCTAGCAGTCTATCAATTTTGTTGATCTTTAAAAAAAAAAAAAAAAAAAAACACCCAGCTCCTGGATTCATTGATTTTTTGGAGGGTTTTTTGTGTCTCTATCTCCTTCAGTTCTGCTCTTAGTTATTTCTTGCCTTCTGCAAGCTTTTGAATGTGTTTGCTGTTGCTTCTCTAGTTCTTTTAATTGTCATATTAGGGTGCCAATTTTAGATCTTTCCTGCTTTCTCTTGTGGGCATTTAGTGCTATAAGTTTCCCTCTACATACTGCTTTAAATGTGTCCCAGAGATTCTGATATGCTGTGTCTTTGTTCTCATTGGTTTCAAAGAACATTTTTATTTCTGCCTTCATTTTGTTATTTACCCAGTAGTCATTCAGTAGCAGGTTGTTCAATTTCCGTGTAGTTGAGTGGTTTTGAGTGTTTCTTAATCCTGAGTTCTAGTTTGATTGCACTGTGGTTTGAGAGACAGTTTGTTATAATTTCTGTTCTTTTCCATTTGCTGAGGAGTGCTTTACTTCCAACTATGTGGTCAGCATTGGAATAAGTGTGATGTGGTGCTGAGAAGAATGTATGTTCTGTTGATTTGGGGTGGAGAGTTCTGTAGATGTCTGTTAGGTCTGCTTGGTGCAGAGCTGAGTTCAAGTCCTGGATATCCTTGTTAACTTTCTGTCCGTTGATCTGTCTAATGTTGACAATGCGATGTTAAAGTGTCCCATCATTTATGTGTGAGCATCTAAGTCTCTTCGTAGGTCTAAGGACTTGCTTTATGAATCTGGGTGCTCCTGTATTGGGTGCATATATATTTAGAATAGTTAGGTCTTCTTGTTGAATTGATCCCTTTACCATTATGTAATGACCTTCTTTGTCTCTTTTGATCTTTGTTGGTTTAAAGTCTGTTTTATCAGAGACTAGAATGGCAATCCCTGGTTTCTTTTTGTTTTCCATTTGCTTGGTAGATCGTCCTCCATCCCTTTATTTTGAGCCTATGTGTGTCTCTGCACGTGAGATGGGTTTCCTGAATACAGCACACTGGTGGGTCTTGACTATCCAATTTGCCAATGTGTGTCTTTTAATTGGAGCATTTAGCCCATTTACATTTAAGGTTAATATTGTTATGTGTGAATTTGATCCTGTCATTATGATGTTAGTGGGTTATTTTGCTCATTAGTTGATGCAGTTTCTTCCTAGCATCGATGGTCTTTACAATTTGGTATGTTTTTGCAGTGTCTGATACTGGTTGTTGCTTTCCATGGTTAGCGCTTCCTTCAGGAGCTCTTGTAAGGCAGGCCTGGTGGTGGCAAAATCTCTCAGCATTTGCTTGTTTGTAAAGGATTATATTTCTTTTTTACTTATGAAGTTTAATTTGGCTGGATATGAAATTCTGGGTTGAAAATTCTTTTCTTTAAGAATGTTGAATATTGGCCCCCACTCTCTTCTGGCTTGTAGAGTTTCTGCCGAGAGATCCACTGTTAGTCTGATGCGCTTCCCTTTATGGGTTACCCGACCTTTCTCTCTGGCTGCCCTTAACATTTTTTCCTTCATTTCAACTTTGGTGAATCTGACAATTATGTGTCTTGGAGTTGCTCTTCTTAAGGAGTATCTTTGTGGCATTCTTTGTATTTCCTGAATTTGAATGTTGACCTGCCTTGCTAGGTTGGGGAAGTTCTCCTGGGTAATATCCTGAAGAGTGTTTTCCAACTTGGTTCCATTCTCCCCATCATTTTCAGGTACCCCAGTCAGATGTAGATTTGGTCTTTTCACATAGTCCCATATTTCTTGGAGGCTTTGTTCATTTCTTTTTACGCTTTTTTCTCCAAACTTCTCTTCTCGCTTAATCTCTTTCATTTGATCTTCAATCACTGATACCCCTTCTTCCACTTGATCGAATCAGCTACTCAAGCTTGTGCATTCATCACGTAGTTCTCATGCCATAGTTTTCAGCTCCATCAGGTCATTTAAGGACTTCTCTATGCTGTTTATTCTAGTTAGCCATTTGTCTAATGTTTTTTCAAGGTTTTTAGCTTCCTTGTGATGGGTTCGAACATCCTCCTTTAGCTTGGAGAAGTTTGTTGTTATGGATCATCTGAAGCCTACTTCTGTCAACTCATGAAAATCATTCTCCATCCAGCTTTGTTGCATTGCTGGCGAGGAGCTGCATTCCTTTAGAGGAGAAGAGGCACTCTGATTTTTAGAATTTTCCACTTTTCTGCTCTGGGTTCTCCCCATCTTTGTGGTTTTATCTACCTTTGGTCTTTGATGATGTTGATGTACCGATGGGGTTTTGGTGTGGATGTCCTTTCTGTTTGTTAGTTTCCCTTCTAACAGTTAGGACCCTTAGCTGCAGGTCTGTTGGAGTTTGCTGGAAGTTCACTCTAGTCCTTGTTTGCCTGGGTATCACCAGCGGAGGCTGCAGAAGAGCAAATATTGCAGAACAGCAAATATTGCTGCCTGATCCTTCCTCTGGAAGCTTCATCTTAAAGGGGCACCTAGCTGTGTGAGGTGTCAGTTGGCCCCTACTGGGAGGTGTCTCCCAGTTAGGCTACTCAGGGGTCAGGGACCCACTTGAGGAGGCAGTCTGTCTGTTCTCAGATCTCAGACTACATGCTTGGAGAACTACTACTCTCTTCAAAGCTGTCAGACAGGGACATTCAAGTCAAGTCTGCAGAAGTTTCTGCTGCCTTTTGTCCAGCTATGCCCTGCCCCCCAAGGTGGAGTCTATAGATGCAGGCAGGCCTTGTTGAGCTGTGGTGGGCTCCACCTAGTTCGAGCTTCCCTGCTGCTTTGTTTACCTAGTCAAGTCTCAGCAATGGCAAATGGCCCTCCCCCAGACTCGCTGCCACCTTGCAGTTCCATCTCAGACTGCTGTGTTATCAGTGAGCAAGGCTCCGTAGGCATAGGACCCTCCAAGCCAGGTGCAGGATATAATCTCCTGGTGTACCATTTGCTAAGACCATTGGAAAAGTGCAGTATTAGGGTGGGACTGTTCCGATTTTCCAGGTACCCTCTGTCACGGCTTCCCTTGGCTAGGAAAGGGAATTCCCCAACCCCTTGTGCTTCCCAGGTTGGACAATGCCCCGCCCTGCTTCAGCTCACACTCTGTGGGCTACAGCCACTGTCCAGCAAGCCCCAGTGAGATGAACCCGGTACCTCAGTTGGAAATGCAGAATCACCTGTCTTCTGCTTCGCTCACGCTGGGAGCTGTAGACTGGAGCTCTTCCTATTCAGCCATCTTGGAACCAGACCCTTCCCCTTTGTTTTTAAACAATATTTAAATAACCTCTATAGACAAAATTACACATCCTCATGCCTTTATAATTTTCCTAACCAAAACATATCTTGCTTTCTTTGTACTCTTTACATACAGAATTGTTTTTCTTGTATCTACAAGTTTTAATTACATATATATAATTATTTTAACTCTTAATATCCCTAATTTCCAGTGAAAATCCAGGAGGTAAGTGAGCAATTTTAATTGTTATGTACAAAGTGCAGAGCTCACGAGAGAGGACAAAGCTGTGAAGACCATGCCTGGAGGATCCGACTCTCCCAGCACATCCACAAGTCATAGCTGAGCCAGGGAGGATGGGGCCATATTGTGCTTGGCCCTGCTCTGCAGCTGGTGACCCAAGCTCTGTATGTCCCCAGGACTCAGCATGGCCACTCGGCTAGACTCCTAAATTCAAAGTCTCAAAACCAAAGACATAACCTCATAGACAAATTAAATTGAGTAAATATAAAAAATACCAGGTTTATTACCTTAAAACATCTAGAAGAGAAAATATAAATATGTCTGACCAGTTGACCCAAGCAAAAATGTCTACAATTCTGTAGGCATTTTAATTTTATTTTACCCCAAATTTTAAAACTATTTTTCTTTACCAAATATAGTTGACTCTTGAACAACACAAGGGTTGAGGAGCCAATCCCCCACATAGTTGAAAACATTTGACTCCCACAAAATGTAACAACAACTAGCCTATGGTTGACTAGAAATCTTACTGACAACATATTAACAGTTGATTAACAATTTTGTTTAATGTTATGTATTATATGCTGTATTCTTACAATAAAATAAGCTAGAGAGAAGAAAATGTTATTAAGAAAATCATAAGGAAGAGAAAATATTTACTGCTAAGTGGAAGTGAATCATCCTTAAGGTCTTAATCCTCATCATCTTCATATTGAGTAGGCTGAGGAGGAGGAGGAACAGGAGGGGTTGGTCTTGTTGCCACAGGCATGGCAGAGACAGAAGAAAATGCATATAAGTGGACCCTTGCAGTTCAAGGGTCAACTGTATTACTAAAGTGAAAAATATTTGGGCAAGTTATTTAATTTATGAGTGGGTCCAGAGTTGGTTCCTGCCAGTGGGTTTGCAGTCTCACTGGCTTCAAGAATGAAGCCAGGGACCTTCGCAGTGAGTGTTATAGCTCTTAAAGATGGCACGAACCCAAAGAGTAAGCAGTAGCAAGATTTATTGTGAAGAGCAAAAGAACAAAGCTTCCACAATGTGGAAGGGGACCTGAGCAGGTTGTTGTTGCTGGCTGGGGTGGCCAGCTTTTATTCCCTTATTGGCCCCTACCATGTTCCGTTTCTGTCTTATCAGAGTGCCCTTTTTTCAGTCCTCCCCACGATTGGCTACTTTTAGAATCCTGCTGATTGGTGCATTTTATAGAGTGCTGATTGGTGCATTTTACAAACCTCTTGTAAGACAGGAAAGTTCCTGATTGGTGCGTTTTACAAACCTCTTGTGAGACAGAAAAGTTCCCCAAGTCCCCACTCGACCCAGGAAGTCTAGCTGGCTTCACCTCTCATAAGTACTCGCTTATTTGTAAGTCAATGTAGTACCATGTAGAGAATATATAAACACAGACGTGTACACATGTATACACACACACACACAAACAGACAGACATAAAGATTTTATAGCTTTGATTCTAAAATTTTAGCCATGAGGCAGGTAAAACTCATTAGTTTAAAAGGACAGTTGGATTAAACTGTGCCTCTGTAAATGGAACAAGTTAAAGTTTATTTGTTCCACATGGCCGAAGCCCTTACCAAGTTTTAGAAAAAATAGGTCGTTAATTTGCATATCAAAGTGCAGAGAGATAATTTAAGCTTTTTCAAGAAGAAGTTGAGTGTGTTAGAGGAAGATTGAAAATGGATGCCAAAATAACACAAAAATGTAGGAATTTACTAGCAGATTTTATAAGGAGAACAATTTAGTTAGTTTCCAATTAAGTCTTCCTTTTCCAAGTGAGCTTAGGGCAGAGCCCATCAATGCATAGGGCCATCAAAGCATCTGCAGTTTCTGGGGCTTAATGGTGATACATGTGGAAAGCAGGCAGAGCTGGAAGAGCACTTGGATCCCCAGGTATCATTTTTCACTAAATCCTGGGTTCCCCAGAGCTGAGGCAAAAGCCCAAGAGGAAGCGCCATACCCTTCCACAGTGGACTTTGCTACAAGGACATTCCCCTGAGGCTGGTGGGCAATCCAATGCCAACCAGTTCACTCTGGAATCGGCCCATCCCCCATGGGAGTCTTATCCTTCAATGGCAAGTGTTCCCACAGCCTCCAAGTGCCCAGACCATGCTTTGCTTATCTAAACACACAAAGAAACAAGTAGCCCCTTGTAGTGATAAGCATTCACTAAAACTGCTGTCAGCTGCCTCCAGAATTGCAGTCTTGCCAGGGACTCACCAGCCACAGCATACTCAAAGGTCAAGTGCTCACTCAGAGTGAAAAGTAACTCCCGATACTCCCAAAAGCCAGAGAGATCAGGGAACTCAGTGCAAAAGGCAGCAGAGCCTTAGACCTGACAGGACGCTGTCTATGACTCTTGAGGGTCTGTGAGAAGATAGAAGGCCCCCCAAAGTGAGTGTGTGGTACCTTTTTCTGTGTTTTTCAAGAACATAGGTCTCAGGGTCACTAGACATCCCGTGTATATCTCTTCATTTGATATTGAAGGAAGCAAAAGGGAGAGAAGAGTAGAAGTAAATGAGAACCAATTTGGGGAGGTTTTAAACTTCCAAAAACGTCAATGAAGTTTTACATTTTTCTCAGCAAAAATCATGCCAACAAGAAAGGAAGTGAACAGAGAGATGTAACATACACATTTTAAAGAAGGGTTTGAATCAACTAAAAAAGTTCCCATGGGAGAAATAGGATCCAAAAGAGAAAAAGCAGAAAGGCTATTAAAAAAATAGCCTAAATATCAGCTTTTAATTTTGGCTATAAAGCTCTTTAAAATTTGTTTTAAATATTCAAGCAGCAAGTGTTCTGTCCTACAAGCGGTCAGCCTTTTGCCAGAGCTGAGAGTGTGATGGCTGCAGTAGGGCCCACCTCCTCAGCTCACCAGTTTGGTTTCCAGTGGCGGAGGGAGGTATGGCTGCCTGGCTCACTAGCCCAAGCAAGATCAACGGGGGGAAAAGTTGCTATCACACTCTAAATATAAAAGTTTTAGAGCAGAGGGATGCCTGAACGAATGATTCAAAACCAAAACAAATAAGCACACATGAGACTAAAAGCAAGAAGCCCTTTATGGTTTTAACCGAAGTCTCCAAAGAGGGAGGAGAGCTGCAACTCACCCAAGAGACCATCCCCAAAGACATCTCAAAGAAAGGAAAGTTTCACTCACCCCAAATAGGGTACAACCCACATTTCTGTCTGACCATATTCTCTGGAGTCTCAGCTTCTTAGCTGACCATCTGCACACAAAAGCCTGACATCTAGCATGCCCCATAGATGGAAGATTACAAGAGACAACCATCTCTTGTAAGACAGGACATCAAAACTGTCCCCGAGGGTAAAAAGGATTACAAAACAATGGATACCCTAAAAGTTAAGAGTCATACAAATATCAAATCAGTTTTTATAGATTTTTTTTTTCCTTTTGATTTAAAGGACTTACATTTCCAAGGAATGGGCTCCCAGACAGGACTCACACCCGGACCATGGTGGTTAAAATGTGGAATCCTGGCCCCAAGAGTACAGGCTAGAGTCCTTCTTTGCAAATCTTGCAGGGGACCCAAAGCAGACAGTTTGAGTATACAAAGGATTTTAACTTTGTTTTAAAACTGATATCTGCTATTTTTTTCTTTTGATCTTGCCAAGGGAGTGTTTAAGGCTATTGTTTGTTTGTGTTTTCTAATACATACCAATAAGATAGCTGTTTAAGATGAGCACTCTCTAAAATGTTTTTTTTAAAAAATATAGCCAATTTATTTATTCCCTAAGCAGCTCAGGCCAATAATCCCTTTTAATGAAAAGTTCTAGTGGTAACTTTCCAGATTTAGAATACCATAGATATAAGCGGTGTCTTAAAAATCAGCACATAAGATGCAGTCCCCTATGACTCCCCACCAAAAAAGTCACTCACAGATATAGTCTAAGATAACAAAAGGCTGTTGTTGCCACAGACAGTTAAGGATACTGTTTGTGCATATGATGCCTCTGGTATCCCACAAATTTGTGTGTAGGGGAGCGCCAGTCACAGACCCATTGATCCGGGACACTGGGTAGGCCCTCCTAGGATTAGACTTTTCCAGAACTAACCAGGCAACAAAAGTTGAGACAACAAAAACTCTTTATAGATGGGATTTGTTAAGACAAACGCCCCTGAAAATTTGGCACATTTGGAACAAAAAGTGTTCTTAATATCTTATGTTTCTTGGGGTTCTCAGCCCTTTCATACTGTCCACTGGATGTGACCCAAAAATCCTGGCCCCTGAGATGGTGGAGACCAAGATAGAGTGCTCCCATTTGATCACAAGTCAAGGATGTACAACAAAATGAGAGGGAAATCTCCAGTGTTTTGGGGGGTATTTTGCTTTTTTTTTTCCTTCAGAGACAGTCTTGCTCTGTCATTCAGGCTTGAGTGCAGTGGCAATTATAGCTCACTGCAGCTTAAAACTCCTGGGCAATCAAGTCATCTATCCACCCCCTGAGTGGCTGGCACTATACGCAGATGCCACCGTGCTTGGTTAATTTTTTTTGTTTTTGTAAAGATAGGGAGGGTCTCCCTTTGTTGCCTGGGGTGGGGGGATTTCTCTTTATTGCCTGGGCTGGTCTCGAACTCCTGACTTCAAGTAATCTGCCTACCTCAGCCTCTCGAAGTGCTGGGGTTACAGGCGTGAGCAACCATACCTGGCCAACTTTTGGGTTTTATTCCGTAGTCTATAGAATCCTTCTTTATGACAAAACAGCACGGGAAGACAAAGACAAAGAAAAAACAAAGACTATTTCTGGAAGAAAAGGGATAAGATAATACACCTATTTATACAAAACCAATGACAATAACATCAAAATTGTTAAACCTAAGACCAGTCTGCATAAATGCTTTTCTCCCACAATCTTAAATTTGGAAGAGGAAAAAAGAGACAGTGATTTTTACTGTCCACTCAACCAGATTCCACAGACAACCAAGAATCTAACCTTTAAGGAATGTCTACTCTTCTGCCAGCTTGTTGGGTCCTGGGTTCCCTTGACTGCAGCTTCTGGAAGAGCAGAGCAGTTTTGGTTATCCTGCTCACAGCACCAAAACTGTACAGGCTGAGGGTTTTGCCTCTGCCCTCTGAAGGTTTGCTGAAAATCAACTGATAAAGGGCAGATTAATAGGTGAAAAGATATATCAAATTAATTAACATACACACATGTACACAGGAGTCATACAAAATATAAAAACTCAAAGGCCCAGAAAATTGACACTTGATATGGTTTAGGTCTCCGTCCCCACCCAAATCTCATGTGCAATTGTAATCCCCAGTGTTGGAGGAGGGACCTGGTGGGACGTGATTGGATCGTGGGGGTGAATGCTTCATGAATGGTTTAGCACCATCCCCTTCGTGCTGTTGTGATGGAGTTCTCATAAGATTCTGTTGTTTAAAAGTGTGTAGCAACTCCCCACTCTATGTCTTAGTCCTGCTTCTGCCATGTTAAGATGCCTGCTCCTGCTTTGCCTTCCACCATGAGTAAAAGCTACCCAGAAAGAATAGAGGCTTGGAGTGTGCCACGACAGGTTATGGGATGGAGAGAAGGGAAAAGGCACGGCTAGGAAGAGTGGTCTTGTTATGTACATGCAACCTCACTTGTACTAGCTCCCAGAAAGGATAAATGTCTCCTAGGTCCAGACTGGAGGGGAGGTGTTGTCAGAGAAAGCCTGGCTATTTATTTCCCTAATGTAGATTTTTCTCTACAGATGCAAATCTCCTCCACAAAAAACAGCTTTGCAGGACTATTTCTGTCTACAGGTCTTCTGAATATCCATCCCAAAATATATCAAAGAAGGAGTATGTTTTGGGGTGAAATATTTTTGGCTGTTCTTAGTAGCTGTTACCTTAATTCTGACTTTACCTCTCCTATAATAAGAGGTGCTTATATTAAAAAATAAATAGCCAATAAACTTTAGTCATTTTATTATTTCTCATCAATACTCTTGGGAAAATGGCAGTGTAATGAGGAGAGGGAGTGGCAGTTGATACACTTACATACAGATGAACTATTAGAACAGATTAGCAGGCTCTAGAATGCATAATGCCTTTCGGTGATGAAATCTGTCATTAGCAGCCTAATTCAGATTCATATTTAATGAATAAAGAAAAATAAAATAGGGTGTGGGCTCCAAAGGCTAAGATAATTTCAGACGTCAGAGTCTCTCCCTTGGTTGGAGGTTGGGAGTCATCAGGAACCCTGAGAGAAATGCGTGAACGTACATGTGTGCACAAGACTGGAAAAGAAGTTTTATGAATAGCAAATGGCTTTCCAAGAATTGGGAACACACAGACAGACACTGTGTTGCCAAATGCTGTGGCACAGCCCCAAAATGGGGAGAACTTCACCAAGACTGGGGAGTGGCAGGAAACAGAGTGGCCTCTTTTGAGGTCTGGACCCAACAAATACCACTTTGGTTCCCAGACTGTCCTCTAAATTAATTGCTATATATAGGCCTTGAATATAAAGCTGGCAGATGCAACCCGAATATAGCACAACATTTTTTTTTAATTATTATTATACTTTAAGTTCTGGGATACATGTGCAGAACGTGAAGATTTGTTGCATAGCTATACATGTGCCATAGTGGTTTGCTGCACCCATCAACCCGTCATCTACATTAGGTATTTCTCCTAATGCTATCCCTCCCCTTCCCCCCCACCCCCCAACAGACCCCAGTGTGTGTGTTTCCCTCCCTGTGCCCATATGTACTCATTGTTCAACTCCCACTTATGAGTGAGAACATGCAGTACAACAGTTTTTAATTTAGGGAAAAATTAGGGGCTAAGGCTGAAATCTAAGAGGATGGTTGGAAATAAGGGATATATTTTTAAATATCAGGGTCATTTTAGACCAGCTTCTGTAGAAACTAGAGCCCACAAAAGCTTATATTGGAATACATTATTAGGGAGTGCAGCCCCAGGGAAGCGGGAATGAGGGAAATAGGAATGAGGTAGAGAAGGATGGAGGGCAAGTACGAGGGTGTGCACTATGGAGCTGGCTACCATCTGATACTGAGTGCAACTGATTGCTCTACTTCACAAGACCATTTTCTGAGAGGCCACATGAGCTACCAAATTATTTAGGAAAGCCTGTCTGGGGAGAAAAAGGAGAAGAATTTATATGACAGCCTCCATTTCCCACTGGTCAAAGATTTACCCTACAGGGTACGAGCTCTTTATGGGATATGAATTCCATACTTCCACGGTACACGTAATGAACCATTAGGAGGATCCCTGGCTTCTCATGCTCCAGCAGCAATGGTGAAGCCGGGAGGAGAGCAGAGGTGTGGAGCTGCGTGCATGATGTGAGGCATGGCTGGCTTTTGCCGTGGAAGCTGATGCAAAAACAAATGGCCAAGGGCCCTGGAGGTAGGTGCTGCCGAGAGAATTGGAGGTACAAATATGAATTGGAATACAGGGGAAGACTTGAGTTTGGGTAGTTCAGCCCTTTGAATGCCTGACCTCTCAACATAAATCAAGATAAAATGCAGTTAGCCCTGTGTGTGTAGAGAGCCCCATAATAGAGGCTTTATGCAGCAGGACACATATCAGGTCTTTGTTCTCCTCTTGAGCAGACTGGGACCCAACTTTTTGTGTATACCGTTAAGATGGATTTGATGGAAAGTAACTGAAAACTCAAACTGGTGGAACATTAAAGAAGTTGATTAACTCAGATAAGAGGAAATCCAGAAGTTGTTGGATTCAGCAGTTGAATCACATTTAAGCTGCCTGCTTTCAAACAGGCTACCATCTGCCCAGATTTCTTTCTTTCTTTTTTTGTAGAACAAAACAGTCATATGTAATGTGTTCCAACATCATAAATCTTTCTTATTTGCCTTTATACAACAGCCTCAGCACCCTAAGGTATAAAATTCAACTGTTTAGTCAGCTGTTTCACAACTTCCTAAGAAAAGTTGCCAGTTTCTCAGCTAGATAAATTAGTTGGGTTCTTGTTTATTTACCTTCCCTTATTTGCCATAACTCCTCTTCCTTCATTGTAATTTGTACTTGTAGGATCCTTGGTTGCAAACAACAGCAAAAACATGGCTACTTCAAGCTGCAGTTGAATCTACTGAAAGTCTATCTAGGCTGCCAGAATCTATGGGAAAGCTGGAAAAGCAACTTGGGCAGAAACCATGACAGGTTAGGCACAGCCAAAATTCTGTCACAGGATGCTTGGCTTAGGATACCATTGCATGGGTAGCTCTGCCACCCTACACCTGCCTCGGTGCAGCTGGATCTATTATTTCTGCCTAGCCCCCCACCCTGTTGCGCTGCCTCACCCATCCATTCGGGGATGATTTCTCATCATTTTTCTTTGCTGAAAATAATAAAAAGTTAACAGTACTTGCATTTCAGAAACAGAAACCTTTATAATTGAATTGGATTTTTTCAGCCCTTGTCTCTAAAGACCAGGGTTTTCAAATAGTGAATCTTAAATATTATACAAGAGTTAACTTAATTTTTATGTGATCTGAGTTTCCTGTGGGGGTTTCGCTACAAATGACTGATGTTTTCTCCCCACTGATTTTACTTCAGTTTTAATCAAATATCACCAGATCATTTGAATTTTCTGCCAGACTATTTGGCATGTTTTCTGGTGGTGAAATGAATAAATTTATTGAGCATGCATAGCTTGAAATTTTCTCGTAATTGTGTCTTATTGATTTGCTCTTGTATAATTATATCAAATAAGTTAACAGTTCTAGGTACCCAAGCAGAGAGAACATGACTTAAACATTTATTGGACTGGATTTTTTATTTTGTAAAATTGTATTGATAGATACACTGAACCATGCAAGATGAGATATGAAATGTAATAAACCTCACATATTATCCACAGAGCAAAATTTACTTTTCTCTAAGCTGTCCAGATTTTTTAGCACCAGCTGAGGAGGAAAATGCCATAGTAATGGTGGCTTATATTATCCAAACAAATGTGATTACAGCTAGAAAAAAAAAATGGATTCTTTTTAACCTAGAAGGTCTTTCCTCCAAGGAACACCAAACCATAACCACATTTTATATGTTTTTTAATACGTTTAGTTAAAAAAAGGAAGAGTCAGTAAAAAATTTAATTTTGGAAACGGGATCTATAAGATGCACATGAACAAAACGTTATTGATTGACTTTTTAATTCTCAAGCCAGCATTTGAGGTGTGTTGAACTAGTCAAAATTTTCTATAAATACTATCAAGTGTTCTTTGAGAGTGAGTTAAGGGTTTTAAAAAGCAAGAAACCACCTACAGAATGGGAAAAAATATTTGCAAATTATGCATCTGACAGAGCTCTAATACCCAACATCTGTAACGAACTTAAACAAATTTATAAGAGAAAAACAACCCATTAAAAAGTGGGCAAAGGACATGAACAGACACTTCTCAAAAGAAGACACACATGTGGCCAATAAGCATATGAAAAAAAGCTCAACATCACTGATCATTAGAGAAAGGCAAATCAAAATCACAAATACCATCTCCCATGAGTCAAAATGGCTATTACTAAAAAGTCAAAAAATAGCAGATGCTGGTGAAGTTGCAGAGAAAAGGGAACCCTTATGCACTGTGGGTGGGAGTGTAAATTAGTTTAACCATTGTGGAAAGCAGTGTGGCAATTCCTCAAAGGGGTAAAAGCAGAACTACTCTTCAACCCAGCAATCCCATTCTTCATATATACCCAGAGGGATATAAAACACATGAATGCAAATGTTCATTGCAGCAGTATTCACAGTGGCAAAGACACAGAATCAACTTAAATGCCCATCAGTTTCAGATCAGATAAAGAAAATGTGGCACATATACACCATGGAATACTATGTAGCCATAAAAAACGAGTCATGTCTTTTGCAGGAGCATGGATGGAGCTGGAGGATATCATCCTTAGCAAACTAATGGAGGAACAGAAAACCAAATACCACATGTTCTCACTTAGAAGTGAGAGCCAGATGAGAACTTATGAACACAAAGAAGGAAACAACAGACACTGGGGTCTACATGAAGGGGGTGCATGGAAGGAGGGAGAGAAGCAGAAAAGATAACTATTGGGTACTGAGCTTAATACCTGGGTGATGTAATAACATGTACAACGAACCCCCATGAAACGTGTTTATCATGTAACAAACCTTCACATGTGCCCCCAAACCTAAAATGAAAAGTAAAAATAAATAAATAAAAAGGAAGAAACCCAGAACACATAACATCATATGAACTTACCATGGTCACAATTAATAGAATCAATAACTGGATTATTTTGCTCTTCATCATGTGGAAGTAAAGAAACAACCCCTACCAGGCCCTCTGCCACAGCCACAGAGTTGCATAATATACGCTGTACACTGCCTTCATTCTGCTCTACCGCATATAGAAACTTCGATCCAAATAAACCTAGAAATATAGTGTCTTTTCTTTTTTTCTCTAATCAAAAACAAAGACCAGGGCTTCAAGAGTGATGTGTTGAAACTAGATGTATTTATACATGAAATATTTACAAATGGTATCATTGCATGAGTGGCGACCTTGTCCTAGGGCAAAATGGCGGGAGGCTGTCCTCTTTTTACCTGGATGGCAGCTCTGGCAAAACAAAATGGGGCAAATTTTGGAGAACTTTTATCACTCTTTATGAACATTGCTAAGTAAGCCCTTCTGGAAAGGCTGCTTCGATACTAGAGATACTTCAAAAGAACCATTTTAGAAGCCTGTGGAATGCAGGTTTCCTCCACAAACTCGAAAGAGCTTTGGGAGCTACCTGAGTTTCTCCGGCTGGAATGTATTCTGTACTCGGCAGCAATGAAACTGACTCAGATCTATTACAGACTCGCTGAAGTCAGTGGCTCTTGACCTTGTAAAGATCGGGTGCTCCCTTTCAAATGGCTGACCTGGTAATCCTAGTTGAGAGGTACAGAGTGAGGGTGACCTGTGATTTTCAGGTTTCCTTTTGATCTTCCAATGCTCCTCATTTGCTGTGCTGCCACATGTGCATTTCAGCACAGCAACTGTCCTTGCACCTTCCCTGGAGAGCAGCCCACCTGCTCCCTGCCAGACGTCCCTTTGAAGTGAAGGCTTCTTTTTACGTGACACCCCCATCACTCACCCTCCCACTCCCCCAGCTCCCCCCACCCACCGTCCCATTTTTTTAAAAAAAGAGAGAGAAAAAAAAAAAAAACAGATTAGGCACCTAGTTCAGACTGGAGAAGCCGATGTGATCTCTTTGCTTTTTAATTTCATAACAAAAAGTATACCATGGTTTTTAATGCTTTTGTAACCAATAGGAATGGTACAATTAAGCAAATATTACTCAGTGATATTATTAAATCAGACCTCTTTTCTGTGTGGTGACCTAGGAGTCATTTATAAATACAAACCAAGTGCCACATTATGATCCAGAACAGAATGTTCTGTTTCTCTTCCTTTAAGTTGTAAGAACACTGTTGTGAAGTTCTGACGTAATGATCACATCATTTAATCATTTATCAAATGGCCATTCCGTGTACTTATTGTTCTGAGTATGTCATTTTAGAACAATGATCAACAATGATGAATTACTTGATGCTTGTATGATTTACTAGTAATTATTTAACACAACAAAAATCTTGTTTTCTCCAATTCTTGAGCAACTGGAACAAAAGCAATGGATCAATTTTTTTTTAAAGACACAGCTTCATTAAATCAATATCCTTATAGAATGCAAAGCTTAGAATAAAACTGGAGACCTTTTTATTCTGGGGCATCCGCATTACATTTTAAAGCAGGTTCAGATTAAGGGATAACAGGATGGAGTCTTGCTTCACTTTGTTTGGGACAAGCTTCTTAACTTCCCATTCATCCACAAAATGAGGCTAATTGTTACATAAGAATGGTGCTCAAAAGTATTGGAGCCTGTGTCACAGGCAGGAATCCCAAAACTCAAGCCAAGTCCTCTTCCTGGGGGAGGAAGTGAAAGTCTCTGAGAATTAGGTCTTTTCTGCAGTACCTGCTAGTGAGCTACACCCTTCTTGCTCCCCTCTTTCTCCCTCAAATTGATTTCTTACTCATTGCATAGCAATAACTACCTGGGCCTAGCAATTCCAATTCCCCAAAGCACAGGTGTTTCAACAGTAGCATTTGCCACTTACCCAGGACAAGTTTGTAATATTTTTTCCCACATGAACCATTTTGACCAAACTAACATGTCCATGTTTAGAGACCCCTACTTTAACAAGGAATAGGTTACAATGAATGATTGATGACTACAATATTTTAATTGAAATTATGCCAACACTGAAGCCTTCACGATTCTCTATAATTCAATTTAATCACTCAAAAATTTTTATATAGCACTTAAACCTTTTTCCGATTTTGTTTATTTTCTTCAGAATTAATTTTTTGTACGTTCATCAGAATTAATTTTTTTCTATAGAAAGCTTATACCAAAATTTATTGATAATTTTGTTTTTATTCATATGTATTTTTATTGCCATTATAAAATTTATTTTGCCTTTATTTCTGTAATTTTTAAATTGTAAAAACATTCCAACTCACAGAAAAGTTGAAAGAAGAATAAAATGAACAGTCATATATTCCTTTCCTGAAATCATTAGTTCTTATGACACTTGCTCCAGCTAACATTTTCCTTTCCCCAAATCATTGAGAATAGGATACAAAATCATAATAATTCACCCCTAAATACTTCAGTGTGTCAGTCCCAAGGACAAGAACATTCTACAGAAACCAACTCCTTAGTTGTCTTGGGCCCAGAGTTAAGAAGGGGAAAATTATTTGATCAATGTAATTCAATAGCATTCACTAACATAAAGACCATATTAAATTTTCCCACATTGTGTCCAAAAGGTCCTTTGTAGTTTTTGTTTATTTATTTTTTGATTTGGGAGCCAATCAACTCATGCCTTTTATGTAGCTGTTGTTTCTCTTGCTGAAGCAAGACTGATACTCTTCCACTGTTAACAACTCACAACCCATCACAGTCAAGAGAAAAAGCACTTTGCACCGTTAGTTAAATAAAGGTAATTGAGCCACCATGTATGTTTCTGATCCCTAAACAAAAACAAAAACAAAGTATGAACGTTTACCATAAGCCTAAACTTTTTAGCAAAAGCAAGTTTATCCTTAACTTTTACAGTGTTAATATTGTGATATATTTTATGATCTTTGTCAGTATGTTGTTAGTTTGTTTTTGTTTTTTTGTAGAGACAGGGCATTGCTATGTTACCCAGGCTGGTCTTGAACCCCTGGCCCCAAGCAATCCCCCTACCTCAGACTCCCAAAGCACTGTGATTACACACATAAACACGACACCTGGCCTGTATGTTAGTCATGATGGAAAGTTGTATTTACACTATGTAACCTGGGTAGCCTTGATAAGTTTTGCTTTTTTTCTTTTAGATGAACTGGTGATTTTTTTTTTTTTTTTTTTTTTTTTTTTTTTTTTTTTTTTATGGTGGGCTGATCCCCTTGTGCCTTTCTGCATGACCTTTATATATTTACATCTCCAATGATCCTGTGGGCCCTCCTGAGTCTTCCTCAAACCAGTACAATCCCACTGCCTCACTGTTTTTCATGACACTGACTTCTTTGATGAGTCGAGGCATATGGTCCTGCAGAACATCCTTCCTTCAGGATTATTCTGTTCAGTGTGATAAAGTCCATGACCATCATTACTCTTTTTGATGCCAACCTCGTTCCAAATTTAGCCAGTGTGTGCCACATCAAAAGCCAGCTCCAGTGTCCTGCTATTATGACCCCACTAATGTTTGAGTACTTACTTGCTTTCCAGTACAATAAAGTGTTCCTGATTCATCCCACCTCTG
Organism: Macaca nemestrina; assembly: GCF_043159975.1. NCBI lineage: Eukaryota > Metazoa > Chordata > Mammalia > Primates > Cercopithecidae > Macaca > Macaca nemestrina. The sequence continues at coordinate 88,470,149 of NC_092128.1, read as the reverse complement.
AAATTGGTTATATCTCCAAACAGCTCTGGTTCCTTTTAACAGAGAATAATGTTTAGAAACCAATATCTAGGCCCTATAGAGCTAGGATAATTTTTTAAAAAATCAATCGTACTACTATTTTTGGTCAAATTCAACAATATTGGAATTTTCCCTGTTTTTGTCCATTTTATTGTGTATCTTCTTTCTTTAACAGTGAAACTACTGGCTCTTAACAACATCACTATATTTACTTATTTATTCCAAATTGCAATATACTACACTTTCTGAATTACAGCACCAATCCCAGCAAACCTATTAAGGAAAGGTTAAGATTACTTTCAGTTCTTTTTGTCCTCAGAATGTATCCACAGTACTGTGTTCTGTGGATAATTGCATGAATTATTTTCTCCATGTGGTTGTCACCAATTACATATATGGTTAGCATAATTTGTTTTGATTGCATTTAATATTAGGATTTACCTTTTCCATCATTTCTGATTTAATTTTATGCATTCACTATGTAAAACATTTACATGGTATAAAAGTCAAAATTAAAATATAAATTACAATCAGAAAAACCTCGTTCCAATTCCTGACCCTCTAGCCCATTCTTACGCATTGCTCTTGGTAATTACTTTCATTAGTTACTAATTTAGCTTTCCTGTGATTTTCTTTCCTTTGTGCGTGTGTGTGTGTCCTTTTCTTTCCTTTCATTAGTTACTGATTTATCTTTCCTGTGGTTTTCTCTCTTTCTTTCTTTCTCTCTCTCTCTCTCTCTCTCTCTCTCTCTCTCTTTCTCTCTCTCTCTCTGGGTGTGTGTGTGTGTGTGTGACAGAGTTTCGTTGTTGTCGCCCAGGCTGGAGTGCAATGGCATGATCTCGGCTCACTGCAACCTCTGCCTCCCAGGTTCAAGTGATACTCCTGCCTCAGCCTCCCGAGTAGCTGGGATTACACGCACCTGCCACCACGCCAAATTAATTTTTGTATTTTTAGTAGAGACGGGGTTTCACCACGTTGGCCAGGCTGGTCTCAAACTCCTGACCTCAAGTTACCCACCTGCCTTGGCCTCCCAAAGTGCTGGGATTACAGGTTTGAGCCACTGTGCCTCACCTCCTGTGTTTCTTATAAGCAAAAGCATATATATTTTCTTAATACTTTTATTTTTATGTATGTATGTATGTATGTATGTATGTATGTATGTATGTATGTTTTTTGAGACAGTGTCTTGCTCTGTCACCCAGGCTGGAGTGCAATGGCACGGTCTTGGCTCACTGCAACCACTGCCTCCTGGGTTCAAGTGATTCTCCTGCCTCAGCCTCCTGAGTAACTGGGATTACAGGCGCCCACCACCACACCTGGCTGATTTTTGTATTTTTAGTAGAGACGGGGTTTTACCATGTTGGCCCGGCTGGTCTCAAACTCCCATCCTCAGGTGATCCACCCACCTTGGCCTCCCAAAGTGCTGGGATTACAGGCGTGAGCCACCGTGCCTGGCCAATACTTTAATTTTTCTTCGATAAAAGATAGAATTACTATTTATAATCTTTTTAAACTTTCCTTTTAAACTTAACAATACAACTCAATGACTCCTACTAGGTTCATAGAGCTATCGTAATGGGCATTATTTCTATAAAGTTCAATTTTCCTGGTTTAAATAGATTTCTCTATCAATTTTAAGTCAATAAATTTACTGTGTAAAGCCAATGTCAGTTATGTTCTTATGTTTTTATCAGGTCAGTTTAAAAACATATATTTCATTACCACCAAGATATTATTCTGTCAATCAGTTTTTAAATCAAGAACAAAATTTTCTGTTTTCACATCTTTTTTATTGCAATAGTAGTTTTGGCATTTTAAAAACTATAGGATTATTTTTGTTATTTCTTATGGAAATATGTATTATTAATTTGATAACTGACCTGTGATTTATATTTATTTCTCATCTAATCAATGAGAAAAGTTTAAACCGTATCTTTTAGGCTTGCTCTCTTGTTAAGGATTAGATAGCAAGTCAATTTCACATTCTTTTCTTTTCTTGAAACAGGGTCTTGCTCTGTCACACAGGCTATAGTGCTGTGGCATAATCATAGCTCAATGCAACCTCAAACTTCTGGGCTCAAGCAATCCTCCCACATCGACTTCCTGAGTAGCTGGGATTACCGGTGAGTACCACGATAGTCAGCCCAATTTCACATTCTTCATATCACTTTTGGTGATGTGTAGTCACTGACCACATTGCTGGCTGAGAAAAATGTCAATGGCAAAGTTAAAACTGCTTAGGGCACTCGGTTTAAAATAGTGAAGTCATCTGACTTATCTTCACGACAGCTGTATGCATAATCTATATATGCGGCTTCATTGAACAGATTATTCTGATCTGTAGCATAAATGATTCATCCAAGTTGGTTTAGGACATTTTATCAGTTGTCAAGATCCTCTTTTGTCAGCATCAATTAGAGTTTTCAAGTAAATTATTAGAAGGAGACAACTGTGAGAAAAATTCCGTGACTTGGTAAATCTATGTCTCAAGCCTAAAATTCTCAAGAACAAATCTCAGTCAGGTGATTGTAGTTCTTCCTCTAGCTCTGTTACTTACTAGCCATTTTACCTCAGGATCTTTTAAGCAATAGCTTTTCATCTATAGGACCTCTCATCCTGACCATGGTTACCATAAGCATCTGAATTGAACTATGTCTATTTATAGAAAGACCTAGACAAATAGATATAAGGCATTTTTATTATTGCCATAGCTTTACAGCAGCATGAGACCGTTGTACATTTTCTATACCTAGCTCCATCATAATAGTTTTTGTTTGATAGCCGTGGCAATTTGCCAAGTGGTAATACTTGGGAAGTGGTTATGAGCCTTGGAGTTTGATGTGATGTAATACGGTGGCTCTTTCAAGTCATCATTTATTTGAAGAGTGGATTCGCTTTCCTCCATGGCTAGCAAATAAACATTATGAATATTATGCCATGTTTATGATGCATTTTTTAATTCTAGATAAAGGGGCTGCTAGAAGCATACAAACTTTATACCAGAGAGTGCTAGCCTAAAGTAGGAAAACAGAATGGAGATCCAAGTTTGAGTGTAAACTGTCTCCTTTTGGCTTTGGGCATGTCTGGCAATGCCTGGGATTGTGGCAACAGGCTCTTGAAGTGGATATTTGTAAGAGGAAAACAAGGCACCTCATACTATGTAATGAGAGAGTCAAGACAAGTTTGGTTTAATAAGATTCTGGTTTTGTAGAGGAGGATGGAGCTGAGGATACCATGACAATTATCATTCAGAGCCTCCTGGGGCCCAATCCACAAAACTGATTCATGGGAGAGGGCTTTGAGCAGAGCAGACAGGAGAGAGCTGGGGACTTAAAACTGCTGTGCTTTGGGAGCTGTGTAATAGGAAAAAGAAATCTGGTTGCCTTGTTTTGGTGAATTGGGAACTCTGGTGCCAGCTGTTCTGACAGTAGCACAACACAAAGCAAGTGAAGTCTGCACGGTCTGAGACTCCCCTGGGACTCCAGAAATCATTATGTAGTGGAGTGTGTGTGTGTTTGTGTTTTGAGGGAATGCATTGGAAGAGGGACTTAAAAGAGGCTGTTTGTCCTAAGAGAACACTAGGAGAAAGAGAGACACACGCAGAGGCACAATTTTTTTGCTATTATTGGAACCCTCTGTTTTATCATAGAATAGTTCACTGATTTGATTGATATTAAAAAGTGAACTTAAAATTAAGTTTTCAATAATGTAAACAAGGGGAGATGCAACAGTATGAATATATTTAATGCCACTGAACTGTACACTTAACAAGGGTTAAAATGGTAAATTTTATGTTATGTGTGTATTTTGCCACAATTAAAATTAAAAAAAAAAATGAGAGCAGGGGAAAAGGAAACACGGAAAACTTTTCCTTTTAAGGAAAAAAAGAGGTAGCTAATTTAATAAATAGGACAATATGGGTCAAAGGATAGCCCCAAAGGGATTTCTGCCAGCCAGGCTGAATGATAATCCATCCTGGTTGGGTCATTAACTCTCCTATCTTCTCATTAATCCCTGTACTTTGAAAAAAGACATGAATCAACTGCAGGCTTCAGTTCATTTCCAGTAGGATATCCAAGTTACACTCACTCCACTGAACCTTCTCCAGGCCAGATGTTTGAAGACTTTTCAGTCCTCTGGATGAAAACTATCCTTTATCTTCTTGATTTATAACAGCCTTTCATTTGATGATCAAACAAAGCCACTAATAATTCTGTTACAGATGTCTTAGAAAGTCCTTAGGAGAATATTTATACCCATAGGCTCTTGGCCTTCAGTTCTGCCTTACTCTATCAGCAGCGCAGGTGTTAGTGCACTGAGAACTTTCTTCCATGTTGGAGTATTATTACATATTGTCCTTATCCTTAGTCTTTTTAAGATCAGGCCTCTGCAGGGTGATGGCTGAAGTGGTAGTCACCTAGGGTGAAATGCCACAGGGACTGCATCAAGCCACTCCTGTAACTTGGCCCTATCAAGTCCTGTGATTCTTCCATTGTCACACTGTGGTATTAGGAAAAGTTTTGCTTTACCTACTCAATCCAGTAAGGAGGTTTGGAAAGTGTGATCCTTGTGTGGTAAGAAATAAAATGACTGTATATTAGTTAAAATCTGTACTTTCTCTCAGAAGAAAGATAAAAGGGACATATTTTCTTTAAAATGAGAAAAGTTGTTAGAGGACTCAGTAAGAGTGAAGTGTCTGGAGCATTCAGAGGAATTCACATTTAGAAATATAACTTGCTATTTCTACTTGATTTTATCCCCTGGCTATAAGACTAGCACCTCACAAAGCAATTGCTTCAGCCTTCTTCAATGTAAAATCACACGGCTTAGAGTCCATGCAGCAATTGATTGAAAAACACTTGGTTTGATTTTGGATAAAGCCACAGATCAGTAGGTATTTGTTACTGTAAAAATAAAAGGTGGTTATATTACTTATAACTGTAAAGAATAAAATGCATGTAATTTTGATAGGACAGGAAACCTTCACACTCAAGAATAGTTTTCTTATCCATAGTCAGGTGCCTGAAGAAAAGATGTTAACATTTTTTCTCTTCTATGGTTGAAGACCTTACATAAAAACATCTATGGAAGTAATTAAGCCATTCTTTCTAAGTGGGGAACTAGCTCTTTTAAAATTACTCAAGGTGCTTGTTAAAATGTTGATTTGTTACCAAGATCTTCTGAATCAGAGATTTTCCAATCTACATATTAACAAGCCCCCAGGTCATTTTTTTTTTCTACCAAAGTTTGACATCACTGTTTTAATATGGTATTTGTCATCTTGACATGATGGAGCTGCCATCTTGAGGGCAAATGATGGTAGGGAGGAGACTTAGTGGGCAATCAGGAGAGGGATAGGGGACAAGACTCAAGGGTGGGGAAAAGCAGGGAAGGACTGATGGAAAATATAGAGGTCGGTCACAGAGATCCTTGTCCTATCTCACACTTGGAATTTTACATTTTGAAAGGTCTCGATGTTGTTTCAGACCATGCAATATAGGAGCATTAGAGGAGAAAATAAAAATTCAGACCATAAGCTGAAAATAAAAGAGGAGACATCCTACTTGACAATGGAGGAATGATAGCTTGTAACTCTTGGAAGCAATACAGGAAATGACAAAGTGAAAGACGATGTAAAACTTCATACAAACAACATTTTATACACCCAAACACAGGAACATGGATGCCCGCAGCACTTAGGAGCAATATGGTTAACTATAACTTATTATATACTTTTAAAAAGCTAGAAAAGAGAATTTTGAATGTTTACAACACAAAGAAATGATAAAATTAGGTAATGGATAGGCTAATTACACTGATTGGATTGTTATATGTTGTATACACTTATCAAAATATCACTCTGTATCCCATAAATATGTCATTTTTATGTATCAACTAAAAGTAAAAGAGAAAAAGAACAAGTGTAAATTGAAAAAAATCAAAATATAAACACACATTTACCAAAAATGTGACAGAAAAATTATGAAAGGAATTTAACATAATAAGCCTACTCTATGCCATGAACTTGCACATATTTATGTAAATTAATCCTTACAACTGCCCTATAATACACTTATTTTTATGTTATATTGGGAAAATGAGAAAACTCAGCATCAGACAGTGTAAGTACCTTGCTGGATATGATAGTTACATGAGTGTGTCTCACTCTGGAGTCCATGTTTCTACCACTGAGCACAGCAGGTTTCATACCCTGGTAATGACTGATAACGACTCACCTCAATCCATGGGGATACAAAATCTTCCCGGGTACGCAGCTGGACTGCATTTTCCAGAACCTCTGCAGTGAGGGTGGCTTCATGACTGAGTGTACTGAATGGATTGGCAGTAAATACAAATGTTTCACTTCCAGGCCTGGCTTAATAAAAACCCTCTTGTGAATACCCCTCTCTTTCCTTTCCCTAGTCTTGCTAACTGGAATGGAGATGAGCTGCATGCTGTGTGTCAGCCCAGTAACTGCGTAGCTAATCTGCATAAGCAAAGAACAGATTCCTCATGGACTTAAACCATGACACATGTAGACTTACTGATTACAATGCTTATCCTGTCATAAGGAGTGTTCATATGAAGAATTCATATAACACCTCTAAAACTCCAGGAACAAATGACCAATATATATACACATACACACAAGAAGTTTATGTAACAGGAAACATACCCAGTAGGTTTATGTAACAGGAAACATACCCAAGAAGTAAATGTACAGACTCATATTCTACCTACAGAATAATTAAAAATTATAAATTAAAATGTGAATTGTGCTGACAAGATTGTGGTGGCCAACATATATTGATATAACACTGAGGCATTATATGTTAGTACAATCTTTTTTGGAGGGAAATTAGGGACTTTTATTAAGAGGCATTGTAACATTCACCCTTTTTGAATTGAAACCTAGTCCTATATCTTAATCTTAATAATGATTTGAGATAATCATCAACATAAAGTTGTATTTAGGACAGCAAACAAGCAAACAAACCCCAAATACAAAAACCAGTTTATAGGTCAGGATTCTCCAGGGAAACAATCAACAGGTACACATATCTATATACATCTACCTCTACCTCTACCTCTACCTCTACCTCTACCTCTACCTCTACCTCTACCTCTACATCTACATCTACATCTACATCTACATCTACATCTACATCTAATCTATATCAAGATTTTAAGGAATTGGTTCATGCAATTACGGAGGCTGGCAAGTCCAAAATCTGTACATCTGCAGGATGGGTCAGCAGGCGGAGACCAAGGGAAGAGTTGTAGTTTGAGTCCAAAGACAGTTGACCGGCAGAATTTCTTCCTTTTCAGGGGAGTTTGGTATTTTCCTTTTCTTTTGTTTGCTTGTGGTTGTTTTTCCAGGAGCCTGGCAGGGCCATTTCTCTCTTATTTTTTTTTTTTTCTTCAACTTTTATTTTAAGCTCTGGGGTACACGTACAGGTGTTACATAGGTAAACATGGGCCATGGTGGTTGACTGCACAGATCAACCCATCATATTGGTATTAAGCCCAACATCCATTGGCTATTCTTCCTGATGCTCTCCCTCCCCTGTCCTGTCCCCTGATAGGCCCCAGTGTGTGTTGTTCCCTCCTATGTGTCCATGTGTTCTCATCATTCGGCTCCCACTTATGAGTGAGAACATGTGGTATTTGGTTTTCTGTTCTTGCATTAGTTTGCTGAGGATAACGGCTTCCAGCTCCATCTATGTTCCTGCAAAGGACATGATCTTGTCCCTTTTTATAGCAGCTTAGTATTCCATGGTGCATATGTGTCACATTTTCTTTATCTGGTCTCTCATTGATGGGCTTTTGGGTTGATTCCATGTCTTTGCTATTGTGAATAGTGCTGCATTGAACATACACATGCATGTATCTTTGTAATAGAATGATTTATATTCCTTTGGGTATATACCCAGTAATGAGATTGCTGGGTCAAATGGTGTTTTTGCCTCTAGAACTTTGAGGAATCACCACACTGTCTTCCACAATGGTTGAACTAGTTTACACTCCCACCAACAGGGTGTAAGTGTTCCTTTTTCTCTGCAGGAGGTTGGTATTATTCTATTAAGGCTTCAACTGATTGGATGAGGCCCACCCACATTATGGAGAGTAATTTGCTTAATTCAGCCTGCTAATTTAAATATTAATTTCATCTAAAAATATGTTCATATAAACTTCTAGAATAAAGTTTCACCAAATATCTGGGTGCCAAATATCTGGGTACCATGGTCTAGCTAAGTTGACACATAATGTCAACCATCACTGTCAGTATACTTAAATAACTAAAAATTGCGGCTGGGCATGGTGGCTCATGCTTGTAATCCCAGCACTTTGGGAGACTGAGGCGTGCAGATCACTTGAGGTCGGGAGTTCGAGACCAGCTTGGCCAAAATGGTGAAACCCTGTCTCTACTAAAAATACAAAAATTAGCTGGGCTTGGTGGCACATGTCTGTAATCCCAGCTACTCAGGAGGCTGAGGCAGGAGAATCATTTGAACCTAAGAGGCTGAGGTTGCAGTGAGCCAAGATCATGCCATTGCACTACAGCCTGGGCGACAGAGTGAGACTCTGTCTCCAGAAACAAAACAAAACAAAACAAATAACTAAAAATTGCAAAATGTTTTATCAAACTGTGGCAATCAATTTGGCCAACTATCACACAGCCATTCAAAATTATGAATATGAAGACTCTATAGAACATGAGAAATGACATTTTCTTATTTCACAAAAGCTTGTAGAATGCCCTAATTGCCAATTGTACACATAATGGTGGAGAAGCTATAACTTCTTGTCTCAAGAAATTCATACCCCTGTAAGATGGACCTACTGGAAAATGGTTTGGGGTCATGGTGTGCTGTGCTAGAAGGTGGGCATTAGTGGCATATGAAGCTGAGTAGGTGGGCAAAGACCAGCTCACAAAGGGCTGAAAGATTAATGTGTTATTGAGGCATTTGGGCTTTACCTTGTAGCAACAGGGAGCCCCTGGGGTGTTTTTAAGGTGAGTAGCTTTGCTTTTATAGATCAGTTTGGTAGCAAGATACAGATAGTTGTGTAACAAGTCCTGAAGTCAAGAGATTAATTAAGTAGGCTTGGTAAGAAATGACTTGAGCCTGAATTAGAATGATGGCAATGGCAATGGAATGGAGGAAGAGATTCCAGGGATATATAGGAAAAGCAGAGTCAATGGAATTTGATGATAGATTGCCTACAGAGGCTAAGAGAGAGAGAAAACATTAGAAAAAGACTCCTAGGTTCCTAGCTCAGTTGCTTTCCAGCAAAGATACAGAACAGAGGAGCAAAGAAATTAATATAAGGGATTAGTTAAGCAACAAAAAGTTAACATGGGACATTTTGGTAACATGAAGCTAGTAATTACAGAAAACAGCTTCTACCACAGGGCTGAGGGATGAAAGGGAAGGAACTGGGGTTTTTAGAGCAAGAAGCTTGAAAGATGCCCTATGGAGTCAAGACAGACTCCCAGGGAATGATGATGAGGCTGGGCGACAGAGTGAGACTCTGTCTCCAGAAACAAAACAAAACAAAAAACTAAAAATTGCAAAATGTTTGCAATTTGGAGACTGGAATTGGAGGAGTTGGAGACCAGAACAGTAGGCACTGCTGGGATGAAAGGCTGTTGCTGGGGCCATGCTGACAGAACAGAAAAGTAACAAAAGAGTGACTCCGTCCTTCCACCTCCAGGCCTGCCATCTCCCTCAAGCATCTCCTACTTGCAGAGTCTTACCTACCGGTAAAGGGGAAATGCAGTTTGCTTAGTGGAAGTCCCAGCATTACAGAGTACAGAAGGATGGGTTTAAAGATGAAAGAAGTAATTTAGGAAAACAGTATCAGAAAGAAGAAAGGCTGAAAATCGGTGACCGAGGTATCTATCTCAAAAGTTAGGAGAAGACACAAAATCAATCAAGAAAAAACATTAACAATAAGAGCAGTCATTAGTGAAAGTGAAAGCCGACATATAATAGAGAAAATCAACAAGGCGAAGAGTTGTTTAAAATAAAACCAGTAAAATTCACCAATTTCTGAGCTGAAGAAAGTATATTACTACACATTCTATAGGCATTAAAGTGAGAAAAAATATATTAAGAATGACTTGATCCAATACATTTGAAATTTCTGGAAACTAAAAATGAAAGAAATGATTTTTAAATGTACCAACCCTGTAGGTGAAAGCCTGCTAAATCAGGGCTGCTCTGTCATTCTAGAGGAACACTGGTTTTATTTTAATAGAAAGTTGAGGTCAGCTCTAGTATCTTTGGCTCTTCTGAGATTAGTAAATATTCTTCATTGGGAGTATGAAGACATTCATCGTTGTATTTTCATACAATCACCAAACTTACCACAGTGAACATGGAGGAATCTTAGCCAGACACAAAAGAGTGTGTCATGTGTGACTATTTCAAGTTGAAGGAAGGTAAAACCGGCTGATGAAGATAGAAACCAGACTTGTGGCTGCCTTTGGAGAGCTAATGCCTGGGATGAGGCATGATAGAGGCTTCTGGAGTACTGGATACGGTCTATATCTGGATCAATATGGTGGTCATAGGGGAGTATTTGATTTTAGAAAATTCCTCAATCTGTACCCTTATAATTTATGTACTTTATGTATCTTATACTTTAAGAAAAATATACTTTAAAAATCCAGTTGGGATAGAGACTAAGAGAGGGATTCTATTTTGCTGTAGACTAATTTCTTTTCAACTGTTACTTGATTCTACATTGTCTTCTGATTTGCTTCTGTGCTTCCTTCACTACCAGGTCAGCAACTGCTTTCATTGGGGAAGACTCGAGGTCTGGTTTGCAGTGGCTAGAAATGCTGAAATACAAAGAAGCCCTTTTAGTTTTCATTAGGAAGGCGTTATTGGCTAGATTTCACCTGCCCTGGCTGTTTGTGTTGATCATTGTTACTTTGCAAAGCAATAAACAAGGGAACTGCAAGAAGAGGGGCTTTCCCAATGCCAGGGCACTCAGTGAAGGACATCTGCAAAATTGCTGGTTCAAAATTCTGGGTGGGTGACAATTTTATAAATCTCAGCCTTCAGACAAAAAAAAAAAAAAATACCTCTTGATTGGGTGTCTTCCGGAAGTCCATTCTGCTGTGGTTGTTTTCTAGTCTGTCACTAACAAATGCCCTCCTGACAAGAGAGCTGAAATTCGAGACTGTCTGCTTGCTGCTACACTGGGATTTTTGCTGTTTGACTTATTCATGGCTGCTTGTCCCTGGGTGTTGCCTACTTAATAACAACTTTAGTGGATTAAATTTTTTTAAAGTAACTATTAGAGAGTAGTCATATAAAAATACTAAAAAAAGACACCACCAAACAAAATTTTATTTATAAGGAACACACACAAATATACACATTAATACTTTTATAAAAATACTCAAGCATTTGTTAGCTTTGCTTCCAAAACCTTTAAATTATTGATGAAGTCCACTTTATGTATTTTTCCCTCTTGTTGCTTGTGATTTAGGTGTCATTTAAAAATAAATTGCCTAATTCAAAGTCACAAACATTTACACCTATGTTTTCTAGTAAGAGTTTTGGAGTTTTACCTCTTAAATTTGAGTTTACGTTTTGATTCATTTTGAATTAATTTTTGTATATGATGTGAAGTAAAGATCCAAATGTATTCATTTGCTTGTGAATATCGTCTCAGCACCATTAACATTCTTATTCCTCATCTTAGCATCCTTGTCAAGAATCAACTGACCATAAATGTGTGAATTTATTTCTGGACTCTCACTTCTATTCTATTGGTCTATATGTCTACATTTATACCAGTACCACACAGTATTAATTACTATAGCTTTGGAGTATATTTTAAAATCAGGAAGTGCAAAATCTCCACTTTGTTCTTCTTTATCAAGACTGTTTTGGCTATTCTGTGTTTCCTGCATGTCCATATAAATCTTAGAATCAGGTTGTCAATATCTGAAATAAAGCCAGCTAAGATTTTGATAGGAACTGTGTTGAATCTGTGAATCGGTTTAAGAAGTATTACCATCTTAACAAAGTTGGACGATCTTAACAGTATCTTCCAATCCACAAATCTGAGATATCTTCCTATTTAGTTAGGTCTTCTTCAATTTCTTTCATTGGTGTTTTTTAGTTTTCAGTGTGTAAGCCTATATAGTTTCTTTGTTAACTACTAATAATTTTTTGATGCTATTGTAAAAGCAGTTGTTTTCTTAATTTAATATTTGGATTGTTCACGGCTTATGAGCACATTTTATTTTGTCCAAGAGTGAACTTTCAATTTGATTGAAATAGTCCTTAGGAAGTCACTCTCAAATATGGCTTAACAGAAAAGATGCCTTTTATGGCATGAATAATTTAGTGGGAACAGTAACCCCTCATAGATAATTTTTTTTGTAATGCCTTAAAACTTGAACTTACACTTCTAAAATTGAATTTGATCTCTTTAGAGGAGGTAGAGTATACATATACATCTTTGTAGTGTTATCAATGAGACAATTGTGCTAGTACAAAGTAGGAGAAGTACACAAAGCATTCACTTCCAGACCATTTTGGAAAATATTTTATTTTTCAGATTTGTCATTGTAGCTCCCAAATTTGATTAATAACTTTCATGTTATCCAGAGAGACTGTTATAAGTTGCTTCCAGGCTGGGTGCAGTGCCTCATGCCTGTGATCCCAGCACGTTGGGAGGCTGAGGCAGGAGGATTGCTTGATGCCAGGAATTTGAGACCAGCTTGAGCAACATAGCAAGACCCTATCTCTATGTAATAAATTAAATTTTAAAAATTGCTTCCTTAAAATATATCTCGGTTATACCCTGAAAATACTTTCATGTCCCAGGGATATTGTGTACTAAGCATTACGTGTGTCTGGTGAATTTTACAGTTTTCAAATGGTCCTATGAAGTGCAAAATGCATTCAATCAGCAAAAGGGTTTTGTTAATCCAACTTCATCTTGTCACTAACCAACTGATACTCTGGTTAAATTCTCATCATTTCCAGGGTGGAAACGAAATTTTTGTCTGTTTATTATGCCAGGATTACTCTATCTTCTGAGAAGACAAAAAGTACCTTTTGCTAAGATTTCCCTATACTGTGGTCGTGTACCAAGCAAAATTCCTCAGCTTTACTTGTGTGGTGCTAAAACAGTTGTGTAGCCAGCCAGCCTTCTTTTCCTTGCCCACTTGAAGGCTGCAACTGTTAAACAGCACTGCCCTCTTGTGAGCAAACTCCAAAAGGACCAGCTTGAAAAAGTCCCCTCAATTTAACTGCTGCCTGTCTGTAATAAAAACTGCACTCCACTTGAAACCTAAATTTCGTGAACCACCAGTTTCTACTACAGATTTCCATCACAGATTCACAGAGCCCTCTAGAGATACTCAATTTTCACCCTAGAACATTCCCGGCATTCTAATAGTCACAATCTTCTCTCTCTTCCTCTATCCCCAGCAATGTAATATTTTTTAGGTTTCTAAAGTCTCAATGTGTTTCACAAACTGATGTAATTAAACAACTTCAACTATGTTTTTTCCCTCAATAATGAATGCTTCATGACAGTAGGAAATTGACCGTAAAGAAGAAGGCAGGAAAATCGATGTAGATTGTCAGTTTGTTTCAGAGATACTGCCCCTCATTTTTGCAGAAAAGAAACCAGAGGTCCAGAGAAGCTCAGAAATTAGCAAAGCATGTGGTTCAGAGTCCTTGTCTCTTGCATCTCAGTGCAGCCTGTTATTGCTACATAATGTGACAGGATGTAATTCCTTAAAGGCAGAAGCTGCTTCCGTAATGTTTCTATCTTCCTGACAGACTGGCATTGTGAGCAACATTGAATATGAAGGGCTTTCTCACCCATCAATATTTTTCTTGTTAAACTATAGGTTTTGATTTATTAGTTATGTAAATAGTGTTTGCATTTAATGAAACTATAAAATCAATACGTGGATCAATATACAAAGTATTGCCAATAGGAATTATTCCTGTCCGAGCAGGACTCTCCTTAATACATAAATAATGCTATCAATACCTCTAACAACTCATGTCTCTTGTCCCATTCCTTGGGCTCCTTTTTCCATTCAGCAAATGTTTATTCGATGTTCCATGTGTCAGGTAATATATTACTACAAGACCCTGTGGACTTTTCTTATTCACCTTCCTCTCATTCATTTTCATCTATATCTTATCAGGTTGGAACGCAAGATGCTTAGTTATCCGCAGCACATTGTTTAGTGTAGCAGGCTGTACTTGTAAACTGCAAATCAGTAGAAGCAATGTTGGATGAGTGCTTTTTCTCCTTTCATTCAACACATGTTTTGAACTGTGACATTTCCCAGCTTTAAGATATTTTATAGATTTAAATCATGCTCCAAATAAAAGAGTTGAGTGTGTTAGCTGCAAAATAGACAGATCTTAAGCAGAAACGGATACTTAGTTTATTGTGACCTTTATCCTCTTTCAATGAACTGGCTGCTGGAGAGAAATAGGTACCTATGAGAGGCAATAGCACACTGAGGTTTGGAGCCAGATGGATGGGTCATTCCTGTTCTGCTTCTTTTCAGCTGTATGAGCTTGGGCATAATTAACTTTTTATTTTTAGCTTCATAGGGTTGTTATGAGGATGAAGTGAAATTTTACGCGCGTGCGCGCGCGCGCGCGCACACACACACACACACACACACACAAATTAGCACACCCTAAGTGCTCAATAAGCATTCACTCTTGGCCGGGCGCGGGGATTCATGCCTGTAATTCCAGCACTTTGGGAGGCCGAGGCGGGCCGATCACGAGGTCAGGAGATCGAGACCATCCTGGCTAACGATGTGAAATCCCATCTCTCCTAAAAATACAAAAAATTAGCCAGGCATGGTGGCCGGCACCTGTAGTCCCAGCTACTCGGGAGGCTGAGGCAGGAGAATGGCGTGAAACTGGGAGGCGAAGCTTGCAGTGAGGGCCACTGCACTCCAGCCTGGATAACAGAGCAAGACTCCATCTCAAAAAAAGAAAAAAGTATTCACTCTTATTGTTACAAGCTCTACCTTGTGTTTTCTTTCATTTACTTTTAGTAAAGTATATTATTTCTTATCATTTATTTTATTTTCTTTTCATTTTTGGCAGCTTTATTGAGGTATAATTAACAAATAAAATTGTATATATTTACGGTATACAATGTGATGTTTTGATTCAGGTACACATTGTGGAATGATTACCACAATCAAGCTAATTAACATATCCATCACCTCACTTAATTATCTTTGTGGTGAGAACAGTTAACTTCTGTTTTCTTAGCAAATAGCAAATATATAATATGTTGTTATTAAGTATAGTCACCATACTGCACACTAGGTCTCTGCAGGAATTATTCAACTTATAATGGAAAGTTTGTACTCTTTAATCAACATCCTCCAATTTCCCCCAGCCCTCCATCCCTGCTAACCACCATTCTACTTCTGTTTCTATGAGTTTGACTTTTTAACATTTCACCTGTAAATGAGATCATGCAGTATTTGTCCTTGTGAACCTGGCTTATTTCATTTAGCATAACATCTTCCAGGTTCATCCGTGTTGTCTCAAATGACAGAATTTCCTTCTTATTTAAGGCTAATAATAATATTCCATTTTGTGTGTGTGTGTGTGTGTGTGTGTGTTTATACATGCCATATTTTCTTTATCCATTCATCTAGCAATAGACACTAAGGTGGATGTCATATTTTGACTATTGTGAATAATGCTGCAATGAACATGGGAATGCAGATATCTTTTGGAAATAGTGATTTTATTTCCTTTGATATATACCCAGAAGTGGGATTGCTGGATCATATGGTAGTTTTAGTTTTAATTTTTTGAGGACCCTCCACCTTGTTTTCCATAATGGTTGTAACAATTCTGTTTCTCACAAATAATGTCTAAGGGTTTCAATTTTTCTACATCCTTGCCAGTGTTTTTTGTTTTTTGATTTTTTTTTTTTTTTTTTTTGTCACCCAGGCCAAAGTGCAGTGGTGCAATCATAGCTCACTCTAGCGTTGAACTCCTGGGTTCAGTCTCCCGAGTAGCTGAGACAACAGACATATGCCACATGCAACCATGCCTGGCTATTTTTTTTTTTTTTCCATGGAGACACGGTCTTACTATGTTGACCAAGCTGGTCTTGAACACTGGCCTCAAGTGATCCTCCTGCCTTGGCCTCCCAAAAGTGCTGGGATTATGGTTGTGAACCACTGGGCTGGGCCTTATCTTTTGCATTTTTGACAATACCTGTCCTAACAGGTATGAGGTAATAGTTCATTGTAGTTTTGATTTGCATTTCCCTATTGATTAGTAATATTGAGTACCTTTTCATATACCTATTAGCCATTTGTATGCCTTCTTTGGAAAAATGTCTATTTATGTCCTTTGCCAATTTTCAATCAGGTTATTATTGCTATTTCTTATATATTTTGGATATTAACCCTTTATTAGATATATGGTCTGTAAATATTTTCTTCCGTTCTGTTGGTTGCCTTTTCATTTTGTTGATTGTTTCCTTTTCTGTGCAGAAACATTTTAGTTTGATGTAGTTTGTTTTTACTGCCTGTGCTTTTGGCGTATCCAAAAAATAATTTCCAATGGCTTTTCTAATTCAGTAAATGTAAAAAACAACAAATAATAGTAATAACTAAGACAAATGTCATAGAGTTTTTCCCGTGTTTTTCATTAGGAGTGTTACAATTTCAGGTTTTATGCTTAAATTTTCAGGTATTTTTCAGTTGATTTTTGTGTGTGGTGTAAGACAGTCATCTAATTTCATTTTGTTTGCATATGGATATTGTTTTCCCAGCATCATTTATAGAAGAGATTGTCCTTTTCCTATTGTGTGTTCTTGGAACCTTTCTCAAAGACCAGGTGATTGTAGATACGTGGATTTATTTTTAGTTCTCTATTCTGTTCTATTTATGAATGTGTCTGTTTTTATCCCAGTACCATACTGTTTTGATTACTATAGCTTTGTAATACAGAACAATGCCTCTAGATTTTTTCTTCTTGTTCAAGATTGCTTTATCTATCAAGGTCTATTTTGGTTCTATATGAATTTTAGTATTTTTCTATTTTTGTGAAAAATGCCATTTGAATTTTGATACAGATTGTGTTCAATCTGTAGATTGTGTTGGGTAATATGGACATTTTTAGAATATTGATTCTTCTGATTCATAAATATAGGATATCACTCCACTTATTTGTGTCTCCTTTAATTTCCTTCATCAGTGTTTTCAGTGTAGATTTTTACCTCCTGGGTTAAGTTTATTCCTAAGTATTTTTTATTGATGTTATTGTAAATGGGAGAATTTCTTTTTCAGGTAGTTATTGTTATTGATAGAAACACTACTGTTTTTTGTAAGTTGAGTTTGTGAACTCAACTTTACTGAATTCCTTTATCAGTTCTAAGTTTTTTGGTGCAATTGTTAGGATTTTCTACATATAAGATCATGTTGTTAGCAAACAAACAGTTATACTTCCTTTTCTATATGGATTTTTTTTTCCTAATTGCTCTGGCTGGGACTTACAGTACTGTGTTGAACAGAAGTGGTGAGAGTGAGTATCCTTATTTTGTTCCTGATCTTGGAGGAAAAGCTTTCAATTTTTCACCATTCAGTATGATGTTGTCTGTGGGATTGTCACATAGGACCTTTATTGTGTTGAGGACATTCCTTCTATACCTAATTCAGTGAGAGTTTTTATTGTGAAAGGATGTTGAATTTTGTCAAATGCTTTTTCTATGAATTTTGTTCTTCATTCTGTTAATATGAGGAATATCATTTTTTGATCTATCTTGAAACATTCTTTCATTCTAGGGATAAATCCCATTTGATCATGGTGAATGAATCTTTTTTTTTTTTTTGAGACGGAGTCTCGCTCTGTCACCCAGGCTGGAGTGCAGTGGCCGGATCTCAGCTCACTGCAAGCTCCGCCTCCCGGGTTTACGCCATTCTCCTGCCTCAGCCTCCCGAGTAGCTGGGACTACAGGCGCCTGCCACCTCGCCTGGCTAAGTTTTTGTATTTTTAGTAGAGACGGGGTTTCACTGTGTTAGCCAGGGTGGTCTCGATCTCCTGACCTCATGATCCACCCGTCTCGGCCTCCCAAAGTGCTGGGATTACAGGCTTGAACCACCGCGCCCGGCCGTGGTGAATGAATCTTATAATGTACTATTGACTATGGTTTCCTAGTACTTTGTTGAGGATTTTTTACATCTATGTTAATCAGTGATATTATTTTTTACATCTGTTAATCAGTGATATTATTCTATGGGTTTCTTGTCTTGTAGTGACATTTTCTGGCTTTGGTATCAGGGTGAAGTTGGCCTAAAAAATTAGTTTGGAAGTATTGCGTTCTTTTCAACTTTTTTTGAAGACATTAATTCTTCTTTAAATGTTTGGTAGAATTCAGCCAGGAAACCATCTACTGCTGAACATTTCTATGATGGGAGATTTTTAATTACGGATCCAGTCTTCTCACTCATTATTGATTTATTTAGATTTACAATTTCTTCCTGATTAGGTTGTATGTGTCTACAAATTTATCCATTTCCTCTAGGTTATTAGACTTTTTTGGTATATAGTTATTCATAGTAATCTCCTATGATCCTTTGTATTTCTGTATTGTCAATTCTAATGTCTTTTCTTTCATTTTATTTATTTGAGTCTTCTTTCTTTTTATCCTAGTTGATTTGGCTAAGGGTTTGTCAATTTTGTTTGACTTCTCAAAAAAAAAAAAACAAAAAAGACAAAACAACTTTTAGTTTGTGGATCTTTGTTATTGGTTTTCTAGTCCCATTTACTTCTAGTCTGAGTTTCACTATTTCCTTCCTATGCCAACTTTGAGTTAGTTTGTTTTTCCTTTTGTAGTTCCTTTAGGTGCAGTGTTAGGCTGTTTATCTGAGAGCTTTCTTTTTTGATATAGGCATTTATTACTCTAAACATCCCTCTTAGAAATGCTTTTGCTGCATCTCATGTTTTGGTGTGTTGTGTTTCCATTTTCATTTGTCTGAAGATATTTCAAAATTTTGTCTTTGACTCTATAGTTGTTCAGAAGCACATTGTTTAATGTCCACCCATTTGTTAATTTTCCATTTTCCTCCTGTATTGATTTCAAGTTTCACATCATTATCACTGGAAAAAATATTTGATATGATTTTAATCTTCTTAAATTTGTTAAAACTTGTTTTGTGGCCTAATATATGTCCACCCTAGAGAATTTTCTGTGTGCAGATGAACAGAATGTGTATTATGTTGCTGTTGGGTAGAATGTTCTGCAATGTCTGTTAAGTCCATTGTTGCCTTATTGATTTTCTCTCTGATTTGTTGATATTGTTGAAAGTGAGTAACGAAAATTCCCTACTCTTGCTGTGTTACAGTCTATGCCTCCCCTCAGATCTATTAATGTTTGCTTTATATATTTAGGTGTGCCAATGTTAGGTACATATACATTTATGATTCTTATATACTCTTGATGAATTGACCCTTTAATCACTATATAATGACTTTATTCTCTCTTTTTACAGTTTTTGACCTAAGGTTTTTGTCTGAAATAAGTATGACTACTTCTGTTCTCTTTTAGTTTCTATTTGCATGGGATATTATTTTTCATCCCTTCACTTTCATTCTGAGTGTTTTTTAAGTTGAACTGAGTTTCTTGTAGGCAGAATATAGTTGGGTCTTTCTTTTTAAAATCAATTTAGCCACTCTATGCCTTTTGTTTAGATAATTTAATGCATTTACATTAAGAGTAATTACTGATAGGTAAGAACTCATTAGTGCCATTTCGTCCATTGTTTTCTAGCTTTTTTTTTTTTCTCCCTCTCTTGCTTGCTTTCTCTGTGGTTTGATGGTCTCCTGTAGTGGTGTGCTTTGAATCTTTTCTTTTTTTTATCTTTTCTGTATCTATTGTAGGCTTTTGTTCTATGGCTACCCTAATGGTTTCATAAAATATTTTAAACTTATAACCAGCTATTTTAAGCTTGTAACAACTTAATTTTTGTCAAATACATAAACTCTACACTTTTTCTCCTCCTACTCCCATGTTTTATATTTTTGCTGTCACATTTTACATCTTTTTATTATTTGTATTCCTTAACAAATTATTGTAGCTTTAGTTGTTTTTAATAGTTTTGCCTTTTTAACCTGTATAGTAAAGATATAATTGATGTATCCATCATCACAGGGTTAGAGTGTTTTGGGTCTGACAGTGTTATTACTTTTACCAGTTAGTTTTATACTTTCATATGTTTTCATGTTACTAATTTGTGTCATCTTCCTTTAGTTTTAAGAACTACCTTAATCATTTCTTATGACAGGTCTAGTGTTGATAAATTCTCTCAGCTTTTGTTTGTCAGAGAAAGTCTTTATCACTCCTTTATTTTTGAAGGAGAGAATTGCTGGGCACAGTATTCTTGGTTGGCTGTTTTTTTTTTTTTCTGTCAGAATTTTCAGTATAGCATCCCACTCTCTTTTGGCTTGTAAGGTGCTGAAAAATCTGGATAATCTTACAGGGGTTCCCTTGTACATAATAATTTGCTTTTTCTTGCAGCTTTCAAGAATCCCTTTGTCTAACTTTTGACAATTTGATTATGATGTGCCCTGGTGTGAGTCTCTTTGGACTAATTTTACCTCATGTACTTTAGGCTTTCTGGATATTTTCTCCTCAGGCTTGGGATGTTTTCTGCCATTATTTCTTAAAAAATGTTTTCTCTCCCTCCCTCTTCTTTTAGCATATCAATAATTCCTAATTTATTCTGTTTAATGTTGTCCCATAAGCCTCTAAGCTATCGTCATTCTTTAAAAATTTTTTTTCTGCTCAGATTGGGTGATTTCCAGTGATCTGTCTCCAAATTCACTGATCCTCCCTTTTCCAGAATCTGTTGTCAAATTTCTTTACTAAAGTTTTCAATTCAGTTATAGTATTCTTTAGCTCTATGATTTCTGTTTGGTACTTTTAGATATTTTCTATCTCTTTGTTGGAATTTTCAATTTATTCTTGCATTGCTTTCCTAACCTTGATAAGCATCTTTACAGTCATCATTTTGAATTCCCTGTTGGGCAGACCACATATTTTCACCTCACTTGGGCCAGTTTCTGGGGATTCATGTTTTTCTTTTATTTGGAATATATATCCTTATTTATTCGTCTTTCTTGACTCACTGTGTTGGGTCTGTGCATTAGATAAGACAACTGCCTCTTCCAGTCTGGTCAGACTGGCCTACTGTAAGAGAAAAATCTCACCAATTTGCTTTGCCAAAGCTAAGGTGCCTTTCAAATCTTGTGTTTGTCTCTGTTTTTGGTGCTGCTCCCCTTCCCAAATTAGGACGTAACATGTTCTGTCAATACTCTAAGATCAGTAAGGTAGGAGCCAGTCTCTCTGATGTAGCTGGAAAAGCTGGTGGGGGGGTGTTGGGTATGTATTTTCACTGCTATCCTCATGGTGAAACTGAGTGTTGTGGTTTATCTCCCACTGTTTCTGCTCTAAGCTAGAGAGAGGATCTGTGACAAAATCCTATACTGGAGTTCAGGCTGCATCATCTGAGCTTGAGGAGACAGCTGATGGAAGTAGGCTTGTTGTATATCCACCTCTTTGTTTTCTGTAGTCTAGGGCCACTTAGGAATGAAAGTGGCAACTTTCAGAGCTAGGTCATTGTGGAGACAGTCCCTTTGGTGAGAGCTATAAATTTGTGGCATTTGGTGCATGGACAAACTCCTTCCAGGAAAAATAGGTAGACCTTGGTGTGAGGAAAGGCTTGAGAATTGCCCAGCTCTAGCTCTGACTGCTGGAGGGCTAATGTTTGTCTTACCTGTTAGGTCCCTGACACAAGTTCATTAGGATCCAGGCTGTCATATAGCCACTGGAAGAGTGTGTAGTGAGCCCCTTCTGGTGAGAAAAATGGTAGCTGTGTTTCAGCCTCATTTCTACACTGTTCCCAGGAAGTATAGCCTCTGAAACTATTTCTGTGTAAATTTAAAACCACTTTTATGTTCTATGATCTAGAGGTGCTCACATATGCCTCGTCTCTTCTGCTCTCAGAGCTAGGAGGTTTTTAGGATGCAGTTCTTCAGACAGTAGTTATGAAAGTTGGGGCACGCAATGCATGGCATAAATCCCTTCTGCAGATAAACAGGAAGCTGCTTTTTAAAAGTTCCTTCTCTACACTGCTCCTAGGGATGGAACTTCTGGAAGAGCTGTGGATCTCTACAAAACTGCCACTTTTCCCCTATAGTCTAGTGAGACTTGTATATGCTTAATCTCCTTCACTCCTAAAGCTGCTTAAGTAAGAGCCAAACTGTGGGGAAGCTTAGAGTTAGGACTTTACATATGAGATCTATACCCTACTTGCCACAGGGAGAAGCTGAATTTGGGGATTCCTTTCCTGATTGTATGATGTTGTGCCTGGGATGGCATCGGTGCCTGAGCATGCCTCGGCTTTTCCTATCTGTTTGGTGTGGATATTTTTCACTTGCCTGGTTGGGTCAGAGTTTCTCAATTGATTTCTTACTTTCTCTCAGAGATAATTGATCTGTGAATAGATGTTTATTTGGTGTGCCCAAGAATGGAGGGAGAGGCAAGGGCCTCCTACTCTGCCAAGTTGCTGAGGTCACCTCCTTGTCTCTTATAACTCATTGTTTTTTAAGACCTTGTCCCTCTGTAACATCGCACCTAGTATTATCTTTGTAATGTGGTTGACTTCCTATGCCCTACTTGGAATAGCATGAGTGTTCAAAAATGTGCATTAAATGAATGCATTGACCCTATGTTAAAAATGTTAGAAAAACCTGCTCCTGCTTCTTCAGTGCTCCTTCCACAGAGAGAAGGTCCCATCAAAGATGATTGTTCCAATGGAAACACTTGTGATACAAATTACCAGACTAATCAAATGACAGACATTTAGTGGGTATGTGCAGAATAGGCCAAGGTGGGGACAGAATTCCTAATAGATAGACTGAATAAATGCTTAGATCACCAGTAAATGGGGACATGCAAATAGAACAAAATTTGGATACAGATTTTGATATTTTAAAAAATGTATTGCATCATTATCATGCTAAGAGTTTGAACTTTGTTGAAATTCTCTTTTACTTCAGGGTTTAGATCTTGAAAAATATTGTATTACATATGGTGGATAGTTGTGGGATGTGAAGCATAATCTCTTTAATGCTGAAGACTTTTAAAGATCTTCACCCAGCCCTGGGAGGGTGTTGTCTCTGATCAAATTATGGTCAGAATTTAATTTCCTGGCTTCCAAAAAATCTTCTGTTAGTTTCTGAGGTCACAGGGCAGGGAAAAAAATCTCATGATTCTGGAATGAAGTTTGAAGAGATTAGAGCTTGACAGAACAGGCAGTACATATCCTTTCATGAAGACAAAACATATGCTTCAAGCTTTGGGTTTTGCTGGTGACTGGCGAGCACTCAGGGAAAAAGTCCCAGTGGAGAGGACAGGAAAGGCCTCCCCAGCTGGTCACCTTCATTCAGCATCATTTGCTACCCTGGAGCCAATGTGATTGACCCTCTGCCTCTCACGCACCCCTTGGCAGCAGGTTGGCCCTTCCTGATGAATTTTCTTCATTCACAACTGTTCTGGAGGCACATCCTGACCTGATTTTACCTTTGTGAGGAATTTCATGGGTGACTATAGAGATATTCATGGATGACTCTGCAGTAACCCATGATTCTACAGATATTTATTAAGGCCCAGAAAACTCTAGAGATGGTCTTCACTGAATGGATTTCCATTTCTTGCAAAAGAAAAAAAAGAAAAGGCTCAAATTAAGACAAGTAGTGAGATATGAGGTCAGAGGAAAATAACAAGGAGAGTTCACAGACTCAGTCATGACATAAATAGAAGATGGAGATGTTTAACTTAAAGAACAGTGGTGAATTCAACCTCATGGAAGAAAAAATAAAACATGGAAAGACAGCTTGTTAAATTAAATTTTCTGCTGTTTATCAAGTTGAATATCTTCATCTTCCCTTTTATTGACATAGATGTCTCTCTCTGGTGAAATCATTTCAGTGACTGAGAAAGGCTGAGTAATTTTCACCACTGGCCTTGTCTAGGAGGAGCCTGGGGGACACCCGTCATTGTTTGCACTGCTTGGGTTGAGTCTCAAGCGGCAACCTGCAATCGTCTTGGCTTCTCTGAGTGCCTCGGGCCTTGTTCTAGACAATATTTCTTTTTAGGCTGAGGAGTGGCAGGCTGCCCACACTACTTTCTTCCCAGTATCAAATGAAACCTTCCTTAAGTGTTACTACATGTTAATAAACATAGTCAGTGAAACCCACTTAAAAAGAATGAACTGTTTATGAAAGAAACCTTTTGAAAGACAGAATATTTTTCCCTGTGGGCCAGAGCTTAGGACGGAAAACAAAGGACTCTTTCAATGGCTTAGAACGTGATGGAGGATGGATTCTGACTTTCCAACTACAAAAATAATGATGCTTTTAGCATCAATACCTGCATTACTCCAGGTTGTAAATATACTTTACAGACACAGACTGGGCCTTTCCAACTTTTTACCTCAGTGCTCTTTGAACTCCTTAAAGGGCAGTGATGTTGGCCCCAATTTGCACACTGAGAAACTGAGGCAGAAGAAATCTAAGCAGTTTGTCCACCAGATAACTTATAAGTGAAGTCAAGAATAGAACAAACGGAAACTGAATGCTTCCATGACACAGGAGCATCTGCCATCTGGAATAGTTCCTTCTTTTTCTCTAGTTGATCTCTTTCTTTTCTGTTTTTGTCTTTCATTTTCTGATTTGTTAATTCTTAGCTCTTGTCAATTAATTGGGGTCAGCGTGAACGTTGGCACATCCATCAGAAAGTCTGTGTTGGTCCAGGAGACAAAGAATCCACAGCTTGTATCAGCCAGCCTGTGCAGGTTGTTGCAATTCCTTTGAACAATATTATTAGCAAAACTCATCTTGAAAACAATATTCTTTCATCCTAACCTATTTTGTACTTCCAGAAACACTACTGTAAAGTACAGATGCTCCTTGACTTACAGTGCAGTTATATCCTGATGAACTCATCATAAGTTGAAAATATCCTCGTTAGAAATACATTTTATGAACCTAACCTGTTGAACATCATAACTTAGCCTCGCCCACCTTGAATGTGCTGAGAACATTTATATTAGCCTATAATTGAGAAAATTAACTAACACCAAGCCTATTTTATGGTATGGTATTGAATATCTCATGTAATTTATTGAATACTGTATTGAAAGTGAAAAACAGAATAATTGTGTGGGTACTCAAAGTGTGGTTGCTACTGAATGAACATTGCTTTTGCATCATCATAAAGTTGAAAAAGTCTATGTTGGAATCTACAGCTTGTGTAAACCAGCTTGTGCAGCTTGTTGCTATTCTTTTGAACAGTAAGATATTGTCAAAACTTAACTTGAAAAAAAGATAAACCATCATAAATTGGGTATTGTGTGTATAAAATTTTACATGTGTACATTTAAAAAATCTCCAGTGTTTGGCTTTCTAAAAAAATAAATGGAACCTAAATAGTTCTTAATTTCCCCCTATGGTTAGTCTCCTAGCTGTTAAATGTATGTTTATTTACTTATTCTTTTTTTTATTTGACAGCTATTTGTTTGAACTTACTTTTGGCACAGCATTGGGCTTTGTAATGAATACTATACAACAGATCAAAATCTTCTATAAGATTTAAAAAAGATTAAATCTTTAAGATTTAAAAAATTTTTAATTTTTTTTCTTTCTTTCTTTTTTTTTTTTTTGGCTGAGTCTTGCTCTGTTGCCCAGGCTGGTCTACAATGGCATGATCTCAGCTCACTGCAACCTCTGCCTCCCAGATTCAAGTGATTCTCCTGCCTCAGCCTCCCAAGTAGCTGGGACTACAGGTGCACACCACCACGCCTGGTTAATTTTTGTATTTTTGGTAGAGACGGGGTTTCACCATGTTGGCCAGGCTGGTCTCGAACTCCTGACCTCATGATCCACCTGCCTTGGCCTCCCAAAGTGCTGGGATTACATGTGTGAGCCACTGCTTTCGGCAAAAATTTTAATTTCTTAAGATTAAAAAAAATTTAAATCTTTACGTTTAAAAAATAAAGTCTATTTAAGGAATGGGAATTAGTGTCTAGTTGGTTGCTTTTCCCCAGTTAAATAGCCAGGCACAGTAGCTCGTGCCCGTAATCCCAGCACTTTGGGGTACCAAGGCAGGAAAATTGCTTGAGGGCAGGAGTTTGAGACTAGTCTGGACCACATAACAAGACCCCATCTTTACAAAAAATTTTAAAATTACCTGGGCATGGCAGCATGTGCCTGTAGTCCCAGCTACTTGGGAGACTGATGTGGAAGGATCTCTTGAACCCCAAAAGTTCGAGGCTGCAGTGAGCTATGATGACTCCATTGCATTCCAGCCTGGGCAAACAGAGAAATACTCTTAAAAAACTGCAAGTTCGCTCAGTGGAAATAAGTGTCACTTTGAGTGATCAACCATTATTGATGCATAGGCTGATACTATTTTGAAATATTGATAAACTTTCTCTTATGGACACCATGGTAGAAAACCTTCCTCAAGTCAACTAAGTACCGTATTACCTTGGTAAGGCTGTTTCTAGAGATGTTTAAGAGTAATAAAGTATCATTGTTCAGCCTGGACAAGACAGACAATAAGACCAAAATATTCTCAGAAGCAATAGTTATTAAAACCAAAGCTTTCTATTTGAAAAAAAAGTTTTTGAGTGTGTTTTTGAAAAATTTTACGAACACATAGAAACTTATACATGAATGTTCATAGCAGGATTTTTCATCTTGTCTAAAAGGTGGAAACAACCTAAATGTCATTCCTGGATGGATAAGCAAAATCTTGTATGTTCATACAGTTGAATGTTATTTAGCCATCAAAGGCATGAAGTACTGACATGTGCTATAGTGGGGGTGAACAGTGAAAACAAAAATGAAAACAGCCAGATATAAAAGGCCACAGTTTGTATGATTCTACTCACATGAAATGTCCAGACGAGGTAAATCCATAGACAAAAAGTAGACTATTGGTTGCCAAAGCTGGGAAAAGGAGGGAATTGGGGTGATTGCTAATGGGTACAGGGTTTCTCTCAGGTAATGAAGAGGTTCTAGAGTTAGTGGAGATGGCTGCATAAGTGAATATACTAAAAAAAAATCACTGAATTGTACACCTTAAAAGAGTAAACTTTCATGGCAAATGAACTGTATTTCAGTAGTGATAACACCAGAACAGGAGCAACAGCTACAACAACAAACTTGAAAAGACAATACAGGAAGACTTAGGCAAAAGGTTTCAATGACCTCCTGGGCTGGAAGACCTTTGCATCCCACCTTTGCAGAAGGAGATCAGCTTCAAAGATTGCTCACCTCTTCATGAAGAAGCATTGTGAGATCCAAGTCGACTTTGGTGGAGGATTCGTTCTTGAGAGGGAGCAGCGGAGGTTACTCAGCAACATGCACCTGCAAATCCCACTTGTATCTTGGGACCGGAAAGATTCTTGCTTATTCTTCAAGGCTTTGCTCAGTCCATCCAACAATTCCCCACCTTTAAAAGACTGGGAAAATTGAAAGTGACCACCTCTGAATTAGAAACAAATGAAATGAACAGAATAAAGTTCATGGGGCTATAGATGCCAGAGAGCATAGAAATAGTCTGGAAAGGAAAGTCCTAGATGTCAGCAGGGCCTAGTATAATTTGCTTGATATCATCTCCCTGCTCTGAGGCATGAGAGGGATGAGACCTGTCTCCAGGCTGTCACCTTATATTTGTGGGAGGCCATTCTCCTGCTGCATTGTTGCTCTTGTGGTCAGTTGTGCTTGATGCTATGAGCTAAGGGGGCTTGGCTTTTCTTCTTCTTGTCAAGTGTCCTGCTTCTGATGTTTCCAGGAATCCACTCCTTTGATCTTAGCCTTCACCCTCTGTAGCTTTGGGGCCTAGTGGAAAGAGATGGAATTAGAAATTAGAAACACTGATTGTAAAACAACCTCTACTTATCCGTGAGACCTACACTGGAGTCTCCCAACCACAGTGTTGCAAGTGCATTGTGCTGGTGCTTCAAACAGTGGCTCTTTCTCACCCTTGGGGTCACTCAGAAACTGGGTGGCTAAAGGTCCCAGGAACAGCACCTTTGGCTGTTAGCTGGCTTGCTCAGGGTGCCTCAGAGGGCAAACCTAGCAGGGTGAGGCCTGCAGAATCCCAGGTGGTGAGCACTGTTAGCTACATCAGCACTCATGGCTCCCTGTCAACACTGTGCACTGCCAACAGGAGCTCTGCCACCAGGACATCTCCAGCAGCCAGGGACAGGCAGAACCATGCCCATATTGTGGAAATGTGGCCGATGGTTTGTTGGGGGCAGGGAAGGGACATGTTCCAAGTGTCCAGATATGCCCAGAGCTCGGTCAAGGTGTGGACAGTTAGGAGTTGGGTATGGTGCTGGGGGAGGGATTCTGATTAGGGACTCCTGAGGGCACTGACCCACATGGCAGTCTCCCATTTTTCTCTTCATATGTATAGATATAATAATTATGTACCAATTTGGTTGATGGGCTATTTTTATAAGATTTCAATTCAGTAATCAAGAAGGATTATTCTTTTTTATTGAGATAGAGTCTTGCTCTTTCGCCCGGGCTGGAGTGCAGTGGTGCCATCTTGGCCCCACTGCAACCTCTGCCTCCCAGGTTCAAGCAATTCTCATACTTCAGCCTCCTGAGTAGCTGGGATTACAGGCATGTGCCTCCATGCCTGGCTAATTCTTGTATTTTAATTTTGTATTTTTAGTAGAGATGGGGTTTCACCATGTTGTCCAGGTTGGTCTTGAACTCCTTGGCCTCCCAAAGTGCTGGGATTACAGGCGTGATCCACTGCACCCCGCCCATAGTAGGATGGTTCTTCTAACAACACATGCAGCTTTTGCAGATTAGAACTTCATTGTTATCTGGATATATTTGATATAAAAATTCTATTAAAGCCAAAGTCCTTTTGCATTATTTTGATGAAATTAATATTACTCTTGTCCATGAAAGAAAGGAAGAATTGTACCAAAATATACTGTTCCCAAATGACCAATTTGATATGTGCCCTACTGTCAAAGAGGACATGAGAAAAGAGGAAGTTCCAGACTTTCTGAGCCTCAATTTTCTCATCTGCAAAATAAACATAATAATTCATAATTAATTTAGGCTAGCGCTCAAGGGTGAATCTATTCTCCATGCCATGCCCTAAAATATTTAGGTTTTTTGATTAAGACATAAAAAAAGATTAAGAATTTCATAAAACAGGAATCTGGTAGAAGTTTTTTTCAACTAAGGCCCTTTTATTTTATACTTAAGGTAACATGAATTAAGAGCAGGCATTGCCCATAGTGGTTTCTCAGCCTTCTGTTGGTGAAGTTTTCACCCCTTCGTTTTACATGTTGGAACAGTGAAAATCTGCCAACCCTACAATCTTGGGAGGTAGACATGGAGATATCCTCAGGCCAACTCCAGGTATATGGTCTGTTCCCAGCTTCCCCCCAGGGCAAGGTGTCCACCTCCTTCCTCCGTACTCAGGTTAATCTGCAGTGATGGTATCTTCTTATAAATGCTTCACTTTCTCATCTGGGCCTCCTCTGAGCCATGTGCTTGGTAAAACAACACAGGACAAAACAAAGACTGAAGCAATCACATAGTTTCTACTCCTCCGTTTATTTATTTTATATAAATTGTCTCTTGCGACTGGATTGACCCAAGCCTTGGGATTCTATGTATTCAGGTCATGTCAAGTTCATCTGTTCTCCATACAAAGGGATAATTGTCACATGGCAAAAAGCTAAGAAGCCTTGGCCTACAAGGACATATACATACAAGGATTCTGTGACAGAGCATCTTGCTGGGAACAATATTGCAGGGTTGTGATGAGGATCAAATGTGGTTATATGTGTTACGGGGCCTGGAAGAGACCTGCCCTTCCCTGGTGCATTGTAACTCTCCCCCACTGAACCCAGAGGAGAGAAGAGGTTATAGACCACAACGAGAAGCTTGTTTTCCTACCTAAAAAATGGTTCCTTTCTCTGAGGACTACTCAAGCAGAAATGGCTGGTGTAATGAGAAGGAATGTTACCACAATGCTGACTCATGGCCTCAGGTCACTCGTCGGAGTGTGCAGCATGAGGACAACCAGACAGATTCAGCAGAAACACCCCCCATGCCAGTGGTGCTCAGGGCCAAGAATAACTCTAGAAAAGACTTGCTAAACCACACACCGTATTCTGGTATTTCTACCTTACAGGTGGTTTCATCAGCTCTAGAAACTTACAGTAGTCTCAGGGGACACAGGATGGGGAGCTTGAGGGAAAGTCTTTCAATGGAGCCAAGTAAGAGTGTTAAAGAATGTAAATATTCTAGCTTAAATCTTGGAATCACACACCAGCAGGAATCACCTTAAATACAGTAATACTTACTAATGCATAAAAGGTTTATTCTAATTTACCCATGTTTCTTCCAAGGAGAGAATTTTTTCGGTGTTGACATTGTTCCAAATTAGCCAGGAGCTGTGTTTGTAGTCACCATTTTGTCAAGATGAAACAGGCAATAATAGTCTTAGTAACCGAATCAAAACTTATCTTCTTGAATTTTGATGATGGACAGGAGTTTCATCATGCATGTTAATGCTATTACCTGCTGGGTAAAGAGTGTGGGCTAAGTGTGTTGTAATTAAGGTGCCAATGATCTTGACTGTTCTGTGAACCAGTGTCAACTATAAATTAAATCTATTTGGTGTGTGCTCAGGTCTTGTTGGGAGTTTTCCCTTTCACAGATGGATGACCTTGGTATTTGGCTGTCCTAGGTGCTGAAGGAGCATCCTATCATTCCTATTGTATCATATAAATTGAAGAGGCATTAAATTTATTCTTCAGTACAAGGTGAAAGACATATCATGATTCTTTTGTTTATTTACATCAAATTTAACCTAAGTTCCCATTCTGTAAGGTGGGTGGAAATTTCTATCTCTATTTTCTTTACCCTGGCCCCAGGATCTATGAAGATCCTAGCTCCACTCATTGTCCAGAGCACTTAAGGAAAGCCCTGTGGCCGCTTGAGTTTATAGTAATCACTACTGATATTTTATTTATCTTGGCCCACTTGGTTCCTTAAAGGCAAATACCTTGACTTCTTTTAGGCCAAGCTCGAAGATGGGCTTTGACAAGGTGAGATGTCTTGCTAAGCTGTACTGCAGAGATTAGCAAAGCCTTCACTCCCTTCCTGATCCTGAGAGGAAACTATCAACACTTTATTTTAAGACTACTGGGCTTAAGCGGTCTTCCCACATCAGCCTCCTGAATAGCTGGGACTACAGGCTCACACCACTATACTCTGGCTAATTTAAAAAAAAATTTTTTTTTTTTAGAGATGGTATCACACTACGTTGTCCTGTTGCCCTGGGTGGTCTCAAACTCCTGGCCTCAAGCAATCCTCTTGCATTGGTCAGCCAAAGTGCTGGGATTACCGATGTAAGCCACCATACCTCGTCAGAAACCATCCATGTTGTATATCTCCTTCTGATATGCCCACATCTTCAACTCTAAACCCATTCTTCTATCCCTGTACCTCTCAGAGTATCTGGCATAATTCTCCTGAATGAGCTAAGTTTCCTATGCATAAATATCCAAGGAGAGTGAAGATAGGTAAGGTGGTGGTTGGACATTGATTTTTCGATACCAGGCAATGCTGAATTTAACCCTGCAAAACAAAATCTCTGAGGTAAGGAGAGTAAAGCCTTGGTCATTCTCTTACTGTAAGAAAGAAAAGAGTCTTTTCCAGAAAGATTGGGGTAAGAGGTTGGAGAGAGCCTTCTGGGTAGTGCAGGGCCTCAGGGCATATGTAGGTACTATTGCAGGGGTAGGAGTGGCAGGTAAGAGTGGGGGAAGCAGGAAGCCTCACCTTTCTGCCTGATCCTTTACCCAAAGCAAAAGTCTTAAGCTGCTGGAAGAGGAGGCAGCAACATTTGTAGCGTCTAAGACAGATACAGACCCATTGCTGCTGAGGAAAGGCAAACTCTCTGCTCTGCGGGTTACAAAATGCCCTGGGCCAGAATCCTACACTATCACCATTAGGATCTCCCATCACTGGGGGAGGGCAGGAAGACTCACTACAGATACAAAGCAGAGCTTGGCTTTCATGGGAAGGATCATCAGGGACACTCAAATGCTGCTGAAGGGAACTGGAATATGCCAACCAAAGTATGCCTCTTTAGCATATGGATTATTTTGAGCTAAAGACCACTGAGAACCAGCAGATTCAGGAGAAGCTTTAAAAATGGGGAAAATTGTTATTTTTGTAAAGGAAATTTACATTTATAAAGAACATCTCTATTTGTAAACCTGTCTCCTTCTCCAGGAGTGGAGGATCAGGAAGAGGAGGACTATACCAACTCTATCCACAGGGAAGGTACTGATGTAAATCTGCATAATGAATCTTACTAAACAACCTTTGTTGACCATGTTTTTCTTGGTCACTTTCCCATAACTTGCCACCTCCCCCCTCCCTAGAAGGCCCAAACTCCTTTTCCTTTGTTTAGCATAGGATGGTATATAAGCCTCAATCATCTGGCTACCTCCTAGAGATACATTGTTTTCTCTGTGAACTCCTGTGCATGCTTATTCGTTCATAATTAAAACTTTTTTCCCCTCTTGTTAAAAAAAAAGAAAGAAAGAGTCCCTATTTAATGAGAGCAAAATTAATTATCCTGTCAATTAACTTGTCATAATTGTAAATGTCACATTGGGTTCATAATCACTGAGAGCAAAAACTAGATGTGACTGAGAAACATAAACTAGGAGGGAAGGCGAACATATTGAACTCCTATTATATGCTAGATGCTGGGACACATATAGGTGTTTCATGTTTCATTTAATCCTTACAATAGGCTCGCTAGGAAGGCATCATTATTCCCATTTTCTGAGAAGAAATCAGGGGCCCAGAAAGATTAAGTGACTTGCTGTGATAGACATCCTTGGCTGCTAATCTCACACACTCCCACCCCTTTCTCCCTTGTCCATCTCCATTGTAGAGACAGGAAGAACTGAAGAGTCACTTTCTCAAACCTCCCTTTTGGCTAGGGGTGGCCCTGGGACACAGTGTTTGGCTATGAGACAAGTAGGAGGGTGATGGAAACTTTTAGGGGAGACTTTGCCCCGCTTTTCCCTTTTCTTCCTGTCTTGAGGATGCCTATTCATCTTCAGGCAACTTGCACAAGTGTGAAGCTGAACAGCTGTTTCCCCCAAAGTCCTTAATGCTTTTCCAGTGACGTTCATTGTCTCACATCATTTATTCAGCTGAGAGCAGCCTGCGTACTCCATCTCGCGCCACCACGTCCCAATCCTTCTCATACTTGTGAACCCAGCTCAGTTATCGCCTCTTTCCTGGAAATCTTTTCCAGTCTTCCTGAATACAGTGATTATTCTATCTCCCATGTCTCCACGACATGGTATCCATACCTCCTTTATGGTTCTTATGGTCTCCGTGTCTGTTTTTCTCTGCTGTCATATAAGGCTTTCTAAGCAGGGCCTGTGTATATATTTATACTTCCCAGAAAAGCCTAGCATACATAGTGCCTGGAATACAGTAACGTTCAACCAATATTTTTTGAGTGAATAAGAGAGAATTAATCCAAGGTCAGATTTGACTTTGCAGACTACCAAGAAGAGGCCAGGAGACTGCTACATGCTGGTCCTAACATAGTGAAGTCTGTTGAGTGAATGCCAGGCACTGCTATCCTCCAGACTTGGGTTATATGAGATAACTTAATGTCTTTTGCATAAGCCACTATTTTGGGGGGCGTTGTGTGATTTACAGCTAAAAGGCTGCTTTCTCCTGATACACTCCCCAAGGCCATGGAACTGTCTGTAAAATCCAGCATAGCACACAGATGACACAATTCAATATCTGAACATTTAGACAGTACTAAACTACCTATAAGTGGGCATAGAATATCTGACAAAGATTTTTGAAAAAGTTTTGAAAAAGGCTGGTGAACAGATTGAGTAGGTATTAAGATATTATTAGAGACGGGTAAAGTCCCCAGGACAGTACTACACCCAAGCAGAGCATGGGTACAATGGACAGGAAGAAGATGTAGCTTTCTCTTGTTGCTGCAGGATAATGATTTCAATTTATCAAAATTTATGGGGACCAGTCAGTGTGGGCATCTTCTCAGATTGCTGGGGTGCCCACATTTGCAACACGGTTATCCTTCTGAGTTTGAGTGTTTTGTTTGTAACCCAGACGGAAGTGGATGGAGAATCTCCATGTGTTCCATGAATAGCTATGGCTGCCCCTGACATAGAAAGGTTGGAGAAAGCAGCCAATTAATTCACACCTGAAACTGCTTAGAATTCTTGGCACTTTGCAGATCTTTGGAGAACATTTAGAGACCTGTAGTTCAAAATACAGTAGTGGCCAGGCATGGTGGCTCACACCTGTAGTCCCAGCACACTGGGAGGCCCAGAGGGGTGGATCGCTTGAGCCCAAGAGTTTAAGACCTGCCTGGGCAATATAGTGAGACCCTGTCTCTACTAAAAATACAAAAAATTAGTTGGGCATGGTAGCACACACCTATAGTCCAAGCTACTCTGGAAGCTTGGAATCAATCTAAGGCCAGATTTGACTTTGAGCCTGGGAAGTGGAGGTGGTGGGGATCATACCACTGCACTCTAGCCTGGGTAACAGAGTGAGACCCTATCTCAAAAAAAGCAGTAGTAGTTCTCTCCATTTAAATTCACGTTATCAAAGTGAATAGAAAGTGAACTGGAAAACACACTCCCAATTCATTTAAGGCAGGCAGTGAATAATCATGTGTGGTTGAGAGAATGGTAGAGTTTTTGTGAAAGAAAAGCAAGGTTCTCAAAGTGGGTGCTATGGATTGAATTGTGTCCCCCCCCTCAAATTTATATATGGATGCCCTAACTTCCCATGTGATGGTATTGGAGATAGAGCCTTTAAGGAGGTCAGTTAAATGACATCATAAGGGTGGGGTCCTAATACAATAAGATTAGTGCCCTCATAAGAAGAGGAAGACCCGAGATCCAGGACACAACACACACTGAGGAAAGGCCGTGTGAGAGTACGCAGCAAAAAGGCAGCCACCTGTAAGCCAGGAAAGGGCCCTTGCTACAATCCATCCCTGCTGGCACCCTGATCTTGGACTTTCAGCCTCCAGAACTATGATAAATACATGTTTGTTGTTTAAGTCATCCAGTCTATGACATTTTGTTCTGGAAGCTGGAGCTTAGATATAGAGTATTCTCATAAAAAGAGCAAAGAAGGGTTTTAATTTTGATGAATTTATGGTTGCAGGGGGGTGTACCATGGAGTGTTGCCTTTCGGCAGCAGCAATTGCTTCTGAAAATAAGGCAGTTTTAAATATATCTTATATTTGTTGATTTGTTTGTCTGGGAATTGCCAGGTCAGAGAGGTTCAAGAGAAACAATAGCTTCAAGAGGCTCCAGAACAAGTTTGTACGCCCAAATTTTGGGGCATACAAAAATTTTGACGGGGAAATTTTTCTCCCCATCAAACCAGGCTTGAAAATAAAACACTAAAAGAACGCTTGGCATTATAACTGCCTTTAAATGGAATCAGTGTTTTCACTGGTCTGCATTTTGGCATGAGATGAAATGACTACCGGCAGCCCTTGCTGTAGGGAACATTTGATCTCTTTAGGGGCATCAAAGATCTGATAAGCCAGAGGTCTTGAATAGCAGATTTTTGACATGACCATATTACTATTATTACTTAATATTTTATAAACAATAATATCTGCAAATTAATGGATGGTAGACTAGTCATATTTTTCATTATATGTTAAAATAAGTATTTAACTATTAAAATAATAATAAAGTTAATCCTGTCATCTAAACCCACTTTGTAGTCTTCCAGGAATACCTGGGGAAATACTGTGAAAGCCCTGAGGAGTTTTGGTTAAAAACTCAGATGTGTAAAGCTGTTATTTACAAAAGAACATTTCCGGTTGATCATGATGTCACCATGAAAAACTTGCAACTAGTTCTTTTGACTTTAAACTTTTAAAAAAAGCATTAAATATGTGATTTGCTCTAAAATTCAAAGAGGTTTTAACTCCTGACATGTTGACTTTTTAATATTAGAGTGGTCTTGATTAAATGCCTTTTTTTGTAAGTGAAATTTCAGCTTGGGGTTTGTTTGCATGAGTCATTTATATATCTTTTGCATTAGCTTTTTTTTTTTCCATCTAAAAATACATATAGCACATTGAATGACTTCCTAATTATCCTGAGGGAATCCTAAGGAAATTCTCAGTTGAATTTTTGATTTAATCTTATATCTTGACTATTTCTTAAAGGTAGCTAGCTGCCAACTAGCCTAACACTGTTGGGTTAATAGTAGTTAGTATTTCAGCTCCCTGCTTAAAAACTTTTGGTCGCTCCCTTGTCCTGATACTAAAAAGCCTTCTCAACACTTTAGCTAGTGCAACTTCAGCATCTTAACCTCGGTGATACTAAGTTGCTTATTTTCAACATACCGGATACTTAATGCTTTTTAAAAATGTTCTTTGACTCATATTGTTTACACTTTGAAGTGGCCTCTGCTTTATCTCCTGTGTCCCAATTCCACCTCAGTGCCCATTCTTTAAAGTTCCAGCTTAACCATCACATCTTTTCTTGAAACCTCTTCTTATCCCCCTAAAACAGTTTTATGTCCTGAATTCCACCTCCCTTTATACATTCTTTATGACTTGTATTACAAGCTTGCATTGCAGTTACACATGTACACATGTAACTACATGTGTGTACATGCTTTGGTCTTCTTTGATGTCATACAAGGCCTTTAGGAAGGGCCTATATGTATTTTAATTTCTTCTAGAAAAGCCTAGCTCATTGTGTGGCATATAGCAGCATTCAGTAAATTGTTTTAAGTAAATAAGTGAATACCTGAGCATCCAAAGCCAGCTGTGTGTGTGTCTGTGCATATGTTAGAAGAGTATGTGTAGTCTAGGATCCACCAGATATAGATGTGATACCTTCAAGATCTATAGAAATGGAATTGACTTTGTGTGGGAGAGCTAGGTTTTATGGCAGCCTTTGGGACTTAGGAAGTTTCTGTCACAGAAATGGTTAAAGCCAAGGCTGTAGCAATTTTGAACAGTTTGGGAGTCTTTCAGACATGCCTAGAGCCATAGTCCTCAATGTGAGGTCCCTAGGGTAGCTGTATCAGCATCTCCTGCAAATTAGAAATGCAAATTCTTGGACCCCATCCCATACCTACTACTTCCAACAGTCTGGCGGTGGAGCCCAGCAGTCCATGTTTTAACCAGCCCTCCAGGTGGTTCTGATACACACCTGAATTGTGAGAACCATTTAGAGAAAGTTCCAGGAGGGTTTCTGTTCAGTCTTGATATCTCTTGACTCAGCTACCAAATAGGGCTTTTATAATTACAGAATGATTGAGTGTAAATTCTGTGAGAGTGAGGGGTCACAGCATGCAATAATGCTTGCTCAATTTCAGTGCATGAATCAACGGATGACAAATTAAGAGCCTAATTTGACTTTTGGTCCTCATTTGGTTCATTGTGAAAAACTGCTGCTCATAACAGCTTGACAAGTGAACAATGATGCATACATCTGAGCAAAGTATGCTGACGTGTGAGAAGTAGCAGCAGCTATCAGCTTCCAATCAGCTGACTAGTGAAGGTCACGGTGGGACTAATATCCGATGCTAAAGGAATATTCTTTGAGTCTGAGTTGCCTGAATGTCCCCTGTTTTCTTTCTTGCTTTTTCTTTTGAACCTTTTTAAGAGACGGGGCCTCAGTCTGTTGCCCAGCCTGGAAAGCAGTGGTGCGATCATAGCTCACTGCAGCCTTGAACCCCCGGGCTCAAAGAATCCTCCCGCCTCATCCTCCCAAGAAAGTGGGACCACAGGCAAGTGCCTATTCCTTCTTTTCTGATCTCTCCTGTTTCTTGAACACAGTGATATCCTAGTGCTTAGTTACACTACCCCAGTACAGCACTCAGTGCTGGTTCACTTATCCAAGATGTAGTTTTCCTTTCTTGCATGCTGGCAGTACCCCAGTTTTGTGCCAGTGTCCACCTCTCCTCCATGTGAGTCAGGTCTGATTTGTCAAAGCCGATTGTGATGGTTCCGTTCTCTCAACAGTGACTTGTGGAGGACTGAGCAGGTGACCCAGTTCTGGCCAATAAATTGTGAAGGCACATCTGTTGGTATGTTTCTGTGAAAGCTTTTTGTCATTTTAAAATAAGAGATGCACAAGCGGAAAATGACCCATTCTTTTGGACTTCGGTGTGTCCAGATGTGGTGCTTGGAGCTGAGACAGCTTTCTTGGCATGCAAAGGCATCTCAGCCAGTCCACTGCAGACAGTGAAGTCGAGGGAGTGGAGGGAACCTGGGCCCTGATAGTGTTGCTGAACCATTGAATTAACTGGAGCTGCTCGTATTAGAACTTTTGTTATAAGATGTAATAAATCTCCTTCAACCAATAACTTATTAAATATTAAGTAATTATTATATCTGTTTCTTTCCCTTTATCTTGAAAATGAAAAGGGAATGATATGATGACATCTCTAAATTTCTTTCAGCCTTAACGATTGGTAATTCTTTGCTCAAAGTGGATGTGTGGAGTTTTAAGATGTGATGTTTAGCAGGCATGGAATCCGGAGAGGGGTGCAAACATTGCCTGACTTAGGGTCGTTTGTGTGAGGTCTAGGAGGAAGCATCAAGGTAAGGCGGTGCAGTTGAAGAATGAATTCCTAGGGACAGCCTAAGAGCTATGTCCTAGAGCACAGCAAAATCAGAAATCCATAGTAAAAGCCAGACATTGAAGATAATACTAGGAATCAGATATAAAACAAGTTAGAAAAACTGGGATGAGATTTGCTTGCCAGCAATGAGAGCTCACGGCATGTGTTCAGCCTAGGGCCCTCTCAAGGTACCAAGCGCGGATGAAGGGCCAGCAATCTCCTTGGGGGACATTACCAGCATCTGAAATCCTTTGGTTACCAAGATTTACTGAATTTCCTCCCTGGCCATTCATCCTGTGAACCTCTATGCTTGGCCTGCTGCGTTTCACTGTCTCTGCCAACCTCAGGCAGCTGCTTTTCTTTCTTTTCTAGGTGTCTCTTTACTGAATATTTTCCAAATCGGCATTTCAGTTCTTGGTCTTGACTGCATAATAGTGCAGTTCTTCAACTCTTTTGATGTCCCGAACCTTGGAAAACAGATTTAAGTCAGCCACAAAATACAATAAAAGGGTGTTTACATTGGTTTCTAGTATTTTTTAATCAACATTGCCACCTAGTGGTAAAATAACCCTTGAAATTGTGTACAATTATTTTCAGTTGGGATTGAATATTTGATTCAATGTCAAGCATCTTCAAATGGTAAAATTTTGACCAAGAAGAGACCACAATGATTATTCATCTAAATGTATTGTTTTACACTTAAATAAACTGAGGCTTAGGAAAAGTCTTAGGAAAAGGCTTAGTGTCTTTTAGGCACATTAATTACTGGGCTAATAGTGTAGGGTCCTCATTCACAGACTATCACTCTTCCCCCTCCCCGAGAAATTCTTAATTATTTCCTCTTAAGGTTTTGGTTGATCACTCAGTTTTTCTCCCTTAAGTTTTAAGATATTCTTACTCAATTTAGCTATTTCCTGGTGGTAAGTAAAAAACAAAGCAAAACAAAAACGACAAAAATTAGTTTCAAATGAAGCAAGGTTGTGTATCATGTTCTCTCTTTTTGACACATTTGTTTTGTCTTTCTTTTCCAAGTCTTTCTCAAGACGTGTCAATCCACGAGCATGTCTTCCTTTCTTGTGTACATTTCAATACAGGAAAAATATTCTAATACATCCTGTGTTCCATCCAAAACTATTTACACAGTTTTGGGCAAGTCTAGGGTAGAATCAGAGATTCTGAATTCACACCAAGCTTCCCAAAGATGACAAAACTCCTGTTCGGGGATCACACTTTACATTGTAAGCCTTTATAGAACAATGACTACATTCTTGAGAACTCAAAATCTTTCTTCAGAATGGATGAGTAAACTGTGTGTTCTGTTTGAGCAAATGAGGAGCACAAGGGGAAATTCCTTTGCCTTAAGCAACATCTCCGCTGAAGTGGCTAATTCCCTTTTTGGCTGCCACGGGGGTCATGCGCCCTGTGAAACTGCTGCTGCTTGCACTGCTTAACGAGACAAGGTCAGGGAATTTCCCTGCACTCTGTGATGAACATTGACCCTCTCCAGGGGTCCGTGATAACCGGGTCTGGAGAATGCCCTCCCAGGACATTCCAGGAGTGATCCTAGGCTTAGACAGTTGTATTAAAGTTCTGAATTTGGCTGCACATTGGGATCACCTGGAAAGCTTAAAAACATACTAACGTCTGGGTCCTGTCCCTGGATACCAGGGTTTTCAAAGCTCCCCAGGTAATTCCAATGAGTAACAATCCTGAGGACCACTGGAAACCTAAAGGCACATAATGGGCCAAAGGATGCCAGCTTGTCCTTCCTCTCCTCTCCTTTCTCCTTGTCACCAGTTTAGTCTGAAACAAAGAGTTCAGGATGCTGCTGGAAAGGGAATTCAGCTCCTAGTAGCTCTGGCCGTTATTCATCCTCTCAGGCCTCTCCTCCCACCCACGCCCCAACGGGATGGGCATACTTTTTGAGGCAAGTCCAGTCCCTTCCCAAAGTTCCCAGGGTGACTTTCATAATACTTTTTATTATGTCACACTCACCTGCTCTGCTAGGCCAGCTGAGGTCATGTGATAAGGCTGCTGCATCCCAAGGAAAGGGTTTTGGCTTTTACAAGGACAAGTTCCGGATCAGCCTGATCTCCTGGGAATTATGAATCAGATGGTCTGAATGTCCTTGCGAGACTTGTGGAAAGAGAAATGTTATCCAGGTTTTTCCATCAGAACTTTTCATAGGCGATCCTGGGAGCTCTGACCTAGAACTGAAATGACTTTTGACTTTGAAAATAATTAGAATTAATTTTGTAAGACTGCTTCTCTCTCTCTCTCTCTCTATATATATATATATGCTTCTATATATATGCTTCTAAATATGTATATATTTGTAAAATACAGTAATATATGGGCTAGAAAAGGTGATAAGAAGCTATTAACAGAAATTTACAGTTAAAGAAACAATGGATAATGTGGGATTGTGGTTAAAGATCAGAAGAAAAATGCTTTTGTTCTCCAATCTTGACTTCTTCCATTAAGTATTTTGCTGGGGGAAGGGAGGGAGGGAGACACACACACAGACACACACACACACACACACACACACACACACACACAGAGAGAGAGAAAGAGAACTATATATATATATATATATATATATATATATATATATATATATATGTTTAACAGGACATTTTCTCTTGGCTCTTCTGTGGTTTTGACCCTGTTGTTCATCAAATCTTCTTGAAACTGTTTTCTCTCTGGCTTTCATGGTATCACTACCTCCTGGGTTTTCTTTAACTGCCCCAGGTGCTTTTCAGACTCTTATTTTTCTCCATTAAATGTAGAAGATCTCAGGAATTCATCCTTGGCTTCTCTTTTCCACTTCCCGGCTATCCTCATCACCAGGCTGATGCATGCAGCACTGCCGGATGTAGTCCTGCTTTCCTTCTGAGCATCAGACCTGCATTTTCATTGCTTACTCAACAGCTCAGTAAGTCCTACTGTAGGTGCTGTGGAAACCTAAAATTCAACATGTCCTGCACTGAACTCATCACTCACTCACACAATTAATATTTACTGAGCAGCTACTCTGTCCCAGGCATATACATCTCTGGAGATTCACTCTGGAGTGAATGAGAAATATACTGTTCCTACCTACGTGGAACTTGTGTTCTGATGGGCGAGAAGAGCAGAAAATAATATAGTCTGTTGTCAGGAACAGATGAATGCATTGAAGAAAAATAATGCTAAGTAATCAAGGTAATGGAGGATGATGGTATTTGCATTTTAGGTGGGAGAGTCGGGGAAGCCCTCTCAGAGAGGTGGCCTGGAGCCCAGACTGTAGCAGGGTAAGTAAGAGAGTCACGGGCTCTCTGCGGGGAGACGTTCTAGGCAGAGGACTTTCTCTAGATTTGCTTCTCTGTCTACCTTCCAGTTAGTTGCTCAGCCTAGGAAGTCGGGTGTTTATGTATCCCTTCTTCACTCCCATGCCCCAAAGTCATAAGACATACCATGTTTTTGACCTTAATCTCTCTTGAGGCTTTCCTCTTTTCTTTAGCTCCATTACCACTACTGTACTTTTATCTGTCCTTCAGTTGTTTTATTTTTCCCACCAGGATAACTACCATGGACTCCAAAGAAGTGTTCTCACACCCAGCCTTATCCTTTCAATTCTTCTGTTTTGCATAGTCATATGCCTGTTGCATTCATCTGATCCTCAACATTGCTCTTTGATAGCTCCCCCGAGCTTTCAAGATGAAGTGCAAACACCTTCACTGTGCACACAGGGCTTTAATGATTTGGCCCTTACTTCTGTCTTGAACTTTATTTCTCTCTAAAGCAAAACTATTGCCTTGATCTCCTAGTTATGCTTAGCAATTGTCCAAATGAGTCATATTTCTTTTTACTTCCAGAGTTTGCATGCTGCTACTCTTCTACCCAGTCTCATCCTCTAAGATAGTTAAATGACCCTCGTTTCACTGCATCCTGTGTTACCTCTTTCAAAGGGCTTACCTATCCCAAGCATCTTGGCATGTCTAACTAATCCACTCCCAACTTATTTATCATGGAACCTCAGCATGTGATTCATAGTAGGTCCTTTATTGAGTGTATAAAAAATGTAAAATACAGACTTAGTATTCCTTATCTGAAATGCTTGGGACCAGAGTGTTTTGGATTTCAGAAGTTTTTGGATGTTGAAATATTTGCATGCACATAATGAGATGTCTTGGGGATGGAGTCCAAATCTAAACACAAAACTCATTTATGTTTCATAAACATTTTATATACATAGCCTGAGTGTAATTTTGTATGATATTTTAAATAATTTTGTGCAAAGTTTTGCCTGCATTTTGACTGAGACCCATCACATGAGGTTTGGTGTAAAATTTTCCACTTATGTTGTCATGTTGGTACTCAGAAAGTTTTGGGTTTGTGAGCATTTTGGGTTTTTGGGCTAGGGATGCTCAGCCTTTATAAATTTTTATATTTTAATTTTCAATATTATTATAGAAATAAAAATGGCAATAGTTACAATACTCAAATGCTAAGTACTGTTTTGAATACTTTATATGTTTGTCTCGTATAAACCTCATGCCAGCTCCTTTGAAAGAGTTGCATTGTCTCTATTTTACAGATGAGAAAAGTGAGGTAAAATAAATTTCCCAAGGTCATACATCAAACCCAGGTAGACTGGCTCCACAGTTCATGTTCATAACCTCGATGCCTTGCTCCCTTTTTATAGCTTTAGAAACAATTTTATGTTCTGTTAAAACATTTTTTAAAAAATTTGTAGAATGATGTGTGAATTATACAGAAAGCAACCTTATTTCTTTCGAGTTATCCTTTATGTTTAACTACAATAGTTACTTCCCAAGGAAATAAAGATTTCTCTAGACTGGGAGAAAGGGGAGAGAAGAGAAAATAATTTCCCACATCAGTGGAAAAATGGCCTCACAGCAATTTGGAGATGTGAGAAAATGTGTAGATGACGTGTAACCAGAGGGCCTCTTCTACCCTTAAGATATCTTGGACCTGCATAGAATCTTGGAAGCGTGCCACAGGCCCACGTTGGTATTGGTGGACAGGGAACCACAATGACTGAGTTAAATTTTCTACCTGCATGGACGAATGGGAGCTTATAATAAAATTAAATTATTTTACAGAAAATGTACAGTTGCAAATGTTCTTACACACATAGTTGAGTTTATAGTGATTTTTATACCCTTCTTACATCCTTTAGAGAGTTATTTTTCTCTAGATGTATCCATGCCTTCTATGAATTGGTCTTTTCAAAAAGGTTTTTGATTGAGGAAAACTTCTAACACAATCTGGCCTGGTCCCAAATTGGGCAAAGCCATCCTTGGAGAGCAATTAATATCTGACTTCTAGTGTTAGAATGAGACGGGAATGTGTTTATAAACATGAAATTTAAAATGAAGTATCAGGTGAGTATAATCAGAATTGTTGAAAGGACCCAATTCAGAGAGATTTAGTCTGTTTCTTGATAACCTCTGAAGTCCAAGAATTGCAAAAGGCTATTAGTAAGTAGTAGATCTCATGTAAAATCAGTAATTGTGGCTGTCTGTGGCCTTCAGCAAAATTTCATTCGTGTTCATTTTCACTATTGTAAACATCTCTTGGTGCACCATGTATTCCATGGTCACTATTTAAATAGTTGTTGTGACCCTGAGTGAGGCACCAAAACTGTATTTTAAGCATATATCAGAAAGCCAGTGGGTCTGGGATTTTGACTATGGGCTATTGAGTCAGAATGTTGTTGTTGTTATTTCACCTTGGTTATTATCCTCTTTAATCAGACTCTTGTACTCTCTACAATCAAGATAGCATTTCTATTAATCTTTCATGGGAAGTGTTGGAGAATCTACCTAATATTTTATTTTGTAAGCATATTTTTAAGCATTTCAGTAG
The DNA here is from genome assembly GCF_043159975.1 of Macaca nemestrina. Taxonomy (NCBI): domain Eukaryota; kingdom Metazoa; phylum Chordata; class Mammalia; order Primates; family Cercopithecidae; genus Macaca; species Macaca nemestrina. The sequence goes on along the minus strand of NC_092128.1, from coordinate 88,425,459 downwards.
TTTTCCATGTTTACTGTATTTGTTTGTATTCAACAAACAAATTAATGTTTCAAATGTTCGAACTCATATTGAATGCTACTATGGGCCAGTTATGGATGACGTAAAGATGAATAAGACAAGGCTCCTGCCCTGCAAGAACTGTAGAGCTGTGGTGGCAAAGAGGGGCAGTAACCTGGCAATTCCAAGTCAGGGGTGAGGCAGACACCATTGGTTTGCTGTTCAATAGTTATTCTTTCTGTCTTCTTGGCTAACAGGGCCCTGATTTAAAAATAAATAAATAAATAAATAATAAAGCAGCAAAATGCCCAAAGAAGATAGGCCTCATTATTCAGGAGATTATGATTGGTTAAAGCCACTTATGTAATCCTGTTCCCCTTTACAATGATTGGCTGGAATGGCCATGCGGCCTTCTTCCTGGCCAATGAGACAAAAAGTAGACTCTTCTGGAAAGCAAACCTGGAAAGGAAATCCTTTCCACTAATCAAAAATGGAGACAAGTGGGTAGGATATTACTCCTTCTCTTCCTGCTTTTGAGAGTGGTTTTGAGGCGATGGTGGTTGGAGCCTGAAGGGCAATTTTCTAACTTGTTGGGGATGGTTGATGGACAGATAAGGAGGTAGTCCTTGATAACAATGTAGAACCGAACCAACCATGCTACCAACTTTCTCCAGAATTCTTGTTCTGCGAGGTAGTAGTGACAATAATCTCCTCTTGTTTCAGGTACTTTTAGTTACTTATTAAATTACTGGCACCTGAAAAAAAAATCTACTTGATAGGTATTTCAGTAAAGTTAGGTACAAATCCCTAAAGAAGCCCAGGAGACAAGAAGGTAATTTAGCTGGGGGAATGAGAGAGGGTCTCCTAGATAAGGTGAACTTTGAGCTTTGTTTTGAAGAACAAGTAGGAATTCACTAGGAAGAAAAGGCAGGGAAGGGCATCCAGGAAAGGCATGTAGAATGGCCTGAAGGCATGACGGCCCTGGCCTCTCTAGACTACTATATGGTTTTAGATGCCCAGAGTACTTTAGATGCTCAGTGGTATGGATATCATGACATGAGTAGACTTCAAATTCACTTACATGAGATTGTTAAAGTTTCAAATTAAGTGTATAGTCTGAGATGTACTGTTACCTATAATCTTGATTTAGAAGACTTGAATCTACACCTTGTGGCTTTGAGTTTGGAAATGGAGTGGCAGTGAGCAAGTGACAGCAGAGCACACGGTGTGGTTTCCAAGTTCTCTGTTTTTTTTTTTTTTTTTTTTTAATTGTTGTTCACAGCTCGGCAACTTTTATGAAGCATTTGAAGTTTGCTTCTTTTGTTAGTGCCGGTCATCTGAGAAGCAGATGAAAAGACATGAATAAACATGTAAGGATTTTATTAGGGGAACAGCCTTGTGAGAGGAAATGGAGAGTGAGCAGGGTGAGGCCACGAGACTGGGATGCAGTTGTGATATAGACAAGGAAAGACGGAGGGAGGTTGTGTGAAAGTGCCCTAGGCCACTGTGTAGTCTGAGGAAGGTTGGGAAAGGCCATGGGGAAGTCCTCAAGCCAGAGTCATGGTCAGTACAGTCCCCTGTCCCCCAGTGAAGAGCCTGCCTCCGCATCCCTGCCCCACGCAAAGCAGCCAATGGGAAGCCCAGCCTCCACACAAACATGGCAATGGATCTTAGAGCACAGCTGCTGTGGCCACAGATTCCTTGCAGTTGGACGTTTGCGAGGATTTTCTGTGTCTTTTCAAAACATTGCCTTAAAAAGAAAACTGCTAAGATTGGTGATGGAATTATTTAAAAAATCAAATATTTTATACATTTTTTAGGTAAAATTCTTAACCTTTTTTGAGTCATGGGACCCATTCAGCACTTGATTTCAGCTGTGGACTCCAGCCTGACCCCTTGGCCTCCTCTTAGCTTCCTGCACCCACAGCTTTCCTGCAGCTGGGCTCCCAATATCTGCTCTGCAGCCCCTCCACAGCTTCCCACGTGCTGACACCTGGATCCCTTTTGCCATTGCTTGTCCTCCTTCTTAGATTCATGGTTCTGCAGCTGCAAGCACACTTTTGCTTGAAAGATACCTTGGCTAAGAGTGTTTACGTTTTGCCCTTCAGGGCCTCTGTAGTTCACTTCCAAGTCTCAGAACTATCTCTGAATCCTCACTGAGTATTGATTCCTAGACTACCTGAAGGATGAGATTACTTCTATTAATGTGTTTAGATTGTGACCATTGCCTTGTCCACATGGTCAATTGGCATCTCTTTCCTGTCTTCCTTATCCAATATGAGCCCTTTGTCTCAAATTTAGGGTTGACAACCTAGACTATGTTCTTGACTTCATCTTTAACACTTAATGGTGTATACCCTCTTTTTAAGACCCCCCCAACCATTGTGCTCACATAGTCATAAAAATCACATATATAATACACACATATATGTACTCCCTCACACACAGCATTAAAAATGCATATGCAGTTGATTCTCATTATCCATGGTAGTTATACTCTACAAAGTTGCTGTGAACACTGAATTAGTGAATACAGAACCATTTCTCCCAGGGAAAATATGTACACATATATACATAGATTATAATCTAAATCCCAAACCCAATTCATGCTAGTAGATTCTATTTTTTTTACTTTTTCAAAAGAGAAAACAAGCATCAGAAGTGTTAAGTGACTTGCCTGAGGCCACCCCACTAACAGGTGTCAGAATTGGGACTCAAACCCCATCCAACCAGCCCAGAGCTGGAGCTTGCAGCACTGCCCAGATCAGTTCCCTGCTGTCGCCACCCTCGATTCATCCCTGTATTCATCCCTGTATGAGAACTGAAGCCAAAGGCAGAGCTTTTCCGGGTTCCATCTCAGCTGGGAATATGCTTGTTGGGGCAACCCAAAATTTCCGTCAATCTATGAATGTCTGTGAATGACGGTTAAGGCATGCTAGTATTGATTTTGGGGTTACACATAAATTATAGCTGGTAGACAAATCTGTAAACAGGAAATCCATGAATAATGAAGATCAACGATGCAAGGTAAAAAAATTAAAATGTACAAAGAGGTGTACAGTGAAAAATATGTCTCCTTTTCCCTCTCCTTAGATTTCTGGTTCTTGTATCCCTCCACCCCCATCCTCAAGGAACTGCTATTATCAATTTCTTATTTATTCTTTCAGAGATAACCTTCTAATAGCACCTTGGACAAAATGAGTGGTTAAAAATGGGGGATTTGAATTTAAACAGATCTGGCTTTAAAAATGCAAATGTGGGCAAGTTATTCAAACTCTCTAAGCCTCAGTTTCTTCAACCCTAAAACAGAGGCCTCCTAGGTGGGCTGACAGGATTAAACAGCCTCATGTATGTAAAGTACCTGTCACTGTAAAGGCCTGTATGACAGCTGTGATCTTCACCTCCAAAGCACTGAGCTTCCCAAAGACTTCTTATTTATTTTTATTTTTTGCAATGCCACGGTTTCTTATAGTTTAATGTTTTGCATGCCAAGGTGGCATTGCAAAAATAAATAAATAAATAAAAGAATAAGAAGTCTTTGAGAAGCTCAGTGCTTTGGTTAGACCCAAAGACTTCTTATTCTACACTGTGGTTCTGACTTTAGCTGTTTCACTGCCTGTGGCTCTCCCACACATCCTCAACCTTGTGTGGGAGATGTGGGTTCAATGTCATGTGAGGCTGGAGAGAGGAGTTTATTAGCTGGAGCCATTCTATGCAGGCTAAGCCACCACTTCTAGTTAGGATTTATGGAAAGGATCACAGGATTTTTTATTTTTTTAAGAACTGGTGTAAATCAGGGCTTAACTTCAGCTTTAACCAAACACAGAGAGGGGAAACAGGAAGAAGAGAGGGGCCATTTCCTTATTCAAATAAATAGGGTAGTGTCACTTCACTCAATGTAGGCATCTAATAATGCACCCAATGTTTTTCCCTTCTTTCAAGTGGAAGTCTATCTCTAGTGGAGAAACCAGTTTCTTCCCAGGAAACCTAAGCACTCTGTCTATCCAAATAAATTTCAGGCATTAACCATACTTGAAAAGATCTCTGTAAAAATGGCTTCCTTGAAAGAATTAAATAGCATCCCCTCTCCCAGCCATTGTAAATATTTTTCAACTGTACATATATTTTCATTTGCTAGATGTGCTACCATTGGTAGAGCCTTTAGGAAGGATTCAACATTTGTGCTATCATTTTTTAAAAGAAAGTTGTTGTATTTGACTCACGTCTGTCATGCAGTCAATCTGCTAGCATATAATAAAATTAAAAGTGAAATAGAAGACCATGTCATGGGGAAATGGGTCTGTATTTGAATTATTTAGCTTCTTTATGTTATCAGGCAAAGCTGTCTGGAGCTTGGTTGTTACTGCGTGTTCAGAATCCTGGCATTTCTCTGCCTTGTGTATCTTCGAGATTTAATTCCTATTGACTTCAAAGGGAAAAAATATACATCAAGTTTCTGCAATTCTCCTGCCTCAACCTCCCGAGTAGCTGGGATTAAAGGCACCCGCCACCATGCCCAGCTAATTTTTGTGTTTTTAGTAGAGATGGGGTTTCACCATGTTGGCCAGGCTGGTCTTGAACTCCTGACCTCGTGATCCACCTGCCTTGGCCTCCCAAAGTGCTGGGATTACAGGCGTGAGCCACCGCGCCTGGCTGGAGCTAAAATCTCTTCAAGAACTGATATGTTAATATATTTTTTTCCTTTATTGTTTCAATCACTGCTACTTCTTTGGACTTCTATTTAACTGAAAAGTGTTTGAGGAAACATTAGGATTTTCTGCTGCTGGATTTCACCTGAACCAGGTTGTGACAGCTAGGGAGATATAAGCAACATGTGGTTTTCCTGGCTATGGTTTGTGGAAAGGGATCCATGAAAGTAGTTGTTATCCCAAGTTTTAAATATGGCATATTTTCATGGGAAATGCATTTACTTAAATATTTTGAGAATATCCACCAGGTGCGGTGGCTCATGCCTGTAATCCCAGAACTTTGGGAGGCTGAGGAGGAAGGATCAACTGACTTCAGGAGTTTGAGACCAGCCTGGGCAACATGGTGAAACCCCATCTGCACTAACAATCTGAAAATTAGCCAGGTGTGGTGGCGGGCACCTGTAATCCCAGCTACTTGGGAGGTTGAGGCAGGATAATCGCTTAAACCCAGGAGGTGGAGGTCGCAGTGAGCTGAGATTGCACCACTGCACTCCAGCCTGGGCAACAAAGTGAGACTCTGTCTCAAAAAAAAAAAAAAAAAAAAAAAAAAGAAAAGAAAAAGGACACCCTCCTACTATTTTTCCTTAAAAATATAACTTCTTCAGCAGAATGCCAAGTACACACAATTATTTCAGTTAAAATGAAACATTAAAGAAGAAATGGTAATCTTATAGCTATGCATCCAGTTCCTACTTCAGCAAGCACTGCTCCAGCCCTCGTCCATGCCCCATAAGAGTTTACTCGCCTCTGCCATTTGGTCATAAAAGAGTGGGGAAAAAAGAAATGTAAAAAATGCTGCTTTAGAGGCATTTGTTCATCCTCCACTCATTTTCGTCAAACATTATTTGAGCATCAACACTATCCTAGGTATTGTAGCCATCTCGAACTTAAGAGCACGCTTCTGCGGAAATCAGTTTCAATATTGTGCACATGATTTCAAGGTGTTTTATAACTGTGTATCATACAAAGCTGCAAGCTGCATAATTGATGGGAAGACATATATACTCTTGAATTAGAAGAGACTGCTTTAAAGTCTTTGCTCTGCTATTTCGGATTAGGCAAAGCTGCTTTCCACTATGCCTTAGTTTTTTCATCTGTAAAGGGAAATAATTGTATTTGAAATTGTATTATGGAATCTATGCAGATTCCATGTATAATGTTTAACATATAATAATATAAAAATTGCTAACATTTATTGAAGCCCTACTATATTTCAGATACTAAGTATTTCATGTTATAAACATAATTATCCTCACAAAAGCACTCTAAGACATTATCCCCATTTTGTAGAAGGGGAAACTGAAGCAGAGATGTTAAATGCATTTTCCCATGTTACACAAGATGCGTTTCAGGTATGTGCCTAGGCAGTCTGGCTCAAGAGCCCAAGTTCTAGCCTCTTTGGTCTATGAGTTGCCTGGCACAGCCTTGGTCTAGGGAGGGCAGGTATATACTCTGCAGGGTCCAGGGCAAAACAAAAATGTGGGGGCCTCTTTTTCAAAAAAACAAGAGAAAAATGGCCTTAAAGGTAATAAAATATAAAACTTGCTACCCTGTCTCTCTCTCGACTGATCATGGTATTTTTAATTTGATATTTAATGTTATGTTCTTTTGACCTTCCCAGGCACCTGGGGCACATGGGCAGCGCACAGGCTGCTGAGGCCCGCTTCCCACCAGCTTTGTGGGCGGTGGCCAATCCCGGTTTCTCACAGTCCACAATCTCAATCCCCGGTCATGGCAATGCCTAAATAGACTGCACTTGGTAGCAGGATCAGAGTGTGCAAGAGGCTGCCGCTAGCAGAGTCATTTGCCCAACCCACGGCGGTGCCGCCAAGGCCATGTGTTTCCTTGAGACATGTGTTGGGGAGGGAGTTGGGGACCGTGGGTGCGTCCGACGTGGCTCCTCCCTGCGCAGTCACCTCCAGGGCAGAATGCAGGCCTCTCTGTCGGTGCACTTGACGCAGTGGCCCCCACTGGAGGGTGGCAGCAGGGGCTGGGCAGGGAGCCAGGAAGGGGAAACTGGATCAAGTTCGGGGTGTCAGGGGCTGAGGAAGCTGACTGAGAACACATCTCGGAGGGGTGTGGATGTGCCAGAGGCAGGACTGCATGTGAGCTGGTACTGCGAATCCCCTATATAACTTCCAAGATGAACTTACTAAGAAATTCAAGACAGTGATTGACGAGTCTTAATAACCCAGTGCAGGGCCCTTTTGAGGAAGACCCTGTGCAACCACTGGTCACACGCCCTGAAGCCTGCCCTGGGTTTAGGAATGAATGCTTTTCGCTCCTCCCGGATAGACGCAAAAGGAACTGTAGGGCTCTTGGTTGTAGGGCTGTCGTTTTTTAACAGGTGTTGAGGATTTCCTCATTGTTCTTGCATGAATAATACAAAACAGCCCCTTTGGACCAAGGTAATGTTGCAAATCAGTACATTCTTTTGTTCTTTAAGTTTTTGTTCGTTTGTTTGTCTGTTTATGGTGATGAGCGGTAATTACAAAGTGCTATGAAAGGACTGAGGATTGTTCTTTCCTTCTGGATCCTTCAAGGATGTTTTTTTCCTTTAGGACTCCCTAAAGACTTAAATCTCATATACCCACAGGGTCAACATGGTCTAATTCCAGAGAAATGACATGGATTTCTACTAAGAGAGACCACATTTACATTTGATGTGGATATATAATATTTTCCACATGTGACCACAAAGTAACCCAAATTCTCCATCACAGGAGACATGATTACAATTTTAAATAAACCCAGATCAAACAGCAGGTGATGAGAGTAAATAAAACTCTGATTGGTGAGTTCTTTCTTCCTGCCTCTGAGGCTTCCATTGAATAATTAATTCAATTTTAGAAGCCACTTAAAGATGCTGGCTGAGGATTATATTGATAAGAGCAATGAGATATACTATATACCGCCTTGCCACTGCTTTTCCTCGTCACCTTGAGTACATTCTTTGTGCGGTTTCTTGCAAAGTCAGGGCAATGTTATGCTCTCATGTCTTTTCAAGAGTATGTGGCTGTGAGGTGTAGACGACAGTCATTGATCTTAGTTTCTTTAGACCCTTTGTCATGTAGTCAAAAGAACTAGAATGTAGTCAAAAGAACTAGAATATAGTAAGTGCCCTACTATTCCATGTGGTACTTTTAAAACTGGAGTGTCTTGTGTCAGGCCTCTGAGCCCAAGCTAAGCCATCATAGCTCCTGTGACCTGCATGTATACATCCAGATGACCTGAAGCAACTGAAGATCCACAAAAGGAGTGAAAATAGCCTTAACTGATGACATTTCACCATTGTGATTTGTCCCTGCCCCACCCTAACTCATACGATATATTCTCCCCCATCCTTAAGAAGGTACTTTGTAATGTTCTCCCCCAGTCCTTAAGAAGGTACTTTGTATGCCTATTCCAAACCTATAAGAACTAATGATAATCCCACTACCCTTTGCTGACTCTCTTTTTGGACTCAGCCCGCCTGCACCCAGGTGAAATAAACAGCCTTGTTGCTCACACAAAGCCTGTTTGGTAGTCTCCTCACACGGACGCGTGTGACATTTGGTGCCAAAACCTGGGACAGGAGGACTCCTTCAGGAGACTGGTCCCCTGTTCTTGCCCTCACTCCTTGAGGAGATCCACCTATGACCTCGAGTCTTTAGACCAACCAGTCCAAGGAACATCTCACCAATTTCAAATTGGGTAAGTGATCTTTTCACTCTCTTCTCCAGCCTCTCTTGCTACCCTTCGATCTCCCTCTCTCGCTACCCTTCAATCTCCCTGTCCTTCCAATTCCAGTTCTTTTTCCTCTCGAGTAGAGACAAAGGAGACACATTTTATCCATGGACCCAAAACTCCGGCGCCAGTCACAGACTCGGAAAGACAGTCTTCCCTTGGTGTGTAATCACTGGGGGCACGCCTGCCTGATTATTCACCCACATTTCATTGGTGTCTGATGACTGCAGGGTTGGCTGCCTTGGCCATTCACCCACATTCCCTTGGTGACAAGTCAATAGAGGGTACTTCTGCTTTGTCTGCTCACCCACATTGCAGCCCAGGGCCGCTCACCCAGCCCCTTCTCCATGTTTCTACCCTTCTCTTTAAACTTGCCTCCTTCACTATGGGCACCTTCCACCCTCCATTCCTCCTTCTTCTCCCTTAGCCTGTGTTCTCAAGAAGTTAAACCCTCTTCAACTCTCACCTGATCTAAAATCTAAGCGTCTTATTTTCCTCTGCAACATCGCTTGGCCCCAATACAAATGCGACAATGGTTCTAAATGGCCAGAAAATGGCACTTTTGATTTCTCCATCCTACAAGACGTAGATAATTTTTGTCAAAAAATGGTCAAATGGCCTGAGGTGCCTGACGTCCAGGCATTCTTTTACACATTGGTCCCTCCCTAGTCTCTGCTTCCAATGCGACTCTTCCTGAATCTTTCTCCTTTCTCTCCTGTCTGTTCCTTCAGTCTCCACCCTAAGCTCTGAGTCCTTTGAATCCTTCCTTTCTACGACTCATCTGATCTCTCCCCTTCTCCTTGAGGAGAAGGCTACTCGCCAAGCTGAGCCAGGTCCCAATTCTTCCTCAACCTCTGCTCCCCCACCCTATAATCTTTCTGTCACCTCCCCTCCTCACACCCAGTCTGGCTTACAGTTTCATTCCGCGACTAGCTCTCTCCCGCCTGCCCAACAATTTCCTCTTAAAGAGGTGGTTGGAGCAAATCAGTTAGCATTTAGGCTCTTTTTTCATCAAATATAAAAACCCAGCCCAATTCATGGCCCTTTTGGCAACAACCCTCAGATGCTTTACTGTCCTAGACCCCCCAGAGGAAGGCTGTCTTATTTTCAATATGCATTTTATTACCCAATCCCCTCCCAGCATTAGAAAAAGCTCCAAAAATTAGATTCTGGCCCTCAAACCCCACAAAAGGACCTAATTAACCTCACCTTCAAGGTGTACAATAATAGAGTAGAGGCAGCCAAGTAGCAACCTATTTCTGAGTTGCAATTACTTGCCTCCACTATGAGAGAAATCCCAGCCACATCTTCAGCAGACCTGCAGCAGCCAGGTGTTCCTCCAGGACTGCCTCCCCCGGGATCTTGCTTCAAGTGCCAGAAATCTGGCTACTGGGCCAAGGAATGCCTGCAGCCTGGGATTTCTCCTAAGCCATGTCCCCTCTGTGTGGGACCCCACTGGAAAGTGGACTGTCCAACTCGCCCAGTAGCCACTCCCAGAGCCCCTGGAACTCTGGCCCAAGGCTCTCTGACTGACTCCTTCCCAGATCTTCTTGGCTTAGCGGCTGAAGACTCACACTGCCCAATTGCCTCAGAAGCCTCCTGGACCATCACGGATGCTTTGGGCAACTCTCACAGTGGAGGGTAAGTCCGTCCCCTTCTTAATCAACATGGAGGATACCCACTCCACATTACCTTCTTTTCAAGGGCCTGTTTCCCTTGCCTCCGTAACCATTGTGGGTATTGACGGCCAGGCTGCTAAACCTCTTAAAACTCCCCTACTCTGGTGCCAACTTGGACAACATTCTTCAATGCACTCCTTTTTAGTTATCCCCACCTGCCCAGCTCCCTTATTAGGTCAAAACATTTCGACTAAATTATCTGCCTCCCTGACTATTCCTGGGCTACAGCCACATATCATTGCCACCTTTTCCCCCAGTTCAAAGCCTCCTTCAAATCCTCCCCTTGTGTCTCCCCACCTTAACCCACAAGTATAGGACACCTCTACTCCCTCCTTGGTGACCAGTCATACACTCCTTACCATGCCATTAAAACCTAGTCACCCTTACCCCACTCAATGCCAATATCTCATCACACAGCAAGCTTTAAAAGGATTAAAGCCTGTTATCACTTGCCTGTTACAGCATGGCCTTTTAAAGCCTATAAACTCTCCTTACAATTCCCCCATTTTACCTGTCCAAAAACTGGACAAGTCTTACAGGTTAGTTCAGGATCTGCACCTTATCAACCAAATTGTCTTGCCTATCCACCCCATGGTGCCAAACCCATGTACTCTCCTATCCTCAATACCTCCCTCCACAACCCATTCTGTTCTAGATAAACCTAGCTGACCCCATAAATCCTAAATCCTTTCCCCACTCCCTTTTCCATTTCTTAAAAAACAGCCCTAAAAGCTGCTCCCACACTAGCTCTCCCTAACTCATTCCAACCCTTTTCATTACACACAGCCAAAGTATAGGGCTGTGTGGTTAGAATTCTTACACAAGAGCCGGGACTGCACCCTGTAGCCTTTCTGTCCAAACAACTTGACTTTACTATTTTAGCATAGCCTTCATGTCTGCATGTGGTGGCTGCTGCTGCTTTAATACTTTTAGAGGCCCTCAAAATCACAAGCTATGCTGCTCTTACTCTCTACAATTCCCATAACTTTTAAAATCTATTTTCCTCCTCACACCTGATACATATACTTTCTTCCCCCCTGCTCCTTCAGCAATACTCAGTCTTTGTTGAATCTCCCACAATTACCATTGTTCCTGGCCCAGACTTCAATCCAGCCTCCCACATTATTCCTGATACCACACCTGACCCCCATGACTGTGTCTCTCTGATCCACCTGGCATTCACTCCATTTCCCTATATTTCCTTCTTTCCTGTTCCTCACCCTGATCACACTTGGTTTATTGATGGCAGTTCCACCAGGCCTAATCGCCACTCACCAGCAAAGGCAGGCTATGCTATAGTATCTTCCACATTTATCACTGAGGCTACCACTCTTCCCCCCTCTACTACCTCTCAGCAAGCCGACCTCATTGCCTTAACTCGGGCCCTCACTCTTGCAAAGGGACTATGTGTCAATATTTATACTGACTCTAAATATGCCTTCCATATCCTGCACCACTATGCTGTTATATGCGTAGAAAGAAATTTCCTCACTATGCAAGGGTCCTCCATCATTAATGCCTCTTTAATAAAACTCTTCTCAAAGCTGCTTTACTTCCAAGGGAAGCTGGAGTCATTCACTGCAAGGGCCATCAAAAAAGCATCAGACCCTATCGCTCAGGGTAATGCTTATGCTGATAAGGTAGCTAAAGAAGCAGCTAGCGTTCCAACTTCTGTCTCTCATGGCCAGTTTTTCTCCTTCTCATTGGTCACTCCTATTTACTCTCCTACTGAAGTTTCCACCTATCAATCTCTTCCCACACAGGCAAATGGTTCTTGGACCAAGGAAAATCTCCTTCCAGCCTCACAGCCTCATTCTATTCTGTCGTCATTTCATAACGTCTTCCATGTAGGTTACAAGCTATTAGCCCACCTCTTAAAACCTCTCATTTCCTTTCCATTGTGAATATCCATCCCCAGTCCTCCATTCTTGACTCCCTCTTGGAGTGGGTAGATGATCTTTGCTGACAGGGCGCCCTCCAACGCTTTCACCCTGATGAAGTCCTATTCTTTACTTTTATACGCACTCTTCTTCTCGTTCTCGTTCTTATGCCACCCTCTACCTCTCCCCAGCTATCTCCACCACACTATCAATCTCACTCTCTCCTAGCCATTTCTAATCCTTCTTTAACAAACAATCGCTGGCTTTGTATTTCTCTTTCCTCCAAAATCACCGAGGCCTCAATTTATTCACTGCTGAAAAAGGAGGACTCTGTATATTTTTAAATGAAGAGTGTTGTTTTTACCTAAATCAATCTGACCTGGTGTATGACAACATAAAAAAACTCAAGGATAGAGTCCAAAAACTTGCCAAACAAGCAAATAATTATGCTGAACCCCCTTGGGCACTCTCTAATTGGATGTCCTGGGTCCTCCCAATTCTTAGTCCTTTAATACCTGTTTTTCTCCTTTTCTTATTTGAACCTTGTGTCTTCCTTTTAGTTTCTCAATTCATACAACACCGCATTCAGGCCATTACCAATCATTCTATATGACAAATGCTCCTTTTAACAACACCACAGTATCACCTCTTACCCCAAAATCTTTCTTCAGTTTGATCTCTCCCACTCTTGAATCCCACTCTGCCCCTAATCCAACTAGAAGCAGCCTTGAGAAACATCGCCCATTATCTCTCCATACAGCCCCCCAAAATTTTCACCATCCCAACACTTCACCACTATTTTGTTTTGTTTTTCTCATTAATATATGAAGACAGGAATGTCAGGCCTCTGAGCCCAAGCTAAGCCATCATATCCCCTGCATGTATGCATCTAGATGGCCTGAAGTAACTGAAGATTCACAAAAGAAGTGAAAATAGCCTTAACTGATGACATTCCACCATTGTGATTTGTCCCTGCCCCACCCTAACTGATACAATATATTCTCCCCTGCCCTTAAGAAGGTACTTTGTAATATTCTCCCCTAGCCCTTAAGAAGGTACTTTGTATGCCTATTCCAAACCTATAAGAACTAATGATAATCCCACCACCCTTTGCTGACTCTTTTTGGACTCAGCCCGCCTGCATCCAGGTGAAATAAACAGCCTTGTTGCTCACACAAAGCCTGTTTGGTGGTCTCTTCACACAGACGTGTGTGACATCTTGAAATTGTTAGGATACCAAGTAGGTTTATAGTTGGAGATGCTGAATGGCACTAATAATGGTAATCTCAGAGAAAATAAATAAGGACGAGTATCCCACTCTCAGAAACTTCTAGAATTTAGTAGAGATGGTTTCCAAGAACTTTTCTTTTTTCTGCATGAAGAAAGGGGAAAAAGTAGACTGCTTTTCTTCTGCTATTTGAGATTGGGAGTCTGGTATGTTAGAGAGTAGGTGCTTTGTTTTAATCTTGTTTCCGTTCTTTTATTCTCAGTGTAGGTTCGTTTCAAGATTCTTAATTTTTCATTATTCCTTTATTTTTCTCCATATTACTAGTTATCATCTGACTTACTGTACATTCACCTGGTTATTAGTCTATTGTCTGTCACCACCAGCAAAATAAAAGTTTCATAATGACAAGGACCATGTGTTTTATTCTCTCCATACCCAGTGCCTTACACAGTGACTGGAAGATAGTGACAATAAGGGTTGACAATCACTAACACTTACTAAATATTTATTATGTGCCTGACAATGTTCTGAAGCACTTGATATTTATATTACTTGATCCTCACCATAGCTCTTTGGAAATGTCAAATTTTTATCTCCATTTTACAAATGACAAAAGTGAAGCTTAGAAAAATTAAGCAAATTTCCCAAAAGTCACACGATTGGAATGTGGGAGAGGCATGATTCAAACCTAGGCCAAGTGGTTCCTGCATTTGCAGCTAACCGCCAAGTTGTGAGGCTGCTCCATGGGAACAGGAACCTGGGCTGTCTTGTTTCCTGCTGTGCCCCCCACCCGCAAACACACACAAAGCTCCCAATAAATATTTTTGGAATAGATGAAAGTTCAGCCTGAAGGGTAATGTTCCTGGCAGAAGGAGTACTGGTCATGAAGAACAAAGAAAAGCCCGAGGCACGTTCTTGGGACTGAGCAGCCTGGTGGGATCTGTTCTCAAGGGTAATGTGGAGGCTGCTGTCTCCATCATGCCTGTGCTTCCCCCTTCTCCTTCTTTCCACCCTTGTCTCACCTACATGTGCACTGCTGGGGGCAAGGGCTGCTCTGGATTTGAAGAGAACAGCTCTGGGAGAAGCCTCCAGGGCAGATCTGCCCATACATCCAAGCAACAAATCCCTTTGATGTGCAGCTGAGTCAGTGGTGTTGGCGGAGCCAGCCCATCTCCTGCTCAGCCGTCAGTGTCCTGGATCTCATCACAGGCCCCCACAAGTTGTTTAGTCCAAGAAACGTGTGGACTCCATTGACTCATGTTGCATTAATTTGATGTCTTTCATAAGTAGCTCTCTCTGGGGGCAAGCCTTTGACGTCCCCTTCTCATGTCAAACTAAAAATGCTCTGTGGTGTGTGTGTGCATGTGTTCAATGACTGTGGCTGGGCCCAGAAAGCATTTGGATCAGCTTTTAAAAATTAAGTATAAGGCATTCAATGTATTTTCTTCTCTCTTGTTGTCATACAGCTAGTAAATTGTAAGAGAGTTCAAGGGCAGCTTTGGAAAAGAACAATACTTCAGTGTGTATGGATGTGTGTGCGTTCACACAGGCTTGTGCACCTGGGTAGGAGGGAAAGGGCAGGTAGGAGGTGGAGGTGCATTATAAGGCTAAGTTTCAAGTATAAAAACAAAGGTGTTGCTTCCTCTGGGACTGTTAAGCTTTGCAGCCCATTAACGCAGACAGTGGGGGATCGTTGCAATTTGCATGCTTGGAGGTAACATATGCAACTCCTACTTGGACACAAAGGCTGCCTTGGGAATGAGGTTGCTAACCACAGTTGAGGGAAAGCCTTTCAACTAAGAAGGAAATGAAAGAGGCCTTTATTTGTGGGCACCTGACAAGCTGAATCCTGCTTCTGTTACTAGGGAATTCGTTTTAGGATCAAAGTATGATATAAGCCCATAAAAACTGAACAAAGAAATAGAATTGCTGCTTACTAATCAAGTTCTGATAAATATAAAGGATGCCTCAGGACTATTTCATACTTTCATACAACAAAGGAGATATGTAATAGTATAAAATTCATTTGGCAGCCAAACATTTCTTATCACATATTCTCATATGAGAGTTTGTAAGGTTTTCCTTTGTTTAATATCTTGAATAAGGAAATGGATTCATGCTTTTAGTTTATATCAGTGTTTTTGTTTTTTAAGCTAATTTTCCTATTTTTACTTATAAAGTTTTGGTGTCTTGATATAAGGTCCTTGGGAAGATGGTCACAGCAGTCATGATTTGCCTTTGCTTGGTGATCACTGTACTCCCTGTCTTGGCACTACAAAATCTCATCAGCACTTTGAAAATCTTGAAAACTGTGATGTTAAATAAGGAGTAATGATAACAAATAATGTATTAAGTCCATGTTAAGTATTTTTACATGCTAAAAGCGGGTTATAATAATCTTTGTATTGGAAAAACTCTTTCTAGATTATTTCTGAGAGCAGGGTAGTTAATTTAGTTATCTTCTAATACAGAAGAAAAAAGGCAAAGTTCTCTCTCCTCTTGGAGTCTACATTATTTTTGGAGGAAAGACCATTAGCAATAGCATAATAAATAAGTAAAATATATAATAAGTTAGAAGTTGATACATGCTATGGATAAAGAAAAGTAGAGTGGGGAAAGAGAAGATATAGGCAATTTATAATATGATGCTCAGGTTAGGCCTCATTGAGAAGATGACAGGTGATTGAACAATTGAAACAGGCAAGGAAGTTAGATGTATGGATATCCGGGGAAAGAAGATTTCAGAGAAAGGCAAAAGCCAATGCAAAAGCCAATGTGTGAACACACCCGGCATGTGTGAGGAACAGTAAAGAAACCTGTGGGGTGGGGGTGCAAACAAGTGAGTGGTGAGATTTGAAGTCACAGCAAAGGGGAGTCTTCTGATCTTTTAGGTCTTGTAAGGTTTTTTACCTTTACTCTGAAAAGGAGGGACCCATTGCAGGGTTTTGAGCTAAAAGATTACTTTATCAGACTTGTTTAAAAGCATAAGTCTCTGTACTCTGGAAAGGTAATAGTAGAAGTAAGGAAACACTAGAAGGCTATTGCTAGAATTTTTGTGCATTAGTTATCTAGTGCTGTGTAACAAGTTACTCCCAAAGTTTTCAATACATGTTAAAACAACAAACATTTATTATCTCATGGTTTGTGAGTCAAGAATTTGGGCAAGGTTTAATTGGGTGATCTGGTGCAGGGTCTCCCTTAAGTGGCAATCAAGGTGTCAGCCAAGGTTGTAGTTGCCTCAAGGCTTAATTAGGGCAATATTCACTTTTATGCTTACTCATATGGAAGCCAGTTCCTTGTGGGTTGTTGGACTGAGGGCTTTGGTTTTCTTTCTAGATATTAATTGGAGACCACCCTCAGTTTCTGGCCAAATGTGCCTCTTAGGCACATTGTAAGGCAACTTACAACATGGCAGCTTATTTCAGGAGAGCAAGCAAACAAGTGAGCAAGCAGTAAGAGCCAGGGAGAGAGAAAGCACGCATAAGATGGGGGCCACAGTCTTTCAAAGCCCATTCAGAAGTGATATCCCTATAGCTTTGCCAAATTCTGCTTGTTAGAAACAAATCATTAAGTTCAGCACACACTCAAGGGGAAGGAATTGCACAAGAGTGTGAATACGAGGAGATGGGAGTCATTGCAAGCCACTTTAAAAACTGTCTAATATGCTCTACCCTTCTGTAGGTGACTTCAGGTACCTTGTGTAATACTTCTGAGTTTCGTATTTCTACTTATTATTTTTGAGATAGAATTTCTTGTTGTCCAGGCTAGAGTGCAATGGCAGGATCTCAGCTCACTGCAACCCCCGCCTCCTGGGTTCAAGCGATTCTCCTACCTCAGCCTCCCAAGTAGCTGGGATTACAGGCATGTGCCACCATACCCAGCTAATTTTTGTAGTTTTAGTGGAGATGAGGTTTCACCATGTTGGCCAGGCTGATCTTGAACTCCTGACCTCACGTAATCTGCTCACCTTGGCCTCCCAAAGTCCTGGGATTACAGGCACATATTTCTACTTTTAATTGAAAGTCTATTCACACACTACTCTACAAGTAGCTTAATCTTAGTTTAAGTAACTAGCCAAAGTGTACGTAGCTAGTCAGTGATAGCGATAAGGTAAGTAGTACTTAAACCCTGGCAGTCTGATTCTACTACCTATTACTCTTAATCTCAGAGGACACCAGAAAAGATAAAAATGTCTGAAACTATTCTAAAAAATGCGAAGTGCTATGTAGTACAAGTAAATAATGCTCGCTACTATGGACACAAGAATATAAATGCTTAGTTTTAAAGAATGTTCGTTCCAAAAGATGATACTGGTGTCAATTTTCCTGTGTGGAGAAATTGAGCAATGTTGGCCAAAAGATGGAGCCCTTCCATCTTTCCATGTGGTGGAAGCAGAAACAAATTCCTGCTGCAGCCTGCTTTTATGCAGCATGGCAGCACTCAGATGCTACTTGGACTAAAGCCACATGGATTTTGACCTAGAGTTCAATAACTTGGGCTGGAGAAGAAAGGTTGGTTTGGGAACAGATGGAGAGTTTGACTTACATGGGGCTGGTTCTGATTTTAACCAAGAAGGCATGTGGCTATGACAGGGGCAGAGTGGCCTCACAGGACCCTGCAGTGGAATGAGGCCTGGATCTGAGTGAAGTCCACTAGGGTCTAGGGAGTTCAGGGCAGAACCTTAGGGCTTGAGCCAGGCCGAATAGTAGCAATGTGAGTAGAAGCAGGCATCACATTAATAGAACAGAATGAGGCAAAAGCCTTGGCGATACTTGGCTAATATTGGCAGTTTCAGGCATTCTAATATTAATACAGAAATTGCAGCTGCCTCATGGATAGCTGTGCATAGTAGCTCTGTTACCCTCCTTTTATTTTATACCATCTGTATTATTATATTTTAGAGGAGTTTCTTGGTACCATATAGTTGAATTTTATTTTGTTTTTGTTTTTAAGACAAAAACAAATAAAAACATAAACAAATACAAATCTATAATTCTATACCTAGTGAAAATATTTTTTAGAAATGAAGGCAAAGTGAAAGTTTTTTAGAGAAACATGAAAACTAAGAAAATTCAACACCTAACCTGCATTGTGAGAAACATTAAAGGATGTTCTTCAGGCAAAAAGAAAATTATACCACATGGAAATTTTAATCCACACAAAGGAATAAAGAGTAAAATAATTCTTTTTTTGTTTTTGTTTTTAAGAGTTTCGCTCTTGTTGCCCAGGCTGGAGTGCAATTGTGTGATCTCAGCTCATCCACAACCTCTGTTTTCTGAGTTCAAGCAATTCTCCTGTCTCAGCCTCCTGAGTAGCTGCGATTACAGGCATGCACAACCACACCTGGCTAATTTTGTAATTTTAGTAGAGATGGGGTTTCTCCATGTTGGTCAGGCTGGTCTCGAACTCCTGACTTCAAGTGATCCTCATGCCTTGGCCTCCCACAGTGCTGGGATTACAGGCATGAACCACCACATCCTGCTGAATTTTGCTTTTTTATCTGGGCTGACAATCTCTGTCTTTTAATTGGAGTGCTTAGATTGTTTATATTTAATGTAAATGGTGGCATGATTGGTTTTAAATATAGCATTATGGTATTTGTTTTTTATTTGCACCATTTGCTCATTTCCCTTTTGTTCTGCCTTCTTGTAGATTAACTGAGCACTTTTCAGGATTTAGTTTTATCTTCACTGCTGGCTTATTAGCTATACCTCTTTGTTTTATATTTTTGGAAATTATTCTAGGTCTTAAAATATGCACACTTATAACTCACTACAGTCAACTTTCAAATATTATAGAGCTTCACATATAATGTTAAATCTTTCAACAGTATACTTCCATTTTACTCTTCCATCCTTGATACTATTGTCATATATTTAATCTCTGCATATATTAAAGATTCTACATATACTTATTGTTTATGTTTAAATAGTCAATTATCTTTAAATAAATTTAAAAAATGAGAAAAAATTTTAATTTACCCATATATTTACTATTTCTTTCACTCTTTATTCCTTTGTGTAGATTAAAATTTCCATGTGGTATAATTTTCCTCCTGCCTGAAGAAAATCCTTTAATGTTCTTACAATGCAGGTTAGGTGTTGAATTTTCTTAGTTTTCATGTTTTTCTAAAAAACCTTCACTTTGCCTTCAATTCTAAAAAATATTTTCACTACGTATAGAATTATAGATTGGTATTTGTTTATTCTTTTTTATTGTAAAAACCACACATCATAAACTTTACCATCTTAACCTTTTTAAAGTATGTAATTCATTTTTAAGTGTAGAGTGTAATAGTTTTAAGTATATTTACATTATTGTAAAACAGATTTCCAGAATCTTTTTATCTTGCGGAACTGAAACTCTATACTCATTAAACAACTTCCCTCTTTATGCTTGCTGCAGCCTCTGGTAACTAACATTTCATTTTTTATTTCTATGAATTTGATTACTTTGTAAACTTCATAAAAGTAGAATCATGCAGTGTTTGTCATTTTATGGCTTACTTATTTCACTTAGCATAAAATTCTCCAGGTTCATCCATGTTGCAATATGGGATAAAACTTCCTCCCTTTTAAAGGCTGCCTAGTATTTCATTTTATGTATATGCCAATTTTATTCATTCACTCATCTGTCAGCAGACACTTGGGTTGCTTCTACCTTTTGGTTATTGTGATTAGTGTTGTTATGAACATGTGTATGCAAATATCTCTTTGAGACCCTGCTTTCAATTCTTGTACATATATACCCAGAAATGGGATTGCCGGACCATACTGTAGTTCTATTTTTAATTTCCTGAGGAACCGCCATACTGTTCCAAAGCTATTGCCCCATTAAATAATCCTACCAGTAGGGCACAAAGGTTCCAACTTCTTCACATTCCTGCAAACATTTGCTATTTTGTTTTCTTGTTTTTGTTTTCATAGTAGCCATCCTAACGGCTTTGAGATGATACCTTATTGTGGTTTTGATTAGCATTTCTCTGCTGATCAGTGATGTTGAATATTTTTCCATATGCTTGGTTGGCCATTTATATGTTGTCTTCAGATAAATGTCTACTCAAGTCCTTTGCCCATTTTTAATTGGGTTATTGTTTTTTTTTTTTTTTTTTTTTGCTGTTGAGTTGTAAGAATTCTATTTTAATTTTCTAAATATTTAATTTTGTTCTTTCTTCAGTTTTGAAAGATCCAGGAGTTCTTTATGTATTCTGGATATTAACTCCTTATCAGATACACGATTTGCAAATATTTTTCCTATTTCATAGGTTGCCTTTTCAATCTGTTGATTGTGTCCTTTGATGGAAAAAAGTTTTAGGCTTGATATAGTCCCTTTGTCTATTTTTGCTTTTGTTGTCTGAGGACATTTATTTATTCTTTCAGTACTTTAAGATACTGTTCTTTTGTCCTCTGGCTTGCATAGTTTTTTTTTTTTAATTTTTAATTTTTATGGGTTCATAGTAGGTATACATATCTATGGGGTACGTGAGATGTTTTGATACAGGCATGCAATATATAACGATCACATCATGGAAAATGGAGTATCCATCCCCTCTAGCATTTATCCTTTGTGTTACAAACAGTCCAGTCATACACTTTTAGTTATTTTTAAATGTGCAATTAAATTATTATTGACTATAGTCACCCTGTTGTGATATCAAATACTAGGTCTTGCTCGTTCTTACAATTTTTTGTACCCACTAACCATTCCCTACCTTCCCCTCAGCCCACGACTACACTTCGCAGCCTCTGGTAACCATTCTTCTGAATTCAATTGTTTTGACTCTTAGATCCCACAAATAAGTGAAAACAGAGCTTGAATAGTTTCTGAAGAAAAGTAAGAACAGTCTGTGGTATTTTTATCTTCGTTTCTCTGTATTTAATGTGTTTTCTTTCCTCAGGCTGTTTCTTAAAGATTTTCTCTTTTTACTGCCTTTAAGCAATTTGGTTATATTGTTCTGTAGTGTTTTGTGTGTGTTTTTTTATGTTTTTGTATTTTTCTTGGTTGAGGTTTGCTGAGCCTCTTTGTGCATTTACAGTTTTTCAATTCTGGAATATTTTCAACCATTATTTCTTAAAAATTTGTTTCTATTCACTTCTTTCTCCTTTTGGAACTCCAGTTTTACTTGTGTTAAAGTTCTTAATGTTCTTCCACAGATCACTGAGTTCTGTAAATTTTTTTTTAGTAATTTTTCTCTATGCTTCATTTTGCATAATTTCTACTGCTGTCTTTGAATTCACTGATCTTTTCTCCTGCAGTTTCTAATCTGCTATTGATTCCATCTAGTGATATTTTAACCTCAGATATAATATTTTTCATCTAAGTTTCTATTGACTAATTTTTTTTTTGTTATGGCCCATATTTTTCTGCTGCTTCTCATATCTAGTTGTTTTCGTCTGGAACATGTGGCAGACAAGATGTATCTGTTTGAATCTTTTAAAAAGAGTTTTTAAGGGCATATCTGGAGTAGTCTTTATACTAGAGGTAATTTAAACTCACTTTTTAGGTTGGCCCTTCTGTGGTCTTCACTGGCTGCTACATGCATCCCATGGGGCCTTTGCATTCTCACTGGCGGAAACTCAAACTATTCCTGGCCTTGTGTGAGCTCTAGGAATTGTTTGGTTTATAACTCCTTGGTACATTTTCTTTTCTCAGAAGTCATTCTTTGCCGTACCTTAGGGTGTTTCATACTCTACAAGTGCATATTGATATTCAGACATATATTCTAGAGTTCCCCTGTGCTGATTTCTAGAATTCTTTCTCTGTATCAGCTCCAGATTTTTGGGTATTCTGGCATGTAAGTTAAAGCCAAAGCCCCCTTATCCTCCTGAACCTCATCTTTGTCTTCTCCACTCAGTGAGATTGCAGTTTGGGTTTCCCCTCCTTGCTCAGCAGTTCAGAAATTGCCTTTAGGCAAAGAGCCTGGGCAGTCATAGCACTCTATTTCCTTTTTCCCTGGGATCACAGTTCTCTGTTGCCTGTTGTCCAGTGTCTGAAAATAGTTATTTCCTGTATTTCGTTCTGCTTCTTAGTTGTTTACAGAGGAAGGATAACTTCAGATCTTGTAGTCAGAAGTGGTTTTTGCCCTAACTGTATTGAAAACTCTCCTTATGTAGATTTATGCAGGCCTAGGATACAGACCTAGTAATGAAAAGCACTTTGATTTTTGAAAGAATTGAATTAATGAATGAAGCATGGAATTAGGTTGAGCCACATGAAGTTGACAATTATTGATGATTTTAACCCATACAATTTATATGGTTCAATTTTGTACCTTGGCTAATTTGGATTAGCTAAGGAAAGCAGACTCAAGTAAAGGTAATTATACCTTTAGAGTGAGATCTCAGGCAATGATGATGGATCCTTTGTTTCCTGTGCATCTGGCAACCTTAGAAAACTTCTGTTGAATTTATTTTTCTAACAGAACATGGTAGGTCTATCTATGTGGGCTTTGGGTTTTTAGGTCCAACTATTTTCTTTGGAGAGGAAGATTCTTTCTGTGATTGGGTTTACAGTTTATTCAAAGAGTATATCCCTATTCCTCATAGGATCAATTGAGTCATGCCCCAAGACAAGGGGTTTATAAGAGGAGACTTCAGCCTTATCGTCATCAGGGGGATGGAGCACAGGGACTCAATCTTTGTGAACTGGGTTGGGAATCTTTTAGCAGGATGGTGGTGGAATTCCTTTTAAGGAAAACAGTGTCACTAAGGACATAGGCATGTTATTGGTTGTTGAGTTTGTGGTTGTGGTGGCTAGGAAAGACAGAGGATTTGATGACCTATGATACGGGGTAGGTAAGACTATATTATTGTCTCATTGTTAAATGCATGAAATGGAGAATGAAACTTAATAAATACCTCAGCAGGGGATGATCAAAGAAAAAGCCAAAGTTGCTGGATTCACAGTTAATTACCAGGTGTGGTTTTAGTTTCACTATTTCATATTATTGTACAGTAAACAACACACGCATTTAGAAGAAAAGTGTTCTATAGGTGACCAGACTGTAATGAATTTCACTTGCCATCACAGGATACTAGTCTGTGAAAATTATTGTAGCTTCTTGCAAATTATTAATGAGCTGACACATGGCCCAGTGGGTTTGGCATCCTTGCTTCTCAGAGTGCATATTGCCCTTAAATGTCAGTGGTGTTCACCATATAAGAATGGATAGATGGTTGTTATGGCCTGAATTCTGTACCCCTGAAGTTTATATATGGAAGTCCTAACCCCTGGTCCTTCAAAATGTGACCTTATTGCAAGGTAAAGTCTTTACAGAGGTAATCAAATTAAAACGGGGTCATTAGGACAGGTGGACCCTAATCCATTATGACTGGTGTCTGATCAACAGGGGGAAATTTGAACAAAGAGATATGCGTAGTGGGAAGACAATATGAAGGGACACCGGGAGGAGATGACTGTCTCCAAGCCAGGGAGACAGGCCTGCAACAGATCCTTCTCTCACAGCCCTCAGAAGGAACTAACTCCGCCAATGCCTATATCTGACTTCTAGCCTCCACAGCGTTGTGAGACAATGAATTTCTGTTGTTTAAGCCACCCATTTTGTGATATTCTGTTACAGCAGCCACAGTAAACTAATAAAAGCATCTTTGCTGAACTACTGTCATAGACTGACTTGGTAGGAGAAACATGTTAGGAGCAGTGGGCCATCAGGAAACTCCTTGAAGCTGTGAGACTGTTAGATGGGGTGGGCGGTTCTTGTCTTTATCCATTTTGTGGATAGACACAAACACCACCCAACTGAGCAGAATAGGGCAAGGCAGCTGACCATGCCAAAGACCTCTAGGAGCTTTTACCCAGCGCTCATCTGAGTGGGAGGAGTTTAGGAGAAGTTGAATTTCCTACGTGAGTTGTAAAGAGATGTTATGGCTTCCAAAGAAATTATTTGAGGTGCATAGATGGTTGGGAAGAAAAACTCATAAACGCTAGCTTTTGCCATTGACATTTAAAGAAAGTTAATAATCTGCAGCAGAGTTATTTTATACTCCACTGCTCTGAAAGATTATGATTACATAATCAGAGTAAGATTACATACTCTGAAAGATTATGAGGTATAAAGCATATGTATGAACCTTAGTATTTTAGTTCATGTTTAGGACTTCTGAAGGTCTACACTATTTCTCCCTCTGCCTGTCTGTCTCTCTCTCCCTGTGAATTATGTGGGTGACAGTGCACTTTTTTTTTTTTTTTTTGAGATGGAGTCTTGCTCTGTCGCCAGGCTGGAGTACAGTGGTATGATCTCAGCTCACTGCAACCTCTGCCTCCTGGGTTCAAGCGATTCTTCTGCCTCAGCCTCCCAAGTAGCTGGGACTACAGGCGCCCACCACCATGTCCAGCTAATTTTTGTACTTTTAGTAGAGACGGAGTTTCACCATGTTGGCCAGGATGGTCTTGATATCCTGACCTCGTGATCTGCTTGCCTCGGCCTCCCAAAGTGCTGGGATTATAGGCGTGAGCCACTGTGCCTGGCCGACAGTGCACAAGTTTCAATCCTTGACTCATTCTATTACCTATTTGCTCTTATGTTCATGTTGAAAAAATGCTGCTGTTAATATGGCTACTATCCTAATGTACAAAACAAAGGATGTCCAAGTGTTACCTCCCAAGCAAAGAAATCTTATTAATGGTGGAAGTAAAAAGCCCCAAGACACTCACTGAGTGAGTGAGGCTACAAGAGGGGCCCCAGGCCTGTCAGCAATCTGTTATCATTGATGTCTTTCCAGTTTCTTTGACCAGTGTATAATTTAAAACTCAGTTGGCCTGTGCTTTTTGACTTGATTACAACAGTTCCCAGCTTGTGAGGCGTTAAGCCAAAGTGGTTTTCATTAATTTGCCTTCTCCCTGAAGATTTTAGGCTTGCTGTTTCAAAGAAAGCTAGATACCACAATGAGCCAACTATTTGGTGAGAAGTTTCTCCTCGGGGAGAGAGCTGTTTGCTGCAGTTCCAGCCTTTCAAATGTCAAACGTTACTCATTCTCGCTTTGGCTCTTGTAAGTATGTGTAGTCCTTTTTATTTTAATTTGAGAGTGTTTGCTTGCACTGGTAGCTCGGGGAACTTTTACTTGTCGTTTGAAATGTAACCCTGGAACACAAAAAGTATGACTAATCCTACTTACTGGAATTTCACTGTTTTCATCAAGGCCGCCGTTTCCATTTCTAATTTTATATAAT
The DNA here is from genome assembly GCF_043159975.1 of Macaca nemestrina. Taxonomy (NCBI): domain Eukaryota; kingdom Metazoa; phylum Chordata; class Mammalia; order Primates; family Cercopithecidae; genus Macaca; species Macaca nemestrina. The sequence continues at coordinate 88,400,051 of NC_092128.1, read as the reverse complement.
AAGGGCAAAATACCAACTGGCAAACATACTTCTTTTTTTTTTTTTTGGTTGCTGTACATTAAACTATCTACTGTGTTATAATAAAAAGCAATGCTTCATAATAGTGATTTTTGCAATTGAGATAAAACAGTTTCCAAGGGTATTTAAAGAGCAAATAGTTCATGATATGAGTCCCCAGCTAATATATCTATGCAAAGAAGCCTAAATTTCAGCTGCTTTTCATCTTCTGTATGGCAAAGATATTAGGTTATCTCTAGGCAAAAAGAATGGTTCATACACTGGAGTCACAGCCAACGGAAAGATTTTAGAACAATATACAAACACTCGTGCCATAACACTGACTTAGTTAAGCAATCATTGTGATGACCATTGGAAAGATGAGAGTATCAGCTAACGCAAACCAAGTTTTTGTCTTCTTTCATAGGAATCCTTTATCATTTCCTTATGTCTTAGCGCTCTAAATGTGGATTTCTGGAATGCCATTGGGAAGATCTCATATGAGGAAGCTCTAGTGGAATTGGGTTGAGACTTACTGACCAGGCAGTTCTTTAAAGACAATATCTGAGTAGCTTAAAGGGAATATAGGTACTAATTTGGAATGAGCTAAAAAGAGATTTCCAATCCTTTCTGCTTTAAGCGATCACCTGGAGATTTGAAAAATGTGGATCTCCAGTTCCCATTCCCAGAGTTTCCAGTTCAATGGGTCAGTGTATCTATGTTTGCTTCCAGATTATTCTGGGTGCTGTCACCACTGGGAACCCCTGGCCCCAGTTGTCAGTTTGTAACTGTATACACAAAGAAATTATTCTGAGTTATTGGATCTGTAGGGGCTGCTGAATTTGGCATGTAAAGGAAAACGTTTTGCTTTTTGGTTTAATCTACAGATCACCTTAAATCTCCTGTTGTTGGTATGGCTTCTTTGACTCCTCATGGCCTGATACACTTGTGGGTCAATTACTAAGCACTCAGCTGGAACGACTATGTCCTGGCCCTGGGTGGGTATCAGAAACACCTGTGGAGCTACTTGAAATTAGTTTTTTTTTTTTTTTTTTTTTTTTTTTTTTACCAGACTTCCTGAATCACAGTCTAAGGGAGGGGTCCAGATATCAATTCTTCTATAAGCCTCATTGTTGATTTTGAAAAGCAGCTAATTTTGAGAATCTCTGAGTTATACTAATGCGGAGGAATATTGATTGACTGGCATTGGATACTAATTGAAGCTGAAGGGCCTATAGAGAAATCACATTAATTTGATTAAGATGATTAAAACTGCTCATTTCACTAGTCTATGATCTAGGCTTTGTGTTTGATCAACAGATATTTGGTAATGGTCGTAAGACCATTACAAGAGAGGGCAGAACTCTTTACCACTTGAAGTATATCAGAGCTTTCAGATACAGCTTAAGGTGAATCTTTAAGGCAAGTGTTTCCTTAGAACCTGAATAAGGAGTGGAGTAGAGGGCACACTGTTCAGGTGAAAAAGACAAAATGAATGAAGTGATTATGATGGGAACTAGAAATCTGTGCTTGTAAGACAATGTGTTAATGGACACGTTGTCACTTCCTTATGTCTTAGAGCTCCAAATGTGGATTTCTGGAATGCTACTGGGGAGAACTTACATGAGGAAGCTCTAGTGGAGTTGAGTTGAGACTTACTGACCAGGCAGTTCTCTTAAGGCAAGATCTGAGTAGCTTAAAGGGAATATTGATACTAATTGACCTAAAAAGAGATTTCTAAACCTGGAAGACAATGTGTTTTCCATATATAGTGGGAAATAATAGAATATGAAATTGTACAAAGTGGGCTGGGGTCTTGAAGGTGGCTTGAAGTTGAAAGAAATCAGGAGCTATTACAGCATTTTTGTTGTATCAATTTACAGGAGTAAAGTGAAAACATTTTCACTTGGTAGGTAAGGCAGAAGTTCAGAGGCAGGGCTGTGGCAGTAATGCAGAGTAAAGAGACGAGACTTGGTCTAGCATAGTGCTGGGGGATTGGAGCAGGATAGATTTGGCAAACATGTATGGAAGTGATCTAAATGAAAATTATTTTATTTGCAGATTATTTATACATTTTCTGCTTACGAAAATATTATCCTGCCGAAGAGGGCATAAAATATCTATCTCTGCAACTGCATAATAACTTCTTTGGTCAAATTGGTTTCTTGTTCAAATGGTCAAAAAAAGCATTCAGAATCAGCGTTAGCAAGCAAGCAAGATATTTGGTTATGTTCCTGGTTGAAACTTAATATGAGCGTAGAGTCAGTCTAGTTTGTTGCTTGTGTAGCAAGCAGACAGACATTCAGGTATTCAGGTATTGTGAATAAGCAGGTAAGACAAATCAGTATAATTAACTGTAAAGCTGCCTAAATAGTCCTTTTATCCCAATATGTGTAATGTTTGCAGTTTTAAATGCTTTTATACAAACAGAGTGACATAAAATACAAAGAATTTGAAATTTTCCTGGTTTCCTCCAATCATGCCCCTACTATCTTTCAACATCCATTTCAAAGACTGCCTTGTGGGCAAATATTTCCTTAGTTGCCCCTTTACGTGCTTTACCTTCCATCTGATGGCTCATATTGTTTCTACTCTCCCTTCTCTCACTTCCAGAGTCTTGATGCCAAAGGACTCAAGTCAGCAGAGGTCTTTGGTCAAAGACAGCAGATGGCCTCTGTAAAAATCAGAGGACTCTCTCGGCTGCCAGAGCAGTGTAAGGGAGACTCAGACTAGCTGAGGTGGACTCCTGGAATCTGGGGATTGGGGGTGTAGCAGAATAGGGAGCAATGAGAGTCAGAAAAGACGTGGAAAGATCTGCTTTAAGATGTGGATATATCAGGTGTCAAGATCGTAAAATAGCTTAAAAGTAGAAAAGCAGTTCTATAAACATTCACCAGCAGGCACTGGGAAAATAGCACTGAACAGAGCTGGACACAGCCTTTGCTTTTGTAGAGTCATGCCTCAAGATAAGCTCCATTTATGAGGAGAAAGATGGGGAATTATAGAATATATACCAACCCTTTATGCTTTTTGACCCTCTGTCAGTTTTGTGGGAATAACTTCAGCCTTGCCACAAAGCACAGCCTTCACACTTTCTTAGATTCAATAGTAAATAGTTTAAGAAACATAGCTATACTATGTTTCTTCATGTCCTTAAACACGAAAATGAAATTGAAAGCTGGACAGATCTGAACAGCACAGATTGGGGTGCTAGCTCTTATGGTTGAAGTAAAGAGCTATATGATGGCTTAATTTTTTTTTTTAACAGTCTAGGGTTTTTTTCTCAGGAGACCAATCCAATTTCTCTTGCAATTTTTTTTTTTTGTTGTTGTTGTTCTCTTAAGAAATTCCCAGAGATTGCAATGTTATTATGCTCATAATATTTTTCTTTTCTTTTTGAAGTTCTAGTTCATTTATTTTAACATTTAATATTCCATTGTATCAATATACCACAGTTTTTTAAAAACCCATTCTCCTGTTGATATATATTTAGATTATCTCCAGTTTTATATTCTGTCAAACATAATCTCAAGAATTTCTTAATCATTATCTAATCAAAGGTTAAAGAATGGCCTCAATTATTACTATGAACAATAGTAAGAGAAATGTAATTTGTCCATCGTGCTGTCAAATACAATAACACCAATATAAATTTCCTTAATGAACAATGAACACTTCTATTCAGTTACAAAAGTTTTTTGACTCAGTGGCAGCTGGAGATTGGACTTTGTGCTAATACTTAGGTTAATTGCATCTCATGTTAATATGTCTTAGTGGGTGCAATTAAGCAGAATTATAACTTGTTCATGTTATAATTCCTTTTGCCTTTCTAATTCATTGGTGAACTCCTATAACTTAACCCCTCTTTCGTTTAGGTGTCTGCCCCTTCACAGATGAGAGAATGTTAGCAGATTTTCTTTTATAGCTTAGGTTACTTTGACAGAGAAATATTAGGCATCATCTTAATTTCATCATCATCATCATCATCATCTTTTTTTTTTGAAACGGAGTTTTGCTCTTGTTGCCAGGCTGGAGTGCAGTGGCGCAATCTTGGCTCACTGCAACCTCCACCTCCTGGGTTCAAGTGGTTGTTCTGCCTCAGCCTCCTAAGCAACTGGGATTACAGGTGCCCACCACCACATCCAGCTAGTTTTGGTATTTTTATTAGAGACGGGCTTTCGTCATGTTGGCCAGGCTAGTTTTAAACTCCTGACCTCAGGTGATCCACCCACCTTGGCCTCCCAAAGTGCTGGGATTACAGGTGTGAGCCAATGCACCCAGCTATCATCCCTTTATGAAGGCAGAAGCACTGGATATGGCAATAGGTTGCTGGAAGATTAATTCCCATGGTGGTTCTTTTAACACCATACTTTGGCCACACCCTCAACTGGAATTCAAACTTAAGATTAGAAGGAAAATGCTCTTCACCAGCCCTTAAAGATTTCTAACCTAAACTTACAGCAGTAGTCCCTTAAATGTGAAGAATAATCAAGCTCAATAAATACTTTGATATTTTTGAAAAAAATGACAGATTTTCAGCATTGAGAAATTCTCTGAAGTATAAGCATATCCAAGAAGAATGTCCTATATTCTGTCTTTTTCTTGCTAAATGGAATGTTTAAAAGCTGGATAACACTGTATTCAAATGTTAATTCATGTTTTGGGTTCAGTTTCATAGCTTAGCATCTGATATTTATTATGAATTCACCTGAGGTGTATTTTATTTATTTTTTAAGCGATATAGTCCCTAGTTTGAAAGATAACTTGAGAGAATGATTCTTGACACAGTTAAATTCTCTTTCTCCTGTGCCGTGTTTTTTAACCTCAGATACTGGTCTTAAAAAAATACATATATATCCAGTGCCAGAAACTCCCAGCAGATGTCATTGTAAGGCAGATTTTTTTAGCAAGGCTTTTCTAGAATAGTGAATAGGATTGTTGCATATAGTAGTGATGTGTGTATTAGATACTGGAGTTAATTCATTCTAGTCTCATCAGAGTGGGATTTTTTATGAAGAGGTAAAGAGATTCTTGGGATTCTTGCCTGTCCTTTTATAACATGGGGGCACTGCTTTTCTGCAATATAAGTTAGAGAACAAGAACAACAGCCTTTCACCCAAGCATTTCCTTGGCTACTCTACCTGGGGCTACCAGCTTAGCACAAGGCATGACTGTGTTCTGCATGGGACAGAAGAACCACAGGGAGGAGACTGTTGCTTAGACACATAATATAGTAAGTGAGGGAGTTGCAGTTTCAAATGAGAGAGCCTCACTAATTCTGGACTCCACACCCTTAGTCCTGAAGGGAAAATACAAATGGACATGAAAACATGTGCCCAATAGAGCACATCTGGTCCTTATCTAAAGCAGAAAGGCAAATTGTATTGGAAATGCCTAACTGATTTTATGGATATCAATTTCAAGTGAAAAAAACATTTTTTTTCCCAGGGAAGGTCATGATACCTTGTCTTATTTGCTATAAATGTAAATGAAAGTCAATCTAAATTCGCCTATGTTTCCATGTATATATATATGGTGATACATGTTGGGTACCTGTGAAGATCTTATTCTATTACTCTTCAATATTGTAAAAGCTCATTTCTCACTTACCATTTTTACATTGATTGATTAGATTTTTTAAAATAAACTCCTTTGGCACTTTGCGAGGCCGAGGCGGGCAGAGGTCAGGGGATTGAGACCATCCTGGCTAACATGGTGAAACCCTATCTCTACTAAAAACACAAAAAATCAGCTGGGCGTGGTGGCAGGCGCTTGTAGTCCCATCTACTTGGGAGGCTGAGGCAGGAGAAGTGCTTGAACCAGGAGGCAGAGGTTGCAGTAAGCCAAGATTGCACCACTGCACTCCAGCCTGGGAGACAGAGCAAGACTCCGCCTCAAAAATAAATAAATAAATAAACTTCTTTGATGAAGCCCCCTTTTAAAAGCCAGAACTATACTTTGTATTGTATAGTATTAACTGAAATGTAGATTGCTTAGAAAATGTTAATAAAATGTGTTTGAAAATCAACTACTTTTTTTTTTTGAAGCGGAGTCTCGCTCTGTTGCCTAGGCTGGAGTGCAGTGGCGCGATCTCGGTTCACTGCAAGCTCTGCCTCCTGGGTTCACGCCATTCTCCTGCCTCAGCCTCCTGAGTAGCTGGGACTACAGGAGCCCACCACCACGTCCAGCTAATTTTTTGTATTTTTAGTAGAGACGGGGTTTCATCGTATTAGCCAGGATGGTCTCGATCTCCTGACCTCCTGATCCGCCCACCTTGGCCTCCCAAAGTGCTGGGATTACAGGCGTGAGCCACCACACCCAGGGGAATCAACTACTTTTAAAAAACCACAGGGATCATGTAAAAGAGGCAAACTATATCAAAGATGGAAGGGTGAAAGTGTGAGGAAATAGTAAAAGATATGGACTTGGATATGGATTTGGATATTCCAACTGAGTATCTCCACTTAACTGACTCAACATATTAACCAATTTTTTTTTTCTTATGCTATCTGATGTCTGTATCATTCTGAAATTAAGCTAGCAGGATCCCCACAGTTTTGCTTCCCCAATAGAATTGTGTGCCTGCCAAGGGTCAGGTGAGTTTGTCCCAATCCTGTTTATGCCACCTACACTTGCCATTGAATTAAAGTGGGTAATTGCAATATTATGTGAACCAGTGAAATATGACTGCAAAATAAAAGGGGATTTTTATTTCTCTGAAAACAAGTTATATATAATGCTTAGAAAGACTTGATAAAGAGAAATTACTAGACTTGCTGTTAAATTTGGATGTGGATGAAACAAATATAAGAGGTTGGAGGGAAAACTGAAAATCTTGAAGGTATGTATTCTAAAATTTCTGCAAAATTATTTGTGGCTTCTTGCTCCACTTAAAGGGAAGTGGGGATTTAGAGAGAATGCCTTGTGGATGTGGGTTATTCGGGAAAGATTATATGGATTTCTAATCAGTGTTGCAGGAAGTCAGGGACCTCAAATGGAGGGACCAGCTGAAGCCGTGGCAGAAGAACATAAATTGTGAAGATTTCATGGACATTTATTAGTTCCCCAAATTAATACTTTTATAATTTCTTACACCTGTCTTTACTGCAATCTCTGAACCTAAATTATGAAGATTTCATGGACATTTATCACTTCCCCAATCAATACTCTTATAATTTCCTATGCCTGTCTCTACTTTAATCTCTTAATCCCGTCATCTTCGTAAGCTGAGGATGTAGGTTGCCTCAGGACCCTGTGATGGTTGTGTTACCTTTACAAATTTTTTGTAAAACATGTGTGTTTGAGCAATACAAAATCAGGGCACCCTGAAAAAGAATAGAATAACAGCGATTTTCAGGGAACAAGGAAAGATAACCATAAGGTCTGACTGCCTGCGGGGTCAGACAGAATACAGCCATATTTTTCTTCTCACAGAGAGCCTATAGACAGATGTGTGAATAGGAGAAATATCACTGAATTCTTTTCCCAGCAAGGAATATTAATAATTGATAACCTTGGGGAAGGAATGCATTCCCACAGGTAGGCCTATAGACGACTGCTCTGGGAGTGTCTGTCTTATGCGGTTGAGAGAAGGGATGAAATATGCCCTGGTCTCCTGCAGTGCCTTCAGGCTTACTAGGATTGGGAAATTCCAGCCTGGTGAATTCTAGTCAGACCGGTTGTCTGCTCTGGAGCCCTGTTTCCTGTTAAGATGTTTATCAAGACAATGCATGCCCAGCAGGACATGGACCCTCATCAGTAATTCTAATTTCACCCTTGCCCGAGCTTGTGATCTTGCTCTGCTCTTTTGCCTTGTGATCTTTTATTGCCCTTTGAAGCATGTGATCTCTGTGACCCACTCCCTATTTGTACACCCCTCCCCTTTTGAAATCCCTAATAAAAACTTGCTGGTTTTGTGGCTCGGTGTCACCATCATGGTCCTACCAATATGTGATGGCACCCCCCGAGGCCCAGCTGTATTTGTACTCTTTTTCTTTATTTCTCAGACCAGCTGACACTTAGGGAAAATAGAAAGGACCTATGCTGAAATATTGGGGGCTGATTCCCCTGATAAATCAAATAATGTGCACTCAATAAAGGGAGACCCTCTACATTAAAATATTGGCAAATGCATGTTTATTTTCAGGTTTTAAATTACAATATTTGATTTTAAAATTCCTCTACTTTGTTCAGCTTTTTCAACTAACTGACCAACTGTTGGTATTGATCTTACCAGATGAAAGTTACTGCTCTGCATTTTAAAACTAGTTTTTAATTTTAGGCTATGTGTCTTAGCCTGTTTTCATGTGGCTGATAAAGACATACTCAAGACTTGGCAATTTACAAAAGAAAGAGATTTAATGGACTTATAGTTCCATGTGGTCAGGGAGACCTCACAACATGGTGAAAGGTGAAAGGTACATCTCACATGGCGGCAGACAAGAGAAGAGAGCTTGTATAGGGAGACCCCCGTTTTTAAAACCATCAGATCTCATTAGACTTATTCACTATCACAAGAACAGTGCAGGAAAGACCTGCCCCTATGATTCAATTACCTCCTACTGGGTCCCTCTCACAACACATGAGAATTCAAGATGAGATTTGGGTGGGGACATAGCCAAACCATAATATTCCACCCCTGGACCCTCCCAAATCTCAAGTCTTCACATTTCAAAACCAATTATGCCTTCCCAACAGTCCCCCAAAGTCTTAACTCATTTCAGCATTAACTCAAAAGGCCACAGTCTGAAGTCTCATTAGAGAGAAGGCAAGTCACTTCCACCTATGAACCTGTAAAATCAAAAGCAAGTTAGTTACTTCTTAGATACAATGGGGGGTACAGGCATTAGGTAAATACAGTTACTCCAAATAAGAGAAATTGGCCAAAACAAAGGGGCTACAGCCTCCATGCAAGTCCAAAATCCAGCAGGGCAATCAAATCTTAAAACTCCAAAATGATTTCCTTTGACTCCATGTCTCATGTCCGGGTCATGCTGATGTAAAAGATGGGCTCCCATGGCCTTGGGCAGCTCTGCCCCTGTGGCTTTGCAGGGTATATGCCCTCTATTGGCTGCTTTCATGGGCCGGCATTGAGCATCTGTGGCTTTTTCAGGTGCACAGTGCAAGCTGTCAGTGCATCTACCATTCTGGAGTCTGGAGGATGGTGGCCCTCTTCTCACAGCTCCACTAGGTAGTGCACCAGTGGGGGCTCTGTGTGAGGGCTCTGACCCCACATTTCCCTTCTGCACTGCCCTAGCAGAGGTTCTTCATGAGGGCCCCACCCCTGCAGCAAACTTCTAAGCCTGGGCATTCAGACATTTCCATATATCTTCTGAAATCTAGGCAGAGGTTCCCAAACTCCAATTCTTGACTTCTGTACACTCACAGGCTCAACACTGCATGGAAGCATCTCTGAGGCCATGGCCAAGCTCTACGCTGGAACAACTGGGACACAGGGCACCAAGTCCCTAGGCTGCACACAGCATGGGGACCCTGGGCCTGGCCCACGAAACAACTTTTTTTTCTCCTAAACCTTGGGCCTGTGATGGGAAGGACTGCAGCAAAGGTCTCGATATGACCTGGAGACATTTTCCCTATGGTCTTGGTGAACATTTGGCTCCTCGTTACTTTTGCAAATTTTTGCAGCCAGCTTGAATTTCTCCTCAGAAAATGGGATTTTCTTTCCTATGGCATTGTCAGGTTGCAAAATTTCCAAACTTTTATGCTCTGCTTTCCTTTTAAAACTGAATGCCTTTAACCATACCCAAGTTACCTCTTGAATGCTTTGCTGCTTAGAAATTTCTTCTGTCAGATGCTCTAAATCGTCTATCTCAAGTTCAAAGTTCCACAGATCTCTAGGTCAGGGGCAAAATGCCACTAGTCTCTTTGCTAAAACATAACAAGAATCACCTTTGGTCCAGTTCCCAACAAGTTCCTCATCTCCTTTCATAGACCACCTCAGCCTGAATGTCATTGTTCATATCATTATTGGCATTTTGGCCAAAGCCATTCAACAAGTCTCTAGGGAGTTACAAATTTTCTCACATTTTCCTGTCTTCTTCTGAGCCTTCCAAACTGTTCTAACCTCTGCCTGTTACCCAGTTCCAAAGTCACTTCCACAGTTTTGGGTATCTTTTCAGCAGTGCCTGCTCTACTGGTACCAATTTACTGTATTAGTCAATTTTCATGCTGCTGATAAAGACATACTTGAGACTGGGCAATTTACGAAAGAAAGAGATTTAATGGACTTACACTTCCACGTGGCTGAGAAGGCCTCATAATCATGGTGGAAGGTAAAAGGCATATCTCACATGATGGCAGAGAAGAGAAGAGAACTTGTGCACAGAGACCCCCATTTTTAAAACCATCAGATCTCATGAGACTTATTCACTATCACAAGAACAGCATAGGAAAGACCTGCCCGGCGATTCAGTTACCTCCCACCACCCACAACATGTGGGAATTTAAGATGAGATTTGGGTGGGGACACAGCCAAACTGTAACACTATGGTTTCAGAATGTAGCCACTGCAGAGTTTATGCTATACCACAAGGGACACTCTAGATGAGCTCAGTGATTTTCTAGGTAAATGTTTTGCTCTTTTTTTTTTTTTTTTTTTTTTTAATGATTTTATCAACAGGTTAAGTAAATACTTTAAACTGGCGAACTACTTCTTGGCTTAGAATGATTTTATGCCAGATAATGATGTCAAGCTTAATTTTTATATGAAATGTGATTATAAAACAACTTTAATAATTTCATAAATAATCATTTTTTCATACACAGCTCTTGCTGGCATGTTGAGGTTCTTGACAGGCTGACTTTGGGTTAGAGGCTTGGAAAACTCACCTAGACAAAGGGAGATGAACCTTGTGGCAAGTCCCCATCAGTTTGGTCCATGGTCAAGAACATTCTAGTTTGAAATGTAAGAGAGTGGCACATAGAGTATTCTCAACCAGAAGTGGCTCTACTTTTTTAGGAAATGTCTTATATCACTTAATTTAATCCAGCTTCCCAAATCATTGCAAATATGAAAAAATAGGTACATCCTATGCATAACTCCAACCTTACTAGGTGTACTTCTAAATTCACATACTAGCAAAATAATGAGGACAGAAGGGATTGTTGTGATAACAAAATAATCCTTTTGTTGTTTGCATCCATCAGGTTTAACTCCAGAGTTGTTTGTCTTTAAAACAATTCTAATGTTATAATGGCAGTAAGAAGAACTATCTTTCACAGGGATAAACTTCCTTTTGAGGTTTCAGGTGGTGATAGGCAGAGATGGCAATGAGAATGAAGGAAAAAAAAAGGTGGAAGGAGGAAGATGAAGAGAAGAAAAGCAGACAGCTTGCTTACAAGGTGAAATCACTTCTTGGAATCTAGTTTATTTCATTTTGCTTTCTTTTGGGCTCTATTGGTAAGATTGGTAAGATGTTTGCCTTACTAGTTTAATGAAATAGAATAACAAGCATTGATTATTTAAAGTCTGGATCTATACACACCTCTCCTAGGCATTTTAAAGTAATACATTCCCCCCTAAGCATTTGATCTTGTAAAGGAAAATCACATAATCTACTCGAGAATGATACTTTGAAGAAATATTTACCAGAGTAAGAGTATTTTACATCCTGTGGTAAATGGAACAAGTGAAAAACTAGGTTCCAATTGCCATTCATTCTCCATCAGAGAAATTTAATTATAGTGGGTATACATAATTCATATTTCAAAGAAAGCAACACTTGCTGAAAAGAAAAGAATAAAAAATTACTCCCATGTAACTTAAATACTTTTCCATTGCTGAATTTAAACATTTGGGGAGAATTCCCTGAGCGACTCTAGGTACATCTGAAATGGAACTGAACTGTGAGCTTTACAGCCACATGCCAAGATTCTGGCTATTCCCTTTCTCTGTCAGTGGGATATTGTTTTGGGGGTGACATCTTACGTTACCTTGGCAGAGAGCCCTTCATTTTCTGCCTCTGGGTAAGTGGCTAGAACTGAATTATTTGTGTTCCTGGACTTTGTTTTATCCTCAAAATATAATAACCTTAGACAGCCTGGAGTACAAAAAAAGAGTGCTAGTTTTAAAAAACTTTCTTTTAATAGTTCTGTAGAGGTACTGGAAAGAATGCTGGGCTGGGTGTTAGATTTTGCTGCTTGTCCTAATTCTGCCCCTAGTGGGTGATCGTGGCTATGACACTTTAATTTGAGGCGTCTTTACTCAAGGACGGAATTTAAAAATTCAATGGAGAAAGGCTTTAGTTGCTTTTTCATTCTCAGGAATTCTCTCGAGAGTTTTTGAAGCTTGCTTTGGTGAAAAAATTCAAATGAAATGACATCTAAAATCCAGTTTATATGTTACATTTTGGATCCTCTGATTTTAAGGTGTGCATCTGTGTTCACTTTGTTGATGAAAAAAGTGGAGGTAACTTCCTGTCTAAATTTATAGACAACAGTCATGACTTATGGCGACAACAGAGCCTCACATGGTCTTCGTCTTGGTTCTGTTATTTCTTAATCTCTTCCTAAGAGATTCCCTGTTTAGACTGAATAAAACTTTGCCATGTGATTTTAATGTTGTTGAAAGGATAGCACGGGCTCCACACGTGAGGTAGTGGCTGATCTGGCTGCTCCACTTCCCCATGAAGCCTTATGTGTTTTGTTTTGTTTTCAGTTTAAAAGACTATTATTTTAAGACAAAAAACAAGTAGTAAATTTTTAGGGCAAAATGTAATGAAGGTGAACCCACATTTTGTGATTTTTCTTTGTGATTTTTCTTTGACTTTCAGAGATATAGGTACTTTGGTACCATCTTCCACAAATGCAAATCCTGCTATGTTCAGTTATAAAAGGAAAAAAACTTTTGACTTCAGCAGTAGCAGGCACAATCGTAGCCATAATAACCACTAATTCATATAGACACTTGTAGATGCTGGGCTCACTGACTTCTGTACTCTGCACACATCATCTTGTTTAATTCTCACAGGGTCTTCATGAGGCAGATCTGATTGTTATCCACATTTTACGGATGAGGAAACTGAAGCGTTGCAAGATTAACTAACTTGTTCAAAATATTCTAAAACCACCAATATTTTTATCTTTTTGAAGTTTTTAATCTACATTTTACCAAACAGTCTTAAATTCTATTTCTCTTGTACTGTCTTCTTATCACTTTTTTTTTTTGGTTGAGCATTCATCATTCTTCAAAATATGCAATTCTTCAAAATATGCAATTTAATATGATCCCATATATGAATTTAAGCATCAATAGAGTCATTTTATCATATGGACTAGGTTTGGATAGAGTTTACTCTACTCTAAGAAAATCCTATATGAGAAACTCTACATTTACTCAAAACATAAACGATGAAATGGTTATTAATTATTCATTATGTAAGACATATTTTGCTTTAATATAATTAATAGTAGGGACCTTTTAAATGTGATATTACTCAAACACATTAGCTGTTACATGAATGGATTTAGAATTGCAGAATTTTGGTGGCAAAAAGAAAATGCCTTTTTTGCGTGTTTAAAAAAACACACTTGGTGAACGTTGAGAGCAGGGGAGGTTGTGCATGTGTGGGGATGGGGTAAGTGAAAGCTCTCTGTAATTTCCAGTCAATTTTGCTGTAAACTTAAAACCACTCTAAAAAAATAAAGTTTATATTTACAAAAAGGGGATCAGTTAGAATTTTAGCTCTGTGATTCACTGTGATCTTGAACAAGTTATCTCTCTCTTAGTATTTATTCTGTCAAGTGAAGATAATAATAGATCCCATACCAATATTGAGAGAATTAACTGAAATGTATATATATGCAGCTCCTGGCTCATTATGCATACTAAAAAAATGTTATGCCTTTTCCTTTAAATTCCCTTATGTCACACTTGAGGGAAGTGGTGAGTTTATAGCTGAATAGGACTGATTATAAGTATTCTTCCTCCTTGTCTGATGCATTTTGTGTAATCCCACACACTTATCAGAAATCCAGCTTGGTGTGCAGACAGAGTTGCCTGTCTGTGCAGGTGGTGACTTGTGCAATCTGCATGGTGGGGGATGGTGAGGAGGCCCTGTAAGAAATGTAATAAGGAGCAATAGGCTGCTGTCTGTCAAAGAGCCTAACTGGGTTCTATAGTCTGGTGAGGATGTTTGAAGCCTACTGGTTTTGACAGGTGAAAAGCTGTGCACTTTAGTCATGGATGAGCCGCTTCCAGAAAAGGATAACTCACTCTATCTCCTGGATGGCTTAATTGCTTAACTGCCAAATGGTTTCTTCTTGTCCCTTCTAACTTTATTATTTTGATTCTCTGAATTACAAGCACATCTACTCTACAAAGCAGAAATTTTTAATCTCTTGGCATTAAGAACAGCTTTGAGAATCTGATAAAAACTGTGGACCTGCTCCTCAGAAAACGCACACACGTATATACACAGTGACCTTTACAAAATGTTTGAATTAAATTTTAGGAAGCTAATGTCTGCTGTAAAAACTTTAGACATCAAAAACACTCAAACACATGTAGAGGAAGCAAAACTAATGTTGGAAGATAAGACTGAAATATTGAGCAGTTGTTCCTCTGTATTAAACAATGAGAAATCCTAAAATAGGCCACCTTCAAGAAAAATGTTAACCTAAAGTCTTCTTACTGCAACTGGACAGTATGAGTTTAAGTCTACCAATAGATATGGTTACTGAGAGTGAAGAATTAGTAAGAATTGTCTCGGAAAATTACCTCTAATTCTACACAACGAAGGCAGCCAATGTTTATGATATTTATTTAATCCTTAAGAAAGTTTGTTTCCCTTTCCTTATATCACAACAATATTATTGAGGCTTTAAGAACCATGTTTAGAAAATCAGTACACATTGTAGCAAAAACATAGAGCACTTTAGGAGGGAAATCTTCAGGTGAGGAAAATGGAACAGTAGCTCATGTGATACATATGACAGGTGGAAGATTGTTTTGAGAGGATATTTGAGAATAAAGGAAGAATTAGCAATAGTTACATAGAAAAGGAAAAAATAATAAAATAAGAAAGTGCTACTTTTTAGAAAAATGAAGCAAAGTTGTACATCTAGAAAATAATTATAGTTTACCACTTGGTTTAGCAGTGACTATTTACACAGTTATGGTAATTTAAACAAAAATAATTGGGGCGGGGGGAGGTCATCTCTGATCATAAGAGTTGAATAGAGTATACTTAAAATGGATAAATCAAGAAATAACAACATGAGCACAGTTTTTTAGAAATAGCAAGATAAATATTTGGAAAATGCAGGTCATTAAAAGTGCTTACGTTGGGGATTGAAATTAGAGAGTCAGAGGTGTTAGGTTGGGGACAGCACTTTTCTTAAATAACTTGAAAAAAAGTCCGAATCTTTAAAACAATCAAAATTTTAAATAAAAATCCAATTTCTGGGATTTCCCAAGTAATTATAAAATCTGAAACTACAAGACTCAATTCCCAGAAAGCAAACCTGTCTGGACCTGAGAATGAGCTGCCACCTTAAGAAGAGACTGTGTTCTTACTTTGGCTTCCTCAGCCAGCCCCATCCTCCTGTTGTTCTCACGGTGCATTTTCCAGCTTTCCTCCCCATCCTCCCCCAGCTTTGTTGAGGTATAATTGACAAATAAAAATTTTGTATACTGAAGGTGAACAACTTGATGTTTTGATACATGTATACATTGTGAAATAATCACCACCATCAACCTAATGAACCTCACACAGTTACAATTTTATTTTTCTTCTCTCTCTTTTTCTCTTTCTTTGCTGTGGTAAGAATCCTCGAGATGTATCTTTTAGCAAATTTCAAGTATGTAATAAGGTATTATTAACAATTGTCACCATAGTGTACATTCGATCACTGGAACTTATTCACCCTGCATATCTGAACCTTTGTACCCTTTGACTAAAATCTCCCTATTTTCCCCTCCTCCAGCCCTTGGCAGCCTTACGACTCTCCCGTTTTATAAATTTGGCTGTTTTAGATTTCACATGTAAGATCACACAGTATTCGTCTTTCTCTGTCTGACTTATTTCACTTAGTTTAATGTCCTCCAGTTTCCACGTTGTTGCAAATGACAGAATTTCCTTCATTTATGTGGATGAATATTTCATTGTACATATGTAACCCATTTTCTTTATCTGTCAATGGGCATTTAGTCTGTTGCCATATCTTGGCATTGTGAGTAATGCTGTAATGAGCATGGGAGTGCAGATATCGCTTGGAGATGGTGATTTCATTTACTTTGGATATATACCCCAAAGTGGGTTTGTTGAGCCATTTTTAGAACCATAGTTCTCTTTTAATTTGTCGAAGAACCTGCATTGCATTTTCCATAATGTCTGCACTAATTTACATTTTTACCAACAGTGTACAAGCGTTGTCTTTTTTCCACATCCTCACGAATACTTATCTTTTGTGTTTTGATGATAATCATTCTAACAGGTGTGAGGGGACATCTCATCACAGCTTTGATTTGTATTTCCCTCATGATTAGTGATGTTGAGCACCCTTCCATATACCTCTTGGTCATTTATATATCTTCCTTGAGAAATGTCTTTTCAGGTTATTTGCTCATTTTAGAATCAGGTTATTTGGTTTTTAAATTATTTTCTGATGAGTTGTGTGGGTTCCTCAAATATTTCTGATATGAACTGCTTATCAGATATATGGCTTGCAAATATTTTCTCCCATTTCAGAAGTTATCTTTACACTCTGTTTGTACTCTTTGCTCTGAAGATTTGTCTTTTGATGCAATCTCACTTGTCTATTTTTGTTGCCTGTGCTTTCGTTGTCGTATCCAAAAAAATTATTGCCCAGACCGCTTTCAAGTAGCTTTTCCTCTATGCTTTCTTCTAGTAGGTTTAGGGTTTCAGATCTTAAATGTTTGTCTTTAGTCCATTTTGAGTTTATTTTCTTATATGGTGTGAGATAAAGGTCCAATTTTATTCTTCTGCATGTGGATTTCCAGCCCTCCCTTTGATGAATTTTTAGTATTACTGTTTGTTAAAAACATTTATTTACAGTTCAGTAATCCAACCCAGTTTTACTCTGATTTCTGTTTCTTTTTTTAATTCAAGTATAGTTTTATTTAATAATTCTACTAAAATCACATATAGTGTGATCATATCTACTTGTCTCTAGAGCTGCCCAGAGGTGCCTGGAATTGTATTAATCAAAGATAGCATGAGCTAATCCAGAAAGGAGGATATGGGTGATTTACTGCTTTCTTTCTTTGTGATTTTCTACATAGCTTGATTTAAAAAAAAATTAAAAAGACTTTTTAAAAAAAACAATAAAATCATAACTTAAAAAGAATCTCATCCACTCAGCAACTCATTTTGAAACTCTTTTTATAAGTGAAATTGCATCTTGTCCTTTTTATCATTCTATATAATTTGTTGTCAGGACTAGTTCCTTATCAAGCTAAGTTTTAGTTTTCATCCAGCTACATTTGCAAGTAAGCAAGATTTCTGAGGGCAGATATTTTTTCTTTTCTGTTTATAGCTCTACCCTAGTGCCTAGATCACTGCCTAGGTGCATAGGAGGGCCTCAGAAAACATTTCTTGAAAGACTAAGTGGATGAAGAACCTTGAGCACCTTTGATAGGATGTTTTATAGTAGTAAATCCACATATTTATGACTGGCTGATTTTTGACAAAGTTACCAAGAGCATACATTTGGGAAAAGACAGCCTCTTTCAGTAAATGGTCATGGGAAACTGCATATCTATATGCAGAAGAATGAAACTAGACCCCCATCACTTAACATATATAAAAATCAACCCAAAATGGGTTATAGACTAAATGTAAGACCTAAACTATGAAACTATTACAAGAAAACATAGAAACAATGCTTCAGGACATTGGTCTGGGTAAAAATGTTTTGGATGAGACCTCAAAAACACGGGTAACAAAAGCAAAAATAGATAAGTGAGACTATCAAACTATAAAGCTTCTGCACAGCAAAGGAAACAACAGAGTGAAGAGACAACTTACAGGATGGGAGAAAATAGTTGCAAACTATTCACAGATAAGGTATTAATATCCCTTGTATTGATTAATATCCAGAATATATAAGGAACTCAACAGCAAAAACAAAAACCAAAAACCAAATAATCCAATTTAAAAATGGGCAAATGACTCGAATAGACATTTCTCAAAAGAAGACCTACAAATGGCCAACAGGTATATGAAAAAATGTTCAACATCACGAACCATAACGGAAACGCAAATCAAAGCCACAGTGAGATGTCATCTCACCCCAGTTAAAATAGCTATAATCAATAAAATAAAACACATACTGGCAAAGATGTGGAGAAAGAGGAATTCATACACTGTTAGTGGGAGTGAAAATTAGTGCAGTCATTATAAAATACAGTATGGAGGATCCTTAAAAAACTAAAAATAGGATTACCATATGATCTAGCAATCCCAGCACTGAGTACATATCCAAATGAAAGGAAATCAGTGTGTTGAAGTGATATCCACATTCTTATATTTATTGCAGCACTATTCACAGTAGCAAAGATATGGAATCTATGTAAGTGTCCATCATTGAATGAATGGATAAAGAAAATGTAGTAAATACACACAACGGAGTATTATTCAGACATTAAAAAGAATAAAATCCTATCATTTGCCACAACATGGATGAACCTGGAGGACATTATGTTAAGTGAAATAAGCCAGGCGCAGGAAGACAAATACTACATGTTATCTCAGATTTGGGAGCTAAAAAAGTTGATCTCATAGTTGAGAGTAGAATAGTGATTTCCAGAGGCTGGGAAAGGCAAAGGGGAGGAGGAATAGGGAGAGGTTGATTAACAGGTACAAAATTATACTTAGATAGAAAGAATAAGTTCAAGTGTTCTTTAACACAATAGTTCTAGTGTTCTATAACACATAGTTAACAATAATTTATTATACATTTCAAAATAGATAAGAGAATTTGAAAGTTCTGAAGACAAAGAGATATGTGTTTGAGGTGGTGGACCTGCTAATTATCCTGATTTTACAATTATACATTGTATACATATATAACAATATCACTTGTATCCCATAAATATGTACAATTATTTGTCAATTAAAAAGTCTTCCCGTAGCAAAAAGTATGAGAAGTACATAAATGTTACTAAGAATTCGCCATGCCTTTTTGAAAGAGCTCAAGATACCTGATAACTTTTTGTTTTCTAAGAAAAGTTTTATAGGCTGGGCACAGTGGCTCATGCCTGTAATCTCAACACTTTGAGAGGCCGTGGTGGGCAGATTGCTTGAGCCCAGGAGTTCAAGACCAGCCTGGGCAACATGGTGACACCCTACCTCTACCAAAAAAAATATGCAAAAATTAGCTGGGCATGGTGGTGCATGCCTGTAGACCTAGCTACTTGGGAAGCTGAGGTGGGAGGATAAATAGAACCCCAGAGGCAGAGGTTACTGTGAGCTACGATTGCATCACTGCACTCCAGCCTGGGCAACAGAGTGAGACCCTGCCTCAAAAAAAAAAAAAAAAGAAAAGTTTTATGAGGCAGATGTTAGGCCTATGTTACCAAAAATTTTGTTGTGTAACTGTCCTTGGTTTTTCCTCAATTCCAGTGCTGCTGACCAGTGTAAAATGGGTGTGGATCACATTTATTGCTTCTTCAAAGAAGCAGTATGGGAAAACAGTGACTCACACTGTGGTGATAAATGGGAATGACAATGCAGATCAACAATGTCTGAGCCACTGGTAAGCCTAATTAAGAGGTACAAAGAGAGGCAGGGGAGTCCTCCTGTGCCTCTTGTATCCAGGGTTGGGCTGCCTGGGCCAATTGATAGAGCAGTTCCCAGCAATACAGCTCTGACTTTGGAAGGACCCCTGCTCCTTGCCTCCTTTAATTCCCTAGGCTTTAAGCTCTAGGGACTCAATCAGTTTCCCTTTTATCTAGTAAATCCAAGACTAGCTGTGGAGTAAGAACCATCCTCTTTGCTGCAAACCCCATGGCATTCTTCCTGTTTCTTTGCTCCTCCAGAATTTTGGATGCAAGAAAATGTGCTAGTTCAGAGTTTGCTTTACAGGTTAGAGAGGCTTAGATTTGAAGCTTTTGCCAATTCATGGGCTGGGACAAGGCACCCAACATCTTTAAAACCTCTGTTTATCTATAATAGTACCTACCTGTAGTGTTATTGTAAGCTGTTAAATAAAATATCCATGTAAAGTACTTGACAAAGTGTCTAGCAAACAGGAAGCACACAGCAAGAGTTAGTTAGTACAACTGCTATTGTTCTGATGTTATTTGTTTATGTATTTGTCTCCTCTAGTAATGAACTTTTCCAGGACAGAGATGATATTTTAGTCATTTTTGTATCCCATTTGCCTAACAACCTAACTTTAGTATGAAAGTTGCTCATTAAATCTTCGACTAATAAATAACTGCATATATATATGTGTGTGTGTGTGTGTGTTTGTGTGTATGTGCACATATATAATATAGAAAGAGATGAAATGGTCTTTTGAAGCTCTAATTTGCTTACAAATATGAATAGCATTATTAAAATAATAAAAAGCCCTATTAAAACTCTGAATTAATTGTATTGGAGATTTTCTCTCACCATAATGGAAAGTTTTCCAAATTTAATTACTGTTGACCTCAAGAAATTTGGACCTTCAGGACAAGACCCAGTTCCTAAAAAAAGGAGACTTCATATCCATGCCCTAGGGTTGGACTGGGCTAATTTCAGATTAAACTGAAAGTAGAGGACCAAGGGCTTTGGGATAGCTGATCCCTTAGGGGTGGGAAGAGAAGTGCTGCAGGTTACTCTTTGTTGGAATCTCTGTTTCATGGTGTCAACTCATCACCAGGGTCAGATTTTTCAAAGCGGGGAACTTGAGTGATAACACTGACACAAACTGGAGACTCAAGAAGGTGGAGGAGGAGAACCAGTTTTGGGCAGATGAAAATTTAGCTATTGATTATTTTCAGTTTTAGTGTTATTGTGTTTGAGTAGATGTGTTAAGATGCAAGCGATAATAATATGGAGCAATGGGCATGGTGGCTCACACCTGTAATCCCAGCACTTTGGAAGTCTGAGGTGGGTGGATCACCTGAGGTCAGGAGTTTGAGACCAGCCTGGCCAAAATGGTGGAACCTTATCTCTACTCAAAATACAAAATATAGCTGGGTGGTGGCACCCCTGTAATCCCAGCTAATTGGGAGACTGAGGCAGGAGAATCTCTTGAACTTGGGAGGTGGAGGTTGCAGTGAGCTAAGATCATGCCACTGCACTTCAGCCTGGGTGACAAGAGTGAAACTCCAACTCAAAAAAAAAAAAAAATTATGGAGCTTGAGGTAAGGCTGCCACACTCAATGCTATGAGCAATACCACAGGCTGAGAATGGAGAAAAGCTGTGTGAAGACATTTGAAAGTGTTTGAAGTCATTCTTTCTCGATATCTGTTCATGTCGAATGTACATGTTATGCTGGTTAGTTGATAAAGAGCATCACATAGTCTAGTTAGGATGGAGCTTGTTCTGACAGCACAAATAAAATTGAGGAATTGAGAATACATTAGCAACAAGATCTGCAATAGATCTTTGTCTCCACACACAGGACAATGCCCACTGAAGCCTCACCAGAACCGTTCCCCAGCCTTGTTTCTGACCAGCAGTGTGCAAGAGAAGTCAGCTCCTGGAATGCAACTGCTGACCTTTATGAGCTCATTTTCATTCACATGCAGAAACCATATTTAGCCATTTGAGAATTAAGAACCAGAGACATTGGAGCCCACCACATATTCAAAAAGAGATGGTAAAAGGTAAAGGAGCTATAAAATTATAGATAGAAGTGTAGCAAGAAAAGATTTTGCAAAAAGTGGGGAACTAGTATGGAGAGAACACAGCAGAGGAAGAGAGATGAAAGATGTTGAAGGAAGCAATGAGAAAGTAAGATCCAAGAAACATGAAGTAACAAGATGGAGAGATTGGAGGGTTAGTATGGAAAATGATACCATTTTTTCTCTGAGCCTTGAGAGAAGGATGAAATGACACAAGGAGAGTCAAGGCTATTTAGCAATGAACAGGATATTTGAGAAATTAAGTCATGTTAAGGCTATACAATTGTGTATCAACAAGGTTACCATTTATTGAGTTGTTACCATGTGCCAGGCACTGCATTCACTTTAATTCTCATGCCAATCTTCAGGATAGGTTTGATTATTACCATTTTATGGAGGAAGAGACTCCTGTTTAGGGAGTTTGAGTAATTTGCTCAAGGTTACACTGCAAGTAAGTAGGTGGCCTGAGCACACATATCTGCAGGACATCCTAACTTGCTATTTTTGTGTGAATTATGAACATTTTTGAAAATCTGATGAGAACAGACAGTTTTCTCCTCTGATAAAAAATAAACCCAAAAGCATGTACATGCCACATTTTACATGCAATTGCAGGAGATTGCCCTGAAACCCATCTGTGCATCCTTGTGAATGTGTTGACACTGGATTAAGAGCAATGAATCAATTTTTCAACAAAATAATCTTTAAATATGTGTTAGTCTTCCAAGTCATCACAATGCTATTCAAATAACACTTTTGCAGCTCAAAATATTTCTGGAGCTCCATTTTCAGAATGGCCTCAGAACCCACTCACTGTCTACAAAAGAAAATCAATCCCAGTTATTTACTTCTGTTTCCCCCAAACAGTATTTATTGTCCTTCCTTGTCCATTATCCTTGTTTTCAAATGGCTTTTGGCTATTTTTAAAAATACAAACCATTCTCAAAGGAATCCATCATTAAATAAATCCAAAGAATGTGCAAAAGGCTCAGAAAGAAACCCTAACAGGGCATTTGAGAAGGGATTATATCCGAGGTTAAAGCTTGGGATAAGAAACTCTGTTCTCAAATACAACCATATGATAGCTACACATGCTATCTGTGATTATTACTTTAATGATAGGAACTCGTATTTCCATGCATAAGGGAAAGTGTGCTTCTTAAAATATTACTTAGAAAATATACTCCTAAATTGGATTATTATAAGTTACCAAGTAAAATTTACTGCTGCCAGATATTTTTTGATTATTGGAAATAGAACTTTGTTACTCATGTAGGTAAAATTTAGTGTCACTTTTGCAAAGCCAATCCTTCAGTGAATTATGTAGAAATAGTACACTTAATCATTGCTCATTGACTTTTCTTATGTGTTTCCATAGTCCAGTTAATTTTCAATGCTTCTGAGAAGGTAGTAAATAATTATACCTAAATTAATAATTTTTAAAAATTGCTTTTTATGGCAGCTTTTGTATCACTCTCTTTTCTTCTAATGTGAAATGGAAATATATCTTTTTAAAAATTAATTTTGTTTTGGGAATATCATGTTACTTCTTAGATCATTGGAAATAGTTCTAGAACTGTTTTTCTCAACACATGTTTATCTCAACTATATTAACTAGAAAATTGTTCTTTCTCTATGGTGCTTGGGAAACCAGGGGCCCTATATATTGCACATAAATGTCAGTCTATAGAAGGGTATGCTTAAAATTTCCACAATGTTGTCATCTTGTCCCCCAGCCCACTTAAATGCCTAATAACTTTGGTGATGTGTGTTTATATCAACCTGATGAGATCCCCTTCTGGAAGGAGCTCTAGGGCTAAAAAACGAGTAGTACACTTCTCAAGTTATAGCAGAAAGGTTCTTGAGGTGATGATTTTCACTTTTTTTTTTTTTCTGCCCCACATACCTGTTCATAAGTTCTTAAGGCAACGTAGCCCTGTCCAGTAACTAATGGTTGGGTCATTGATAATATAGGTTGTGGTGCACAGAAGTGATTCTCAAGACGAGGTGCTTGTTTAATTCTATCACTTTCCTCCTCAGTGGAAATAGTCATACTGGTGTACTCTGATACTATTGTGGACAATAGTTGGCTGAGGGATAGACAGTTGATGTCCTGCTGTATTTCCTCAGTACATTTAGTATAGATTCTTGCTTTTCAAAGTGTGAGCCAGGAAACAGCAGCATCAGCATGAGCTGGGGAACTGTTAAAAATGCAGAATGTCAGGCCTCAGCACAGGCCTACTAAATCAGTATTTGCATTTTAATAATGTCTCTCGTAAATTGTATACACATCAGAGTTTTGGTAGCACTAAGTTAGATGGGACTACGTAAGCTCTATACTTAGCAATTGCAGAAATTCCTTAGTTGCTTTTTTTTGGGTGATGGAAATTGATAAAAAACCAATGAACAAAAAACACAAGCAGACTGAACAGACGCAGTTCCATCTATTGCAAGTGATAGGTATAAAGATGTAAAGTGGTTACATTTCAGATATTTGGCTTATTCACTTTTAGTCTTTGGAACTGGTTATTTTTCCATTTCTAATTTCTTTTACTCTGAGTTTATGTTATGTTCTGGCTCATGTGGTAAAGCTGACTAAAACTCATCATCCAAACCATTTTTAATTTGCTTATCCTGAGAGTAAGATTTTGTGGTTTTATCTCATTTGCAACCACAGTTCTTGTGAAATAATCTATTTTATCCCAAATCAGTAGCAAGGATTAAGGATACAACAAACTGACCAAAAATATATTGTAAGCCCAAGATGCAACCACAGGTCTGTGTCAAAAACAAAATGCTGTGCCTGAAAATTAACCTTCCATTGGAGACTCTGCAGAGCCCCAGCAAGTTTAGCTGGAGCCCCAGGTAGCACTGTATCGCCTCCTGACCCACTGTTTGGTGGGAGGTTGAAGTGGATTCCCCTTCTCTCTTACTCTGCTGGTGGGATTGTAAATTGCTATAGGCCTTGTAGAAGATAATTTTGACACATATATATTGAAATCATCCAAAAGTGAATATTCTATGATGCAGCAATTCTGATGATGCAAATTTATTAAAAAATAATTATGTGTATGGATTAGGAAGTGATCAATTTTAAGAGAGATGGCTACAGTGTCCATGGGAGGCAAAAGACAGTTTCTGCTTGCTCCACAACTCGCATGCCCCTTTTTGTTCTACATCGAATCCTTCCTTCCTCAGAGTAATGGAAGGTCCTTTAGTAAATCATTTAATCTCACCTGGGTGTCAGTTTCTTCATTTGGACAACATGGAGTTTGGGGAGACAGAGTTTCTCAGAATATTATTTATGTAAACAACATGTGAGAGTCATTTCGCCTTTTTATATGAAATGCAGATTCCTGAGCCTGAATCATCAGAACACCCTGTGAAGAAGGGATTATTATTATTATTATTACACAGAGGGGGAAACTGGTAGAACTGAGATTTGAATCTAGTTCTACTGATTAAAATTCCAGTGTTTGTTCTGTCACTCCTAGGTGTTAGGGAAACAGGTGAGCAGAGAGGTGCAGATCTCTGCCCTTGTGAGCTTACCTCCTAGCAGGGAGGACTTGTGATTGTTATTGTCATGTGCCCTACATGGTTCCTTAAAGTGGCTTTTTGTGATTGGAAGACTTTTGTAAATCTTAACTTCTTCCTATGGAATTAGTAGAAGATGTGATTTTTAATAATTTTGAGTTATATTAGAGAGATATTCTATTTGCCAGATATTTAATACTCAGTAGCCAATGAAAATGCTTCATCTCACTTTTAATTTACAGACCTCCCTAGTAGGAATGCACGTTGCTCTGGTGAGAGAGAAGGTGTTTCTGTGAACTGGAACAGGACTTACTCTTGTCTGTGGGTTATGTCTACGCTAATTGGCTATGCAACCTACCCTTGCTTTGTATTCCACAAAAGTCATGGTTTCATTTCCAGTAGTTACAGGTTTGATAGTGTCCTCAACCTATCCATTGAAAGTATATCCATTATACTTTCTGAACTGTTTCTCAAGTGCAGGGGAGGAAATGAATCTCCTTTAAAGCATAATTTAAAATACATATATTTATGAGCACCTCATATGTGCCTAGCACTACACAGTCATGGGGATACCCAGTGAACAAAGTATCCTAAGATCTGTGTCCTGATGGATTTAGATCACTTTGTTAATAGTCCACTTTTAAACCCTTTCCCTCTTTTTTTGTTATGTTCCATACAAATTTTAGTTAATTTAAAAAAATGATCAATTGAAATGAAGTCTCATATATCATCTAAGTCATTGGAAGCATGGTGGTGTGCAACACCCTGCACAACTTAAACCATTGCTTCCAAAGAGAAAGGCCCATAATATGTTAACTCCCTATGTTAAAACTGTGAAATGTTTTTTATGGAGTCAAAGAATTGGATTGCTTTGAAAATCTTGTCATGCTACTTAATCCTCTTTCATTATATTTGGTCTTCAGTTTTATGGGCTGCTTTGGTTAGTTATGGTAATAGCAGAAAATTATTGTAGCCTTTAGGGGAATGAAAGGAGGAATGGAAATGATTAAAAATAAATTAGCTTTTTTATGCCCAGAAAGGAGGAATAGTGAAGAAGCAGCAATGCATTCTTAAAATGATTAAGTAATTTACTAGGGCATTTTGAAGCCTCATTAAAAATTAACAAATTGATCTTAATGCAGCTCATCTCATTTTGTTGGCAGGGTGCCCAGTGCCTTAAGGCTCTGGTTAATGGGCTCAGATGATAATCTCCACCAAATGGCAATAATCTAACATTTTAAAAAACGTCTCTTCTTTCTGTTGATTATACAGTGAGGCAAAGACAGAAAGAGGTAGAGGCCCTTACAGATAATCCTTAGGGTGATTTTCAAAAATTTTTAATGTATCAATTACACAAAAATGATGAAATCTGCCAAGCATTGCTATGGAATCTGGGACTTGTTGGCTTACATTGGGATTATAAATGCCATTGCTGAACACCAGCTACATCTACATACATTTAAGTAAATTAGACCAGAATCAAAATTCTAACTCTCTATAAACTCTGTGAATTTGCCATCATAATATGAAAGGAGCAAGACAAGGAAGCCAGGCTTTTCCTGTGGTGCTTTTGTTGGTTTAGGTCAATGCTGTGGCTTTCTCATGGATCATTACTTCCTATGAAAACTGATGATAAGTAAGAATCCTTGAGTTAGAAAGCACCTTAAAAGATTCTGATTCAAATCCATGCCTTTAGGGCTTTTTCTATACCCCCATTTTAGGGCTGAGGCTATATAATTTGCCTAATGACATAGAACTAGGACATGGAAGAGAGTCACACCAAATCCTTTCACTTTGTTCATTGCTCTCCCCTGTCCCCCAAGCATTAATCCAATCCTTTACCTTATTCATTGATTCAAAATACACACACACACACACACACACACACACACACACACTGCATCCTCTCCTATTTCCAGTCATCCATTTTTAAGTGGAGGGATAATTTAATGATGCTTCTCAGGTGGTCTTCTATATATATCCTTAAAGGGTTAAGAAATTCCTTAGTTATTTTTAGTCAACTCATCCATACTTTATATACTAGCAGTATTGTTTTTCTAGTTGTCCGTGTTTATGAATCTTTCCAAAGATTCATTTACATTCACACATTTTAGTTTTTATAGAAATGGTCTTTTTCTACTCATATTTTATGGGTTTACATAAAATTTAATCGATTGCACATAATTAAAACAATAAGTCTGATTGGAGTGTGCAGTTTCGAGAACATAAACACCAGTTAGGAGCAGAAGTGTACAAGGGTACTGGAGATGAATGTAGTAGCTGTAAGTGCTCAGTATTTCACAGACATCAGCATGCATCAGTTAATCTAGTGACTTGATTAAGAGGAGATTGACTAAGAGAGCTGTAATAACTAACATTTTTGGGGGGTTCATTCTGAGCCAGGCTCCATGTGAGGCACTTAACACACAGTCTCCTATCTAATCTTTACTGTAACTATGAGGGTTAGGCATTATTAACCTCATTTATACAAATGAAAAAAAAATCTCTGCTAAGTAGATTGTCCAAAGCCACAGTGCTAGCTAGCAAGTAGCAGATTAAGAGAAAAAAAAAACCAGATTTGGCTGTCTCCAAAGACTTTATTTTCAACCATCATGCCATATCATAACAAGGGGTTTGACTATCTAAAACTCAAAGAAATCTTCACCTACAGAAAGAATGCAGATATCACAAATGAAATCTCCATTTTAAGAAATAACTATAATTTTTCCCTAGTTGGTATTAGTTTCTTGCTTTCCTGTTATAAGAATTCACAAGAAAAGTTTTGCTGAAGGAGCCTGGAAAAACGCAGGCAATACTTTTGGGTTCTGCATAAATGGAGGTAAATAAACTAAATGTCCCATCCTGCTCTGTGTTATTTATGAGAGAGTTTACAATTTCTGTAGTGAGTGATGTCAAATATAATATATCCTCAGGACTTGACATGAGTTCAATCAACTTGCAGATTTTTAAGCAAGGAACATGGAGATTTTATGACAGACGTTTGTTTGCTTGTGGTTCTTTGTACTGTTGCTCCACCCCGTTCAGTTTAAGTCCTTCAGTTTTGATGACAGCTTTGATCTTTGATTAGAGAGAATAATTAGGATAATTAGGAAATGTTTGTGGGTTTTATTGGTGATCTAGATGGTGATAGCTATATGGCTAAAGCTATGGAATGAACCTGAGTTCATATGTACATTTTTTCTCTTCTCCTACTTTTAGGGATTAAAGGGCATTAAAAAATGAATTTTAAATAGAAAATTGGCCTTGACTTTATGCAATCAGTTTTGGAGTAAGCCAATCATTTGTTTTGGCTTTCCAAGAGCTCTTGAAAATAGCTACCTAGAATCCTTAATCATATGTGGATCACAGGCTTTATGGCTCCTTGTTTTCTTTAATGAAGTCAAGATAATCCTGGGTTTAATAGATTTTTAGAATCTCCTGTCCTTAAATGGAATGCTCGTGCGTTAAATGAATGTGGCACTCAATTCCCTAGAGTAACCTTATTATCAGGATATTTATCTCATATCTTTTGTATATTTTCATGCATTCTGGAATTATTTCTCTCATTCTTCTTCTGAGTCATGACAAAGAACATCTGATTTATCCAGAACAGCCTCTCCCTTACCTCATGGTGTGCTGGGAAATGCTTAACAATCGTGGAAAAACAAACAAAAACAAACCGAATGCCTTGGCCTGATTGGTAGCATTTGCTGATTTCCATAGTGTAAATACTCCTCCAACACCTATTTCAAGCTACCAACCTGACACCACTGGATGCTGGGTTGAAAATGTGCATAATGAGATCTCAGGAGTTGGCTCCTGAAGAATCCTGCTTTGCCCCTTTTGTCTTTTCATCAAATAGCTCATGTGGGCTCAGCTCACTTCTGATGCTTTTGACCAATGGGAAGGCAGGCAGCTAAGAGTTTCCTCCAGCAGCAATTCCTTGCTGAATGTCAAGTTATTACTCTATCAGCTCTTTAACTTACCACTTCAAATGTACTTTTAACTGTAAAATTTCATTTTAGGGATTATTTTGTCAAGATGCACACCCCTACACCCCTCCCCACACATGAATTGATATTTGTTCTGTTTCAGGCCCTCAGTCTTGGTGTTGGCATACCATTTTTTTCCAGTGTTCTCAAGGGTCTCAAGCCTTCTCTCTTCAATTTTCTCTCTATAGCCTCCTGAGGCTGTAATGAAATAAATCCACATATCAGCTCATCAGCTTTAACTCTTTTTCCCAGTCTATACTCACAGATTTTCCAGGTACAACCCGCTGATGTGACCTTGGCAAGTACTTTACTACAATGTCTCTGAGTTTTGCGAAATGGCACAAACTATGCAAATAGATAGCAGCCCTCAATTTTATGCAAGGTCATCCTAATATTGGAACAGAATTCCAAGTGCAAGTAAGATGATTCAAATGATTTTTAATAATATAATGAAATGAGGTTAGCTGTTTCATGATGTGTCTTCTGCTTTTCTGATCATGTTTTGAAGCTGTCTCTATTGAATTGTATAACATTAGCAGGATGAAATATAGACTAATACTATGATACTAATACTAATATAGACTAATACTATAGACACACTGTTCTTCTCTCTCATGACAAGATTTCCAAACTTAAAAAAGGTTTGCTCTACTTGAGTAAGACTTTAGTCCTTTCACAGTTGATACAAAGAAATGACCACACTTGCCAAGTTGATGTAGAGATTTTACACTTGGATAATCCCTTCTGCTTTCAACACATGGAAATGATAGATAAAATATAATAAAAGAAAAAAACCCCAAACAAACACAAGTAGCTCAAATATAAAACAAATATTTTGAGGGTCTCAAAGTGTGGCAAAAATGCCCAAGAGTGAAAAAAACTGATGCTGCTGTCTTTCTCAAATGTCACCTCCTCAATAAGGCCTTCTTTAGACACCCTAGCTAAAGTGGCCACTTCCCTTTTCTCCCACTCTGACACACACTATCCCTCTTCCCTGTTTCATTTTTATTGCTAACACTTATCTTCTAAATATTATATATTTTACCAATTTATCTGACTGCCTGATTGGGTGTTAGCTTCAGGAGGGCAGGGATTTTGTTAGTTAAATATTTGTGAATGAATAAAGGAATGTTAATACATGTAACACATTCACATACATGTAACAAATACGTGTAACACATGCGAAGTACTAGCATGTAGTAAACGTTTAGTAAATGTTACTGTTAGTATTGACAGGTTGGTGCTGGTGTGTCTGAGGCTTCCTACCTCACTCTGTGTCTATCCCTCTCTTCCACCCCTCTATTGCTCTTGCCTTTCAATGTATTGCTCTCTTCTCTACTTTTCTCCACTATTCTTTCTTTCCCATTTCCTATCTGTCCGACGTTGGATCAATGCTGTGTGTCCGTGGAGAGCAATAGAGACTGCTTCAGGTCCCCCCTGCTCCAGTCTCTCAGTTCCAGCTGCATGTGGGTATCTGGTGGCCAAGAGAAGAGTGGGTGGTGGGAGAAGGCAGAGGCTCATGGCAAGGGTAAGATCCTTTCTAGTCCCTCACCATTCTCAACCTCACTGCCATGGCTCAGGGCTACTTAACTTGGGTGAGAGCAGAGCCCATGTTCTTTTGACCTATATCAACTACACAGATAAAACATAATCACCTTGGTTTTGAATTTTAAGGACACATTACTTTTGTTCTTTTAACTTTATTGAGGTATAAGTTGACAAATAAAAATTATATATATTCAAGGTATACAACATGCTGTTTGTGACATACGTGTATGTAAAAATCACTGCTACAATGAAGCTAAGTGATGTATACATCTCTTCAAATAGTTACTTTTCTTTATTTTGTGTGTGGCAAGAATACTTGAAATCTTCTCTTTTAGCAAATTCCTGGTATATAACACATTGTTGTTAACTACAGTCACCATACCATGCCTTTGGAAGGATGCATTACTTCTATAGAATGAAACATGGGTTTTGAGGTGAAATAAATAGAAATTTGTAGGATGAAGAGGTGAGATATAACCTACAACAAAGACATGATAGGAGGGGCTCAGAACATCAGGGATTTGAACTTAGGTGCTGAAACTATTTTTCGTGGTCCAGAAAGGTAGTGAGGACAATAAGGCATCTCCCACCAGAAAGAGAGTCTCAAGAGAAATAAGGAACCTTGATATTGGCTTTAGTCTCCGAGGTCCTGAACGTCTCCTAATTTCCTAGATTCCAGTCTACAGGTAGAGAATAAGTAGTGTACACGGAATACTATGTAGCCATAAAAAAGAACAAGATCATGTCTTTTGTAGTAACATGGATGGAACTGGAGGCCATTATCCTTAGCTAAATAATTCAGGACCAGAAAACCAAATACCACATGTTCTTACTGAGGGAGCTAAATAATGAGAACTCATGAACACAAAGAAGGGAACAACAGATACTGGGGCCTCTTTGAGGTTGAAGGGTGGGAGGAGGGAGAGGAACAGAAAAAATAACTATCAGATACCAGGCTCAGTACCTGGGTGACAAAATAATCTGTACAACAAATTCCCATGACACAAATTCATCTAATAATAAACCTGAATATGTACCCCCCAAACCTAAAATAAAAGTAAAAAAATACATAAAAATATAAGAAATGCTATATTCATGTTCATATGGTGAAACAAAAGCTTTAACAAATGATACCCCCCTTTACTGTCTGTCATGCAGCTTATTTTAAAAATCTGCTTATTTCCTTTTCTATTTTGTTTTCATTACAAGCACAGTATGCTGGTTGCAAGAACAAAAAAGAGTATGTAGTGTAGATGGTAGAGGGTGAAATGATGAATCAGCTGCGTTTGATGAGTGAGCAGTTGCCAACTTTTTCTTGATAAGAAAAAAGTAAAACATATGTCTTGTTCCTATTAGCACTTTGTAAGAGTTTTTATACCTTTATGCTAGTCCTCAGCAAATAGCAAAAATATTTTTAAGAAGCCTCTCAAGGATTTTATCTATCACAAATAACATGTGGACGGAAGGAGTTGTTTAAGAGTACACTCAAAACAAGGTGTTAAAGCTAAGCTGAATATTTCATTCTACCTTGAATTTCAAAATGAAATGACCATGAGCTAGCACACAGTGCTATGCCCCACACATCTAGTGACTGCTTTATCAATGGATGTTAACCTACACAGATCTCTAAAATGTGAGCAATTAACTTCAGAGTGATGCTCATCCTTGCTAAGTATTTGAAAATGGGATGCGGTAGTTAGGTCCCCTAAGGTAGGAGTAGGAAGTGGGCAATGTCCACCTGAATAAACAGAGGCCTCCTAAATAAATGGAGACCCTCCCAGAGTGACATGTTTTGGTTTTCACCTGCCTCAGCAGAGCCATGCCATTCTGGCAGAGTCCCAAATTTGCTGTGTGTCACGTCTCTGGGTCATAAAGTGATGAAAATTGTTGAGGAGCCTCACAAAACAGAGATTGGCTGCCCATCAATTGTGGGGATCGTTGCATTTCAGAACCAGGAGGAGTCTTGGGACATGCTCCAGTCTGTGTCCATTTCTGCACCCTTGTGGAACTAGTCTAGGCTCTGGGGTTATACAGATTAGGCCTAAATCCAGGCCACTCTATTTACCAGTGGTATGACCCTTTGAAAGTCACTTAAACTTTCTGAACCTCAATTGCTTCAGCTGAAAAATAGAAATAATGGTTACTTTCAGCGTTATTAAGACAGTGGACATTTGGTAAGTTAAAAGAGAAAAGAAGAAATATGAACCATCTTCTATGCCGAACCCATGTTAGTGTTGAGAATTCAATAGTGAGCAAAAGAAATACTCTCCTTGCCCACACTGAATTTATAATCCAGCTGGGAAAGCAGATATTAACTAGTGACTGGTACAGAGTAAGGTCTCAAAAGATGGTAGCTATCTCATTATTTATTTTTGAATGAGGGCATTGCCATGCCAAGAGGTTAAGTGACACGTTCCAGATTTCACAGTGACTACTGGCAGAGTCAGGACTTTATGACCAGGCTACAGAATTTAACATCAATTGTTGTCATGGAAGCTGCTGGTGGTGGCCCAGAACTTTGGCGACAAGACTAGACCTTTTAATTCACTTGGGGACAGTCTTTTCCAACCAGACGCCAAGGTAGCATGGGTTTCCCCACACCATTGTCAAGTATTGCCAGGTCAGATTTATATCAGGTCAATTGGAATAATTCCAAAGCCACAATTAGTTCATTCTATATGGAATTTGTTACGCTCTTGTGGGTTCTTGAAAAATCTGCACAAAGGTCAGTAACATAAGCCATAGGCTTAGGGTTAAATGAGCATTGATTTGCACTGACCACAGCACTGGTATTAGGAGAATGAACATTCTCCTCAGTGTGTAGCTCAGTGATTCCCATTAAAAGATTTATATGAAAAATTTATTTGAGAGTGTAGTGTCCACAAAAATTTTCTCCTTCCTTTATTATAATGGGAGTTATGTAAATAATTATGTTTACCTTTTTGCCCAAACTGCCAAAAGACTTGGACTCAAAATTGTGCCCATTTACAGGGAATGCATTAACCCTGGAAGCTGGCATTTAAGTTTCCTTCTCATTTCCTTGGTTCTGATATGTCATTCATTTCTATTATTTTATTATCTGTGTGTTCTTTAAGCTAGTATACCAAAATAATATGTCATAAACTGCTTTCCCTTGGAGGGCAAGAGAGTGCCAGCTCCTCCAGGAAAAATTGTGAATGAACATGACCTCTGGACAATTATTTTGTCACAAGCTCCTTTTCTCAGGTAACTATAGGCTTTCTGTTTGCTGCTGATAGAATGAAGCCCAACGACCTATGACCCCTCAGTTGATCTGGGTCTGATCTCAAAATGAATGCCTTCCAGCATTTTCTTTCAGTTTCTGTGTACATTTGCTGGCATATCAGATAAAGTACAGCAGTTAAAAGCCCTTTGGTCCCAGATATACTGTTTATCTAGATTTGCAAGGTTGGTTTAGCCTTGGCTTTCAGTGTACTTGCTGTGATTGGGAATTTGTTCTCCGTGACCAGAGTTACCTTTACATCTATTTTCTTTACCTTTGTCTACTAAGTTCACATCAATTTTCTGCAGAATGGCAATTTTCTGCAAAATTGGTTCTTCTGTTCTTGTTGCTAATCGAAAAGGGAATACAAATAAAGTATGTGAACTCAACTCTTCAACAGTAATATGTTTTGAAGAAGTAGAGCTATAAAAACACGAGAAACAACCCAGATTTACTCCAGCTCTTCTGCCTAGGACACAGTAAGATCACAGTAATAGTCACAGAGCAGCTGATTTCTAGCTCAGTCCAATTAGTGATATTGCTGCAATTCAAAATTCTTTCTAGTTAAAGGGGTCACTGGGTGCCCTATGACATGCTCACTGAAGGCCACAAATGACCTGCCCTTTTTTTCTGCCTCGAGGGTCCCACTGTTCTCTCTGTGGCCCCTGTTCTGCATTTTTCCAGCGACCCTCTCCTGGCTGCAGTGCTTGAGACTCGTTTTGAGGACAGTCTTCCTGGTACTCTACTCTGCTAGCTCCCATAGGAATGGATATAGCCACTCCTCTGCTCGCTCCTGTTTCATGATGTCGAAGCTTCCTCCGACCAGCATTACACCCTGGTACCAGGCACAAAGCACAGCTTCCTATGTCCTCCATTGTCTGGAGGCCCTTGACTATCCTGACACTTGACCTGCTCATTGATTAATGGGGTGGGCATGGCAGACTGCTGATTATATCTCCAAATCTGTTCTTCCCCTCATCCACGTAATACGGCTTCCTCTTCCGAGTACCTTTCCCAGTCTGTCCTAAAGCCAATTGAGGCCATTTTACTAGGCTCTCATTAATGGAATGTGAGAGTTTACATTTGTGGTCACTTTCTTGAAAAATATTTGCCCTGTACATTATCCTTTCCCGTATTTACCCTAGTGCAGCAGTTCTCAAAGTGTGTTCTGCAGACACCTAAAGATTCCTGAGGCCCTCTCTGGAAGTCTAGGAAATCAAAGCTGTTTTCATAATAACACTAAAATACTATTTGCCTTTTCACTGTTTTGCATTTGCATGGATGGTACAAAAGCAATGATAGGTAGAACTGCTGGTGTCTTAGCATTAATCAAGGCAGTGACATGAGGTGGAGCCAAGACTCATGACATTCTTCACAGTTTTGTGAAGTTTTGTGCTTGCAATAAAACAAAGCAAAACAAAACGCCAGTTTCAGTAAAGAATGTCCTTGAGGAAGCACTTACAAATGATGGATTTAATTCAATCGCTGTCATTGAGCACACTTTAAAAAAGATTCTGTGATAAAATAGGGAATATGCATAAGTACTTCTGATGCATATGAATACATGTTGTCTCCAGGAAAAAGACTTGGGTAATTGTTACAGTTGTAAGTTGAACTACTCACTTTTCTCAGATAACACTCTTTTTACTTGAAAGAATGATTGTCAGCCAGTTGTGGTGGCTCACACTTGTAATCCCAGCACTTTGGGAGGCTGAGGTGGGTGGATCACCTGAGATCAGGAGTTTGAGACCAGCCTGACCAACATGGCGAAACCCCATCTCTACTAAATAACAAAAATTAGCCAGTCATGGTAGCACATGCCTGTAATCCCAGCTACTTGGGAGGCTAAGGCAGGAGAATCACTTGAACCCAGGGGGCGGAGGTTGTGGTGAGCTGAGATCATACCATTGCACTCCAGCCTGGGCAACAAGAGCAAAACTCCATCTCAAAACAAGAAAACAAAACAAAACAAAAAAAACAAAAAAGAATGATTGTCAAGTTATGTTTATTTAGACATTTCTTTAAAAATGGGCCTGTCACTTCAAGGGAAAAAAACAACTGACAATATTTGTTACCAGTGATAAAATTTGAGTTTTCAAGAGGAAATTTTAATTTTGAAAAATATGTATCTGTTACTATAAACTTGGCAACATCCCAATATTTTAAAATGCTTCTGATGAGACTAGCAATAATATTAAATGTGATTTTCTGATATTGTGTAATAAAATGTGTCAAAATTTGGAAGTTCTGCATAATTTGGTGAACCAGTAATTTCTAAAGACCGATGCAAAATATTAGGAATCTGTGCATGGGTAAAAGAGCCATTGGAACTATAAAATAAGAAATTTTGCTTGTTTTTTGTTTGATATGTTTTGACAAATGTAATCAGTTGGATAATTACCACCATTCTAATGAATTTTAATGTAATAGAGTATTAAAAGTTTATTGATATGGTTTCAGATTCCATACAGCAATTAACCTTTAAGAAACTACCATTTGAGTTTTGGTGTAGTATCAAAGAACAGTGTTCATAATTGTCTGAAAAGGAGTATTCATCCCTTTCCCAGCTATATTTGTGTGAGACTGGTTGCTCTTTACATACTCTCTTTTTTTTTTTTTGAAATGGAGTCATGCTCTGTCACCAGGCTGGAGTGCAGTGGTGCACTCTGGGCTCACTTCAACCTCTGCCTCCTGGGTTCAAGCGATTCCCCTGCCTCAACCTCCCAAGTAGCGGGGACTACAGGTGCACACCACTACACCTGGCTAATTTTTTGTATTTTTAGTAGAGATGGGGTTTCAGCATGTTGGCCAGGATGACCTTGATTTCCTCACCTTGTGATTCCCCCTGCCTTGGCCTCCCAAAGTGCTGGGATTACAGGCATGAGCCACCGCACCAGGCCACTCTTTACATACTTTAACTGAAACAACTTACTGTACCAGATTGAATGCAGAAGTATTCCATAGTAACAATAACGATCATCTGTCTTCTAGTAAGTCAGATATTTAAAAGATTTACAAAAATATCAAATAATGCCACTCATTTTCACCATCTTTTTAGAAGATATATTTATTTATTTTTGAGACAGAGTCTCACTCTGTTGCCCAGACTGGAGGGCAGTGGCGAGATCTCAGCTCACTGCAAGCTCCGCCTCCTGGGTTCATGCCATTCTCCTGCCTCAGCCTCCTGAGTAGCTGGGACTACAGGCGCCCGCCACCACACCCAGCTAATTTTTTGTATTTTTAGTAGAGACGGGGTTTCACCATGTTAGCCAGGATGGTCTCGATCTCCTGACCCAGTGATCCACCTACCTCGGCCTCCCAAAGTGCTGGGATTACAGGTGTGAGCCACCGTGCCCGGCCAAGATATATTTATTTTTTATAAAATAAGTAACATGTTAGCAAACATTGAGTTTATCATGGTTTAAAAAATGAATTAATAAAGTGTTTATCATAACAGGATGTTGACTTTTGTCAAATGCTTTTCGTCTGCATTGTTTGAGATAATCATATGTTTAGATTCTTCATTCGGTTAATGTGGTATCTCACATTTATTGATTTGTGCATGTTGAGTCACCCTTGCATCCCAGGGATAGGTTCCACTTGAACCTTTTAATGTGCTGTTGGATTCAGTTTTTGAGTATTTCATTGAGAATTTTTTACATCTATGTTCATCAGGGCCAATGGAGTGTATTTTTCTTTTCTCATAGTGTCTTTATCTGGCTTTAGTATGAGGATAATGTTGGCCTTGAAAAATGATTTTGGAAATGTTCTCTTCTCTTCAATTTTTTGGAAGAGTTTGAGAAGAATTGGCATTAATTCTTTAAATGTTTGTTAAAATTCACCAGTAGAGCCATCTGGTCCTGAGCTTGTTCTTTTCTGGGAGATTTTTGATGACTGTTTCTATTTCTTTACTCATTATTGTTCTGTACAGATTTTCTCTTTCTTCTTGATTAAATCCTGATAGATTGCCTGTGTTTAAGAATTTATTAATTTTTTTCTAGGTTATCTAATTTGTTGGCATATAACTGTTTATTGTATTATGATTCTTCGTGTTGCTGTGCTATCAGTTGTAATGTTTTCTCTTTCATTTATACTTTTATCTATTTGATTCTTCCTTCCTTTTTCATAGTTAGTCTAATTAAAGCTTTGTAAATTTCATTTATGTTTTTAAAAACCCAGGTCTTGGTTTTGTTGATATTTTCTACTGCTTTGTTCATCTCTATTTTATTTATTTATGCTCTGGTCTTCATTATTTCCTTCCTTCTGCTAACTTTGGGTTAAGTTTGTCCTTCCTTTTCTAGGTCCTTAAAGTTTAAAGTTAGGTTGTTTATTTGTAATTATTCTTTTTTCTTAATGTAAACATTTATATTATATGCTTACATATAATATTTAAAAAGCAGCTCCCTCTTAGAACTGCTTTCATTGCATCTCATAAGTTTTGATATGTTACGTTTCTCCATTTTTGGTTGTATCAGAGTTTTAAAAATTTACCTTTTGATTTCTTTGACCAAT
Source organism: Macaca nemestrina (assembly GCF_043159975.1). NCBI lineage: Eukaryota > Metazoa > Chordata > Mammalia > Primates > Cercopithecidae > Macaca > Macaca nemestrina. The sequence goes on along the minus strand of NC_092128.1, from coordinate 88,361,406 downwards.
TGATTGTTCAGGAGTGTTTGTTTAATTTCCACATATTTGTAAAGTTTCCGATTTTCCTCCTATTATTGATTTATAGTTTCATGTCAAACAATGCCGCTCTTTTTATTATCTTTTTAATAAGATTTAAAAACTGAAATATGTTATGACAAATATCAGCAAGATGATGGAATAGGGCTTTCCAACACTCATTCATCCTCTCACAGAAACATTAATTTGAACAACGGTCCACTCATGGAACTGCCTTCACAAGAACTAAGGAAACCAGATGAGAGATTATACTACCTGGGTGTAGCACACAAACAAGAAAATACATCGAAGAGGGTATGAAAGACAATTTCACGTTACTTGCATCACCCCAGCCACAACCCTAGACAGCACAGTGGGGAGAAATACACCCTTTCTACAGCAGAAGGAGAGTGGAGTGAGCAAGTGAGCATCATGTTCTGCCTCAGTCTCCAGCCCAGGACCATGCCAGTAAACTCAGTTATAGGCCAGCCCCAATGGCCCCGGGCTTCAAGCCCATTCCCGTGCCAGGTCAGCCCTTGTGGATTCAGGCTCTAGGCTTGTCCCCATGGATCCAGGTGCCAGGCCCATTTCAGTGCCAGGCCAGCCCCTGAATATGCAGGCTGAAGAAGGCCTTCCCCAGTACCAGGTTAGCTTCCATGGGTCCAGGCATTAGACTGGCCTCTATGGATTCAGGCTCCAGGCTAGTCCCTGTAGACCCAGTAAGCAGGTCCATGCAAGTGGACCCCAGGGCCAGGTTGGTCTCATGGACCCAGGGTCCACCCACTCCAGCAGACCCAAGCTGCAGGCCTGTCCAAGTGAACCAAGGCTCTGGGTCCTATCCTGCAAACCCAAGTGCCAGGCCCACCTACCTGCTGACCCAGACACCAAACTCGCCCAGGCCTGGCCACATACTATGCCAGATGGCCTGCCCAGAATCTCTGTGTGGGCTGACTACTGTAGGGCTTTCCTTGCAAAAGCCGTTCTGTAAAGACTGGAATATGAGCCTGCTTCTTCAAATGCGCAGGCATCAATGCATGGCGGCAGGATCACAAACAATCAGGGAAACATGACACCTCCAAAGGGGCAAAATAAAGCACTAGTTACTGACTCTAAAGGAATAGAGACTTATCAACTGCGTGACAAAGAATTCCTGAAAGAAGTTACTTTTGTTAACAAACAATGGGTTGATTATAGTTTTAAAAAATAAGTTAATAAATACTTAAATAATTTTTCAGTTCAAATATCTTTTTCCTTCTAATTTCTAATATAGTAATTATCAACAGATATTTCCTACATAAACAAAATCTATTCAGAGTCCTCAATACTTTTTTTTTTTTTTTTTTGAGACGGAGTCACACTCTGTTGCCCAGGCTGGAGTGCAGTGGTGTGATCTCGGCTCTCTGCAAGCTCCACCTCCCAGGTTCATGCCATTCTTCTGCCTCAGCCTCCCAGGTAGCTGGGAATACAGGTGCCCACCACCATGCCTGGTAATTTTTTTTTTGTATTTTTAGTAGGGATGGAGTTTCACTGGGTTAGCCAGGATGGTCTTGATCTCCTGACCTCGTGATCCGCCCACCTTGGCCTCCCAAAGTGCTGGGATTACAGGCATAAGCCACCACGCCCGGCCTAGAATCCTCAGTACTTTTTAAGAGTGTAAAAGGATCCTGAGACCAAAACATTTAAGAACGTTTGCCTTAAGTTATGACAGAGCTACACAATGAAATCCACCTGGACCATTGAGCGAGCTCTTAGAACACAGACAGCTTCTTTCAGACTGGTATATGGAAGAGAAATACATCTCTGTTTTGTTTGAGCCACTTGTGTATTGGTGACCCTTTGGTACAGCATCTTGACCCATACCCTAAGTAATATATTGGTCTAGAAAGTGATCAATGGACACAATTAGAATTGTTCCTCCCCTCAACCCCCAACCAGTATCTCCAAATCAAACTTGTATATCTTGACTCTCCGAGATATAGCCTGAATGGTTGAGCAATGGCTTTTTTCCCTTAACATTTTAGCAAAATCAGTATGGTACAGCTGTTAGTATGAACATGTCAAGTCAATTATCCTTCCCATCAAGGACCTCAAGATTCTGAAAATGTGGAATTTTTAACAAGTAAATGGCTTATACCCATATTTTGGAATCTTTGTTACAGAAGGTTTTAATCTGCATTCTGTTTTTGTTCTCTTAATGTCAGTATGTTTGGTCTAGTTGTTATGGTAGTAATATTTTTCAGAGACAACAACGAGGCCTGTGGTTTAACAAGTATAAGGGTATCATTTGGGACAATGGAATAGTACTGGAATTTGAAATTTTCTGGAAAAATTCATTGCTGTTGGTCATCATGCTTCTAACAAAAGTCCCTGGAATATGGGAATCACATTTCAGTAATTTCTCTTTACTGGACTTTGCACAGTCGATATAATTGATTTGCTAGGATGCTGTTTAACAATAGCATAGCTTTTCTACTGTGTAAACTTAGGAACATATAAATGCTCACAAGTCCGATTACTCAAGAGAGGAGAGGAAACCTCTTGCTTCTTTGCCAATTTCCCTCTTTTCTAAACCATGTTAGGTTTTTAAAATCTTATCACTTACTTGTTTAAAATATCATGAATGACTACCTATTTTCTCTATGATCGAATCTAACTTCCAATCTGGGCGTTTAAGACTCTCCATAATTTGGCTTTATTCTACTCTACCACTGGTATTCTTGACAGGTGATATGAAGCCCTGTAGACTACTGAGTTCACAAAGGAGGAAAAGAGAGAGGAGTATAGCTTTCCTAATCAGATACTATTAACTAGCCTTAAAAAAAAAAACACCCTTTATTCTTTTGTCCCCAGTTATACTCATCTGTAACACCAGAACCCTAATTAAAATTAACTCTGCCTACTTTATTTAACAGCTGAGCATCATGGGAGAAAATCGAGCAACCGTGCTTTCTTCCTTTAAAATTGTAACTACAGATCTAAAATGGGCACTCAACATAGACTGTCAATCCTACTAACGTCTTTCCTACATTCCTTCTCCCACTAACTGAGGTGACATTTTTTATCTTCTGACTTCCTCAGCTGATGACATTGCCTCTTAATTTATTTTTGAAAGAATAGATAAAAACTGACATGTATCTGCTCACTCATTTTTACCTTCCCTCCTTTTATGATGGGAGAATTGTCCTCAGTTCATATCTAAGGACTACCCTTCTCACCGCCGTCCCACTATTTATACTTGAAGATCATCCATGTGAAATGGGAGAGAGCATTTCTATGCTCTCCAGAACACATTTATCTACACCCCCATTCCTCGTGCCACAGATATATTGACTTCTTTCTGTTTTTTGAAATTTCTGTCTCTGGTCTCTTGCACTTGACATTTTCTCTGCTTGGAACAGACAGTGCTCCTTTAAGTTTCAGACCTGGTGTTACCTGTCATCACCTCACAGAAACCTTCCTTGACAATATTAACTAAGGTAGGCTTCTGTATTAATTTTCTAGGGTTGCCATAACAAAGTACCACAGACTCGGCAGGTGAACAACAGAAATTTATGTTCTCACAGTTCTGGAGGCTAGAAATTTGAAATCAAAGTGCTGTCAGATTTAGTTTTTTCTAAGGCCTCTCTCTTTGGCTTGTAGATGGTCATCTTCTCCATGTGTCTTCACATGGTCTTCCTTCTGTGTCTGTGTCCAGATTCCCTCTTCTTGTAAGTACATCAGTCATACTGGAATAGGGCTCATCCTAATGAAATAATTTTAACTTAATTATCTCTTTTAATATCCTGTCTCCAAAATAGTTATGAGGTACTGGGGGTTAGGATTTCAATACATGAATATTAGGGGGACACAGTTCTGCTCATAACAGCTTTCCCATTGTGCTATTTTCCCCAGTATTTGTCACTCTTAGAATTTGAATTATTTCTCTATTTTTTTATGCATCTCTCTCCTTCACTAGACTGTAAGTTCTAAGAATGGAGAGTCCTTGTGTGTTAGTCCATTCTGCATTGCGATAAAAGAATATGAGACCAGGTAATTTAAAAGAAAAGAGGGTTATTTGGTTCATGGTTCTGCAGGCTGTACAAGAAGCATGGTACCAGCATCTGCTTCTGGTGAAGCCCCAGGAAGCTTTCAATCATGGAGGAAGGCAAAGGGGGAGCTGACATATCATATGGCAGGAGAGGGAGCAAGAGGAATGTCAAGCTCTTTTAACCAATCAGCTCTTGTGTGAACTCATTACTGCAGGGAAACTATCAAGCTACTCATGAAAGGTGCACCCCCTTGGTCCACACACTTCCCACCAGGCCCCACCTCCAGCATTGGCGATCACATTTTAATATGAGATTTGGAGGGGACAAACATCCAAATTATATCACACGTCATTGAATATTCCTTTCTGTTGTTCCTGAACTGCCTAATGTCTTCATATGTGTGCTCTCTCTTTCTAGTGAGATATGACATCCCCAAGGGTATCAACCATCATTTATATATTTTGATTCTGAGTATGCCGTAGAGCTTTATGTTATAATAAAGCTGAATTTTGTTTTTCTCCCCAGAAAAAAGAGAAAAAAAAATTCTAGAGCTTTCTTTTTTTCTTTTTTAAAAATAATTTCGACTTCTACTTTAGAGTTAGCTTGTACATGTGTAGGTTTGTTATCCGAGTACATGGCATAATGCTGAGGTTTGGGGTATGATTGAGCCCATCACCTAGGTACTGAGCGTAATACCCAACAGTTTTTCAACCCTTCCACTGCTCCTTCTTCCCTCTGGTAGTGCCAGTGTATATTGTTGCCACCCTTTTGTCCATGAGTCCCCAATGTTTATCTCCCACTTATAAGTGAGAACAAGTGGTATTTAATTTTCTGTTCCTGTGTTAGTTCACTTAGGAGAATGGCCTCCAGCTATATAAATATTGCTACAATGGACATGATTTTGTTCCTTTTTTTTTTTTTTTTTTTGAGACGGAGTCTCGCATCTCGCTCTGTCACCCAGGCTGGAGTGCTGGAGTGCAGTGGCGTGATCTTGGCTCACTGCAACCTCCACCTACCAGGTTCAAGTGATTCTCTTGCCTCAGCCTCCCCAGTAGCTGGGATTACAGGTGTGTGCCACCGAGCCCAACTAATTTTTTGTATTTTTAGTAGAGACGGGGTTTCACAGTGTTATCTGGGGTGGTCTCGATCTCCTGACCTCGTGATCCACCCACCTGGGCCTCTCAGAGTGCTGGGATTACAGGCATGAGCCACTGTGCCCGGCCCTGTACCACATTTTAAAAATCCAATCCACCACTGATGGGCACCTAAGTTGATTCCATGTCTTTGCTATTGTGATTAGTGCTGTGGTGAACATACGAGTGCATGTGTCTTTGCAGTAGAATGATCTATTTCCTTTTGGATAAATAGCCAGTAATGAGATTGCTGGGTTGAATGGTAGTTCTGTTTTAAATTCTTTGAGAAACCTCCAAACTGCTTTCCACAGTATCTGAACTACTTTACATTTCTACCAATAGTGCATAAGCATTCTCTTTTCTCCACAGCCTCACCAACATCTGTGTTTTTTTATTTTTATTTTTCTAACTTTTTAATAATAGCTATTCTGACTGGTATGAGATGATACCTCATTGTGGTTTTCATTTGCAATTCTCTGAGGATTAGTGACATTGAGCATTTCTTCATGTTTCTTGGCTGCCTGAGTGTCTTCTTTTGTGAAGTGTCTGTTTATCTTTTTTTTGACCATTTTTAAATGGAGATATCTGTTTTTTGCTTGTAAAATTGTTTAAGTTTCTTATAGATTCTGGATATTAGACCTTTGTTGAATGCATAATTTCTGAACATTATCTCTCATTCTGTAGGTTGTCTGTTTACTCTGTTGATAGTTTCTTTTGCTGTGCAGAAGCTCTTTAGTTTAATTAGTTCCCACTTGTCATTTTTGTGTGTGTGTGTTGCAATTGCTTTTGAGGGCTTAGTCATAAATTCTTTCCAAGGTCAATGTCCAGAATGGTGTTTCTTAGGTTTTCTTCTAGGATTCTTAAAATTTGAGGTCTTACATTAAAATCTTTAACGAGGTAATTTTTGAATATGGTGAACAACAGCAATCCAGTTTCATTCTTTTGTATATGGATAGCCAGCTATCCCATCATCATTTATTGAATAGGGCATCCTTTCCTCATTGCTTATTTTTGTCAACTTTGTAAAAGATCAGATGGCTGTAGGTTTGCAACATTTTTTCTGGGTTCTCTATTCTGTTCCATTGCTCTGAGTGTCTGCTTTTGTACAAGTACCATGTTTCTGTAGCCTTATAGTATAGTTTGAAGTTGTGAAGCCTTTGACTTTGTTCTTTTTGCTTAGGATTGTTTTGCTTAGGATTGTTTTGGCTACTCAAGCTCTTTTTTGGGTCTATATGAATTTTCAGATAGTTTTTAATAGTTCTGTGCAAAGTGACATTGGTAGTTTAATGGAATTGCATTGAATCTGTAGATCTCTTTGGGTAGTATGGCCATTTTAATATTGAATCTTCCAATCCATAAGCATGGGATGTTTTTCCATTTGTTTGTGTCATCTATGATTCCTTTCAGTAGTGTTTTGTAGTTCTCCTCATGGAGTTCTTTCACCATGGTTAGGTATATTCCTAGGTATTTTAATTTTTGTGAGTATTATAAATGGGATTGAATTCTTGATTTGGCTCTCAGCTTGCACATTATTGGTGCATAGTAATGCTACTGATGTACAGTGTACATTGATTTTGTATCCTGAAACTTTACTGAAGTAGTTTATCAGTTCCAGAAGCCTTTTGACAGAGTCTTTAAGGTTTTCTAAATATAGAGTCATATTTTCCAAAAGAGAGATAGTTTGATTTCTTCTTTTCCTATTTGGATGGCTTTAATTTCTTACTTTTGCCTGATTGCTCTGGTTAGCACTTCCAATACTATGTTGAATAGGAGTAGTGGGAGTGGGCTTCTTTGTCTTATTCCAGTTCTCAAGAGAAATGCTTCCAAATTTTGCCTGTTCGGTCTGATGTTGGTTTGTCATAGATGCTCTTATTATTTTGAGGTATGTCCCTTCAATGCCTAGTTTGTTGAGGGTTTTTATCTTGAAGGGACATTGAATTTTATTGAATGCTTTTTCCATATCTGTTGAGATGATCATATGGTTTTTGTTTTCTGTTTATGTGGTGAATCACATTTATTGATTTGCATATGTCGAACTACCTTTGCATTCTGGGAATGAAGTCTATTTGATCATGGTGAATTAACTTTTTGATATGCTGTTGGATTCAGTTGGCTAGTATTTTATTGAGAATTTTTGCATTTATGTTCATCAGGGATATTGCCCCCTAATTTTCTTTTTTCACTGTGTCTTTGCCAGGTTTTGGTATCAGGCTGATACTGACTTTGTAGAATGAGTTAGGGAGAAGTCCTTCATCCTCATTTGTTTTGAATATTTTCAGTAGAATTGGTACCATTTCTTCATTGTACATCTGATAGAATTTTGATGTGAATCCATCTGGCCTGGCACTTTTTTTGGCTGGTAGATTTTTTTCTTCCTGATTACATTTCAGACCTTGATATTGGTCTGTTCTGAGTTTCACTTTCTTCCTGATTCAGTCTTGAGAGCTTGCGTGTTTCCAGTTATTTATCCATTTCCTCTAGATTTTCTAGTTTGTGTGCATAGAGATTTTCATAATAGTTTTTGAGGATTTTTTGTATTTTTGTGGGATTGATTGTTATTTCACTTTTGTTGTTTCTGATTGTGCTTGTTTGGATCTTTTCTCTTTTCTTTGTTAATCTAGCCTGTGGTCTATCAATCTTGTTTATCCTTTTGAAGAACCACCTTTGGATTTTGTTGAATTTTTATGTGATTCTTTTGGGTCTCAATTTTATACAGTTCTGCTCTGATTTTAGTTATTTTTTTTTTCTTCTGCCAGTTTTGTGGTTAATATGTTCTTGTTTCTCTAGTTCCTTTAGGTGTGATGTTAGATTGTTAATTTGAGATTTAACTTTCGAGGTAGGCATTTAGCGCTATAAAATTTTCTCTTAACACTGCTTTTGCTGCATCATAGAGACTTTGGTATGTTGTATCTCTATTTTCATTTATTTCAAATAATTTTTTTTTAATTTCTGCCTTAATTTTGTTGTTTACTCAGAAGTCATTCAGGAACAAGTTGTTTAATTTCCATGAAATTGTATGGTTTTGACGGATCTTGGTATTGGCTTCTGTCCTTATTGCACTGTTGTCTGAAAGATTGCTGGTATAATTTCCTTTCTTTCAAATTTATTGAGACTGGCTTTATAGCCAAGCATGTGGTCAATCTTGGAGTATGTTCTATGTGGAGATGAGGAGATTGTATAATCTGTGGTTGAACAAAGTATTCTGTAGATGTATATTAGCTTCAATTGGTCAGTGTTAAATTTAAATTTAGAATTTCTTTGGTAGTTTTCTGCCTCAATGATCTGTCCAATGCTGTCAGTAAAATGTTGAAGTCCTCAATTATTATTTTGTGACTGTCTCAGTCTTTTCATGGGTCCAGAAGTACTTATTTTATGAATCTGTATGCTCCAATGTTGGGTGCAGGTATATTTAGGATAGTTAAGTCTTCTTGTTGAATAGAACCTTTTATCAGTATGTAATGCCTTCTTTTTCTCCCCCACCCCCTTTTTAATACTGATGTTGGTTTAAAGTATATTTTATTTGATAGATGAATTGTGACCCCTGCTCTTTTTTGTTTTCCATTTGTGTGGTAGATCTTTCTCCAACCTTTTACTTTGATCCTATGGGTGTCATTATGTGTGAAATTGGTTTCTTGAAGACAGCAGATGGATGGGTCTTGTTTTTTGTAGCCCAACTTGCCACTCTCTGCCTTTTAAGTGGAGTACTTAAACCACCTACATTCAAGGTTAATATTGATTTGTTAGGTTTTGATCTTACTGTCAAGTTGTTAGCTGGTTGCTTTGTAGTTTCTATTGTGTGGTTGCCTAATAGGGGTATGTGGTCTATGCACTTAAGTGTGTTTCTGTGGTCACAGGTATTGTTCTTTCATTTCCATGTTTAGAACTCCCTTAAGGATCTCTTGTAAGGCTGGTCTAGTGGTAATACATTCTCTTAGTGCATAGTTGTCTGGAAAAGCTTTTATTTCTCCTTCACTTATAAAGTTCAGTTTGGTAGGATATGAAATTTTTGGTTGGAATTTCTAGCCATTAAGAATGCTGAAAATAGGCCCCCAAATCTCCTCTGGATAGTAAGGTTTCTGCTGAGAATTCTGCTGTTTGCCTAATAGGGTTCCCCTGTACATGATCTGACCTTTTTTTTTTTTTTTTTTTTTTTTTTTTTCCTAGCTGCCTTTAGGATTTTTTTCTCTAGCATTGATCTTGGACAGTCTGGTGACTATATGCCTTGGTGCTGTTTATTTTGTATAGTACCTAGAAGGTTTTCTTTGGATTTCTTGTATCTGAATGTCTACCTCTCTAGTAAGATGAGGAAACTTTCTTGAATTATTCCCTCAACTGTGTTTTCCAAGTTGTTTACTTTTTCTCCTTCTCTCTCAGGAATGTCAATAATTCATAGGTTTGGTTGGTTTACATAATCCTGTATTTCTCAAGCAGTTCTTTTCTTAAAAATTCTTTATTCTTTATTTTTATCTGACCGTCAGCTTCAAAGACTGATCTTCATGCTCTGAAATTCTTTCTTCTGCTTGGTCCAGTTTATTGATAGTTTTCAGTTGTATTTTAAAATTCCTTAAGTAAGATTTTCTTTTCTTTTCTCTTCTTTTTGTTTTGGAGATGGGGTCTCACTCTGCCTCCCAGGCTGGAATTCAGTGGCACAATCATAGCTCACTGCAGCCTTGAACTCCTGGGCTCAAGTGATCCTCCTGCCTCAGCCTCCAAAATAACTGAAACTATAGGTGTGCATCGCAATACCTGGTTGAAAGTGAGTTTTTCAATTCCAGAGCTCTGATTGATTCTTTTAAAAATGTCTATCTCTTCATTCATTTCCTGGATTGCTTTATAAGTTTCTTTGTGTTGATTTTCAACCTTGTTTTGGATCTCATTACTCTTCCTTGCAAACCATGCTTTGAATTCTTTATCTGTCATTTCTGAGTTTTCATTTTGGTTAGGGACCATTTCTGGAGAGCTAGTGTGATTCTTTGGTGGTATAAGTATATTCAGATTTCTCACGGTATCAGAATTCTTTCACTGGTTCCTTCTCATCTGGAGATACTGGAACTTCCAATTTTTATAATTACTTCATGCAGGTAGGATTCTTTTCTTTTTCCTTCCCTATACTTTTTTTTTAAATTTCCCTTTCCCTTTCTCCTTCTCCATAGAGGGTATAACTGTAGAAAATGCTGTGTAGAGTCTTTTGGCTTTCCTTCTCTACCCTATGTACTTTTGTTAGCAGGATTTATGTTGGGCTGTGCAGTTCAACCTATAAGCCAGGAAATCATCCTTATAGGTAACAACCAGATTGTGGCCAACATGGTGGGCATATACTTGATCCTTGTTTACTGGAAGAAACTCTCTGTTCCCTCAGGAAATGGGTTGATTCATGGAGTGCACAGTGGTTTGAGCTCCCTGCTCAGCTGCAGGAGAAAGGGGGCCAAGATGGTCAGAGCCAGACCAGGCATGTCCATCTATGGGTCCCCCAGTGGCAGGCACAAGCACCAGCTCTGAGGGAGAATCCAGTGGGTGGTGACTAAGTGCTCAGAGGTGTGCTTAGGTGTAGCATTGGGAAATCTCCTCATTCTCAATTTCTCTGCATAGGGAGGCAGGTAGCCTCAACGAATCCAGGAGAGTGAGTGCTCCAGATGCCTCGAGATCTGCCTGGGCATAGAGTAGAGAGCCCTCCACCCCCACCTGAATCAAGATCTTTGCACAGGCAGGGTGGGGCAGCTCAGGCTGCTCAGCCAGGCAAGCAGGTGCCCTGAATGCCTTCAGATCTGCCTGGGTTTGAAGCAGAGAAGGTCTCCCTATAACAGAATTTCTACACAGGAAGGGTGGGGATGGGTCAGGCTGCTTCTCCAGGTGAGTAGGTGCTCCAAATGCCTAGATATCTGCCTGATCGTGGAGTGGAGATGGCCCTCCTGGACCAGGATCTCTGTGCAGGAAAGGTTGGGCGACTTAGGCTGCTGACCCAGGTGAGGAAGTGCTCTGAATGCTTGGAGATCTGCTTACACATGGAGTGGAGGGGGCCCAATGTTAGGCCACCTCAGGCTGCTGATCCAGATGAGGAGATGGTCTAAATGCCTGGAGATCTGCCTGGGAGTAGTAGCATGGAGAGGGCCCTGCTTCACCATGATCTCAGTGGAGCAGGCTGGTGCACCCAGCAATGACACACTCAGACCAGTTTCAGGTCTCCAAGGTGGCCCTGGCTGCAAATCTCATCACTCCAAAGAAACTGCAGCGGTAGCAGCTCTCCTCCCACCCCACGCCTGTGATGGGGGAGAGCACAATTCCAGGATCTACTCCAGAGGTACCTTCTACAGTCCTAGCTGTGGAGGCCACTACCCTGCTCCAGAGCAGGTGCTCCAATCTCTGGCCCAAGAGTATAATGCCTGTGAAGTCATGATGCTGTGTTACCAAAGAATGACTGATTTTGTATGTACTCAGATTAAAAATGACATTCTTCTGTTGGTTCTGGTCTAGGAAAATGTCTACAGCTTTTCCCAATGTCCTTCCCTCACAGTATGTCCAAGCTTCTCCCCATGTTAGCTCCAGTGCTTGGGAGAAACAAAATGCTCTCCCTGGCCTGGGTTGCTCAGATCCTTAGGGGAAAGGTGAGTCATAGAAGGAAGCTCTCTGCCTCTCTCACACACTAGGGCTTCAGTCAATTTTATCAGCTGTATGTATATAGAGGCCATTTGCCTATGTTCTCCTCCTCAGGATCTGTTGTCCTTCATGATTCTGGTAGATTTCCTTTTTCCTTCCTGAGTTAAAGCTCACACAGTTGATATATATGCACTATCTTTCTATTTCCAAGTGGCTGAGGCATGCTAAAAGCCCCTCATCCACCATCTTGAGGGGAAAAAACCCAAAGGACTAAAGCTGACTTTAATAGACTTGGATGAATTTCTATACCTTATTTAGCAAAAAAGTAGGAATCTCTGGACAAGAAATTATGAGTGAGTTGGTAGCTCCATGTGGTGTGCTTTCTGAGGCATGAAGGAAAATTCTGCCTTACCTACATATTTCTGGCCCATTCTTGCCTCCACATTTGCTGATAGATATCTAAAATTTCTTTAATGGCAACTTTCTGAGAAACTTTTAGGTTGAAAAATAGAGCAAGGTGTTTTAAATGCAAATATCCTCAGGGGAGGCAAAGCAATGATTTATCTTTACATATCCTGACTGATAACTTGTTTTTTCTCGAAAACAACCTTATTGGAGTGTGGGAAAGGACTGGATGGCTGAGGTGGGAAAAACATGCTGAGAAAGGAGCTGAGGATGTGATTTAAACTTTAGCCTCTCAATCCTGACCTGGCCTATCATGCTGAAGAATAAGATGTTTCCTTGAATTAAAATCAGGTGTGGCTAAGTCTCTGCTTTAAGGTGGTTCAATCACTCTAGCAATGTGAGTCACGTGACCTTAGGAAAGTTACTTCTTTGTATTTGAGAACCCCCATTTTTAAAATTGGTTACTTCCAGGTTATTGTGAGGATTAAATTAATGTTTAATAAATATTAACTGCTACTGTAGGGCGCCTTTCTTAATTTAAAGCATTCTCACTGTAAGTAAGAATAAACACATTGTCTTAGGAGTGTTGTGGAAGGTGGGGGATCAGGTTAACTAATTTATACTTAAGTGGTTGCCCTTCCTTCCCTATATGCTTTCTTATTAAGGGTAGTGGTCCCCAAACTTTTGGAGAGGAGATGCTACTTTTTATTTTCCACAAAGTTTGAAGTTACTAGGCTGTAAATTAGAAGAGAGGTGTAGATATTGAAAAATTTCTGGGCAAGTTTAGGTGACCATGGGGTGATGTGCTAATGTTGTCTCTCAGAGTGAAATTGCCCCCAAGAGATATTGGAAAGAGAGAGTTTTTCATCACTGGGAATTCTATCAAGCTATGGAAAAGGAGGCTAATCCTACCAAAAAAGGAGGTCTAAGATTATTTTCATTTTTGAGTAAACTAAAGCCAAGTGAACTGACTTGAATGAAAATCCCACAGATGAACTCTAAGTCAAGGGCTCTTTTGATGACTTTATTTGGCCTTTCCCACACACTTCAGAAATGAGTTGGGCTGCAGGAGTGCCAAAACCCAAAGAATGTTGTAGAAGTCCATGTGGGACCTCTTAGAGGTAGAGTTGACCTCTCATGTAGGGTAGGGATGACCTTGTAAATAGTTTAGAAATACAATATTTACATTACATCAATATTTTCATAGGCCCTACCTACTTTGCGGCCAATTTTGTGCTCTGGAGACACATACTACTTCCTGCCAGCTACCCAAACAGCCTTGAAGCAATGGGCATAATGACTCATGGTCATGTAACATTCTTTTCAGACACATATCAGCAGATTTGTTATTACATTACTGCCCAAACACCCACAGAATCCCGGGAGGTAAAATAGGATTAGTGTTGAAGAATTTAGTCCCACCCATTTCTCTTTTATTCAAATCAAACGTTTGAAATGATCACTGTTGAGGGTTCATTTTTGCTTCTAATAAGGGATATGTAAAGATGAGTGAACAGGCTGGTCTCAGTCTTTGGAGTCAAGCCATATTCTGGAACTATTTTATTTGGAAACCACACCTAAATCATAGCAAGGAAGTCATCCGATATGAACCACATGATCCAACTTGCTGGTGTGAAGGAGCTGGCATTACATAGGACAGCATAGAATGGGAAACAAGAAGATATCTTATAAAATGTCCATTAGCTACTCAAGATAGAAAAGTGGTTTGCTTACAGCTGAAGCTCATAATTTATGTCTAATAAAATGGTCAGAGTCACCTGCCTCAGCCATAAATCTCATGCCATAAATCATGGTTAATGACCAGATTCTTCTGAATGATTTCCTTAACTGACCTATAGCATAAAGTATATGTAATATTTACAGTGCATATAAGGATTAAGGGAGCAGCTATTTTATGTCAACAACAGGGCCACAAAGTACTATCACACACTGAGAGTCCGTTACATGGGTATTGATTAATTTCATTGAATTTTTTAAAGTGCTAAAAGTGTTTTAGTAGTCCCTGAAATATTTATTCTCTTGCTTTTCAGAGCAATAGGGATATTCATTTATTTATTCATTTGCTAAATGAATGAATTAATGTCTATGTATTTAAAATACCTAATCTAAGCACTCACTCTAATCCTTACTTAGCTGAGTGAACTTTGGCAGTTAACCTTTCTGCTTCAGTTTCCTCATATGTAAATAGGAAAATAATTGTATTTATCTCCTGAGGTTGTTGTCATGATTAATGAATAAATACATATGAAGTTCTTAGAATAGCTCCAAACAAGACAATAAATTTATTATTTTTTTGGTATTGGAGACACAATGATTATACTGCTGCCTACCAAATTACCCTAAAACTTAGTGGCTTAAAACATCACTTCTTTACTATCTCATAGTATCCATGGGACAGAAATCTGAGCATGGCTTACTTGGGATCACTGTTTCACAGGCTAAAATTAATGGGTCCACTGGACTTAACTGAGGAAAAATCTGCGTCCAAACTTACATACATAGTTGTTGGCAGGATTTACTTTGTTGATGGCTGTTGGGCAGTGATTGCCCTCAATTCTTTGCTGTTTGCATCCTTTCAACATGGCAGCTTGCTTTGTCAAAGCATGCAACTTGAGAAGCCAATAGATAGAATCAGCTAGCAAGATACAACTCACAGTCTTTTACAACCTAATTATGGAAATGATATTCCATCACTTTTGCCATATTTATTTATTAGAGGTGAGTCACTAGGTCCAGCCCATACTCAGGTGGAGAGTATGACACAAGACTATGAATGCTAGGATTTGTGGATCATTGGGAGCCACGTGAAAAGCTGCCTACCATGATGGTGAACAATATAAACATGAAGATTATGTTTGTTAGGGGAGACAGATATAAAATACAAATACAATATTCATTACAAATTTTGATAAGTACTATGGATTAGAAATATAATGTTTGATGACAAATTACAATACTGGTACTTGATTTGAGTTGGAGTATTTCAAATGAAGCCATCTCTGAGGAAATAATTTTTAATTTCAGATTTGAAGGATGAGTGGAACTACTGAGAGATAGAGCAGGAAAACAGATGAGTCTCCTTGGAAGAGTGAACAGATGACATGTAGGCCCTGAGATGGGTGAGAACCTATGCATGGTCGCTCCATGTAGCTTGAGTTCTCAGAGCATGGTGGCTAGTTTCTGAGATAGAGTGCTTCTTCTTGGAGTACTGCAAGAAAAGCAGAAGCTGCCAGGCCAGGATATACAACAGCCCTTCCAATGTATTATGTTGACTAAAATAGTCATAGGTGCAGACCTGAGTCAAGGGAAGAGGTAATAAACTTTACTTTTTGAATTGAGGAGCAGTCTGCTTATACAAGAACTAGCAGAATTGTTTTGGGCCATCTTTGGGAAATAACCACGATCAAGAGTAATTTAGATTAAAGACTGTATAATAAAAAAGCAAAGAAAGAACGTGTAGATATCTCTTTACAAAGCTTGGGTGGAGCTAGGAGTTGACACTTAGATGGGTAACTTTAAGAAAATGATGGTAAAGACAGGAATTTTATGAAAGTGATGTTTGTATGTTATAGGTCATGATCCTATAGAAAAGCAAAGCTTGGTGATCATGATAGAGGTGAGATGGTGGATGAAGGAAGTTTCTGAGAAACAAGAGGAAGAAAAATTCAGAATACAAACTTGGGTGATTGGGCTTTGATAGAACATTTTTTCATAGTAATAAGAACAGAAGAGGGGATGGTATGAGCAGATGTAGGTAGTTGTTGAAGGCTAACTCTTCCATTAGTGTTGGGGATCCCATGTAATGGAGACTCAATAAATATTTGTGAATGAATAACTATCTTGATCATAGCAACATAAACAGAATGCAGAAAAGCAGTGTGTGGACATGGTGCGGGGGGAACTCTGTGCCCTGCAGTGGCGCAGGGAAGAAAGGAAGATAGGAATTAACACAGATGCAGCTGAACTCAATTCAAGGGAAGCATTTTAGTTTAATTGACATATTGCTACCTCAGTGGTTGTTTTATTGCAGATTTTATTCTCATATGGTCTCCTGAACAGGAAATAGCACAAGAGAAGCTTTAATGGTTGCATGATCTCTTTTCCCTCCTATTGGGCTTATTTCCTAAGTTAAACTGAGCCAGACAAGGAAAATTCCTTTTGCGAAGGACCCTGTGCTGGAGGACCTATTTATTCTTTAGCCTCTGTGCCTTCTTCACTTGTGGAAAACCCACTGGGTTCCAGGTTAACACTGTGTCCTCAGCTTTAATTGGAGGTTTATACAAGAAACAGATTATGAAAAAATATTGAAAACTCTTTTATGCCTGTTAATATGTCCACTATTTCTAACATAAGGCCAGACATGATTTATTCTTTCTGAATTTTGCTCTCAAAATTTTTCTCTTTTGAAGGGCCCATTTAATTTGTTGGAAAATTAAAATGCTAACATCACTGTTTTTTGCCTTTTTTTTTTTTTTTGCATTTGACGTCAGGATCTCAGAACTGAATTTAGTGCTGTACCACAGTATCTATGGGTAGACATGAAAGAGTTTAAGAGTGTAGATTTTGAAGTCATATTTCTCAAAGCCACATTTTTAATCTGTAAAATGAAATAATTTCAGAACCTACCTTATAAGGTTATTTTAAAGACTAAATGAGTTCCTACTTGTGAAGTACTTGGCATATTACTTGGTATTTGATTGTTAGCTCTGTTGGTCTTAATTGTGCCCTTCAATTTAAGTGGCTGATTTGCAAATATGGAACTTCCCAGTTCTCTGGTCTCACATTTCTATAAGTAGGTCCAGGTTTGTCTGAAGTAATCACCTTTTCTTTCTGTTTCTTCCTTGTAAAACATTTCACCCAGGATTTCTTTTCTAAATCTATTTTCTTCTGCATGGCCAAAGTAGATGACACCTAAAGAATTTTCCAGTTCTTTAACCATCTCATTTTATGACTCTTCTCTGTGGATGTGAAGATGAAGAAAAACAATATATATGTAAGGCAACACGCCATCAATATGAATGGTTCTAACTTAACATAGATGGAATATTTAGTTACTTTTGAACTGGAAAGTAGATACTAATTTGACACTTGTGATATTCTTTTTTTCTCTATAAACGCCTCCATTATCTAGTATGAATGGATAGGCTAGGCACATGAAGGATTTACTGGCTCATATAATCTGGGAAAAGGCAGGGTAAGAAGGCATCAAAATTCTTGGCATGTAGGGGCATAGATTATTCTTCTACATATAGGTACGAAACGATGATTATTTATCATTAGGATGAGGAAAAAACAACAAGGAATACACATCATTTTAGGCACCCAGTGATTTCTCTGTCACGTAAACATTGTGTTGGAAGATAATCATTTCCTTGTTCAAATAAACTTGATGACTATTTTTCTAGAATGTTGTAGTGAGAATTGATACATTAAATAGAAGATTATGGTAGATATAGTAGAAACTCTAATGTCGTTCCAACTCTTAATAGTCATAATTTTATGATTTTTGTCTTCAGAGCATTGAGACTGGAATTTCTCTACTCACAGTGTGATTCTCATCTGAGAATTAGGTGAGTCATTTTGGTTTCATAGTAGGGCTTGGGGTCAGGGAACCCCAAACATAACAATCAGATCTTTCCTTGGTATTTTAAATTAATCTCTTTGAGATCAACTATAATTATATCTTCAATATCTGGATCTAATTGTGCATTCTTTCAGATGACAGTATAATTTTTTATTTGTGACTCTATCATAATAGGAGTTGTCAAATCCTAGTTAAGGGTTGGGTATGTTAGGTGTATTTTTGCATGAAATCAGGAATTTTTTTTTTTCCTTTGAGATTTTGAATCTAGCTTGGCACAAGAGACAGACATACCAGAGACTTTTTTTTTTTTTTTTTTTTTTTTTTTCTGTCTGAAGCATCAGGAATCTACTGGCTGCTACCTAAGCCTTTGAGTCAGGCTGGGGTCTCCTCACCAGCTTTGATTCTTTGTTTATAGCTTTTGATTATGTGGATATATGCTCAAACTTAAAGGCATCACTATGGGTGGGGGAAGGTAGCTCTCTAGGGTCTATGCATGGGCACAGGAGGCAGCTCTCTTTATACACTGAATCTGCTGGAATAAAACTCACTTGCTTCTGAAAAGGCCAGAATGCTGTAAATTTATCAAGACTCCACAGTCACACTGCTTGAGTATCTGAAATAGCCAGATGCAGAGATGTCTCAACACCACTGCATAGAAAGAAGACACCTGATTCATATATGCCCAACATCCTGGAAGACATTACACAAATACCAGAGAAGAGTAGATACTAACTGCCGATGATTGCTTTTGACGAATGGCATTGATAACCCCCATGTGCCTGGTGCTTTCTCTTTCAGTTCTTGCAATGTCAAACTAGCTAGGAAAGATAGGCAAAGATGTATGTATTTTGTCTTTCTTCTCTCTAATATTTATTTTATTTTATTTTTGAAGCAGGTTCTTACTCTGTTGCCCAGGCTGGAGTGCAGTGGTGTGATCATAGCTCACTGCAACCTTGAATTCCAGGGCCCAAGAGATCCTCCTGCCTCAGCCTCCCAAGTAGCTAGGACTACAAGCACACATCACCATGCCTGGCTAATTTGTTTTAGAGACAGCATCTTGCTATGTTGCCCAGGTTGTTCTTTAATTCCTGGCATCTCACTTTGGCCTTCTGAAGGACTGAAATTATAGGCATGAGCCACCAGACCCAGCCTCTAATATTTCATTTACTAGGCTATCATTTTTTTGCTTCTTCATTTTAAATGATCTTGTATTCTTCAGTTGCTTAAATTGTAGACAGGAGGCATTTCAATGGCAGGCACTGGACTTTTTAAACTCCCTTTTAATATTTTAGAGCCTTCTCCAGGACTAGGTCAAAAGTAGAAGTAGAAGTAATCTCTTGAGACTTACTTTGTGATTGACTAAGAACTTGGTTCCAACTGATGCATTACAAAGTGAACTTTTTAGGTTATGTTTATTCAGATTACCCTAGGTGGTCTGACAAGTGAACAGTGTGGAATGTGGCTGCATACTTTCTCCTCAGGGAAGAGTTAGTGTGTCAAAATGAAAGGATGGGAAGAGGCAGAGAGGAGCCCAGAAGAGGCATGGGGACAGGCTTCCCTAGGGCCTAGCACATTGTCTGTCTGGTGTGTGGCAGCCACTTGGTGGAGGTTTGTTGATGAATGAATGAGTGTATAAAAGCTGAGTTAATCTGAACAGTCAAGTTGGATTAATTCCAAATCCCTCTCTTTTCTTGGGAAAGCTAAATTAAATCCAGCTGTTCTTCAGACTGCCAAGCCACTTTTGAACAAGTTCTATTTCTTCCATTTCTATTTATTTTCCCCTTGGGTACTAAAGAAATAAATGCTTCACCAATTATTTATTCTTTATAGGGGTTGGCCCTCTGCACTTGACATTTGCTTGATTGTTCACATTCTGCATATTATTTTCCTAACGTTGTTCCATTGTCAGCAACATCTTATTATGTGACTCTAGTGATTAGAGTATAACAGGATTTCCTTGTAGACCCTTTTATTTTATCCTTTCCATGTCTTTGCTACATATTCTTCCTCCTAATACCAATATTCGTATCTAAGCTGACCACACCATTGATTATATAAATATGACTTGGAAGTTTCAAATGATGTGAGATGTATCCCCTACCTTTTATTGATTGGTTAATCGATCGATTCATTGAGACAGGTTCTTGCTTTGACACAGGCTGGAGTGCAGTGGTACAAACATTGCTCACTAGAGCCTTGAACTCCTGGGCTCAAGCGATCCTCTTACCTCAGTCTCCCGAGTAGCTGGGACTACAGCTGTGCCAACATGCCAAGCTAATTTTTATATTTTTGGTAGAGACAGAGTCTCACAACATCTCCCAGTCTGGTCTCAAACTTCTGTGCTTAATCCATCCTCCCACTTCGGCCTCCCAAAATGCAGGGATTATAGATATGAGCCACCGCAACCGATCTCCTCCATTTTAAACAAAATGGTTTAAAAACATGGATGTGCAACTTAGCTCTTTCTACAAAATTCTGCCAGGCTTTTGGAATGCATTCACATCAGTCAGATTCACCGATCACATTAGCGACACCTGACAAACTGGATGAACCCATACCTGTGTAGAGTTGTTCAACATGAAGCAACAATAATGTGCTGCACAGCCTCCTGGCACCGCTAGGCCCTGCAGGACATGATCATAGAACTTATTAGTTCTAATAAGAACTAAGAACAGAGAATCTCTCAATCAGAGCACCTTCTGAGACAAACACCAGTACCCCTCAGCCAGCATACCTTAACAAGGAAATACATTGGTATTAGAGGCAATTTTAAGAAAAACAATCATTCATCTGATCTACAATGCTATTCATTATACTATTTTTCAATTCTTTTTCACATAACACTTTAAAAAATAGTAATGATAACATGCAGCTTTATTTTCTGTTCTGTCCTTGATCTTTCTCTGTAGGATGGCACTTTCTTCGTTGTTCTATCACTTATAGTTTACCTTGCTTCTGTCCTCATTTACCAGATCTTCCCCCTTCCTTCTTAAACATTAGCTAATATTATTATTTATCCTGCTTAACTTCTGAGTTACTTTGCAATCCAATGGGCAAAGCCAACCAAAACATAGCCATAGTCAAACTTCCTCCTCCTCCTCCCCCTCTTTCCACTCTTCCTCCTCCATTATCTCTTCTCCTCTCTCTGTCCCCCTCTCTTTCTGATGCACAGAATTGGATTGATTTATTGAGTTATACTCATATCTTGGTAAGAACATAGAATAATTTGTCTATGCATAGCCTTTATTTTATGACCCTTTTTTACCTCATTCCCAGACATGAGTCCCATTCACAAAACATCCTATTTTCAGGCATCATTTTGGAAATTCTTTGACTCATCCGATACTTCAATGTCCTTGGAGCATATCTGTCTCTTTTGGAAAGAGAGAATTTCCTCACATTTCCCACATTCGATTGTGCTGGTGTCAGTGATAAATACAAAACAGTGGTTCCCAAATTTCAGTGTACTTGTTATCACCTCGAGAGCTCATTAAAACAGATTGCTGGGCACCAGCCTCAGAATCTCCACTAGGAGATCTTGGGTGGAACTCAGCAATTTGCATTTCCAGGTGATACTGGTAATGATTAGGGCCCACTTTTGAGAACTACCTCATTTGAGGATTTCCATCTTTTTATCAAAGTACAGGTGAGAGAGATTGGTGATTATTTAAGGAAGAGTGATTTGCCTTAGGTCAGAAACCCAAGAATTTGCTCTGCATATATAAAATCCCAGCATATAGGACCACTTATGAGAGTCCAAAAAATGTGTAAAATGTGGGATTCTATTATATCCAGCAAGAGCAAAAGCCATGTCAAGTCGACCCCTAGGTTAGGGATATACAGCAGCCAGTGGCTTCATATCCAAATATGTTAATAGCAGCTAAATTATCTGGGGGGCTTCACTGTAACATTGGCTTTAGAGAAAGATTACTTCTCTGACAAGTAATAAGGAGGAAAGAACATTTCCACAATGTTCCCCTCGAGTAGGCACACCTTTAGCCTCCACAATCTATCAGGCCATTGTAGAAGACAGTAAAATTGTAGAGCCATCATTGTTACTATTATTATTTTTAGTCTGCCAAGAAAGCCCTCCCACTGTCCTTTCTCTAGTCACAAGCCCACCATCTCTGGCTGTGTATGGGTACCAGGTGTAGCTACTAACACTCTCTCATCCGTGGGACGTAAGTTGGGCATGTGATACAAGCAGAACCAATGAGCATCCTTCCCTGTGATTCATGGGGTGGTACAAGGCTGAGGCTGCCAGCAACCATGTCTCCTGTTAGCAGAGAAGGCTAACTTACAGAAGAGAGTCAAGCCAACATATGAAGAGAAGCAGGGATGAGAGGCGAATGGAGACAGAATCCAGGAGGTAAGGAGTTCCTGGGGGTGCTGGCTCTGGCAGCTTTCTTCAATGCTGAGCCTACCCCAGTAAACATAATGGTTTCCTTTTTGGTTTAGTTTGAGTTGAGTCTGTTGCTTAAATAGGGTTCTAACCCAGGTGACTTTCTTAACTCCAAACTCACCTCACTCATCATTAGAGCTGGCAAACTGTGGCAGGGAAATCTTTAAAATGCTACTTTCTGAATATTCTTTTCACAAATACTTCTATGATACTACTCTCTATTATTATTTTTTATTATTAATTTCAAAGCCAAAAAAAAAAGATATTGGTGACCTTTCAGACTTTCAAAGCACTAAATGATGTAGGGTATAATCTAAAAATAGAGAAACCTCAAATGCCCTAATCCATTTTGGAAGCTGTAATGTGTTTGTCTCTGAGGGTGACAATTTTTAATGTCCAGTGGGAGTTGACCACGATTATTGATGACATCTGGGCTGAATCAGAATTTAAATTTGGACTTGAATGAGTTCACTGTGAAGGGCCTTCCTTTGGGGGAGGATCAGGGTTTTCAGAAAAACTGAAACCAACATAGTCCTTTCTTTACTTCAAGCTGCTGCAGACCAGAAAGTGGACTAATCTAATAAATGCCAGAGTTCACTGTCTTTGGGAGTCTGCTTCCCAGGTGATTCAGGTACCCTTTTCAGAGAACTTTGTCATTCCATGGACTTCTTTACAGCATTAATGGGGCAGTGGAATATAATCTCCAAATGCTTGGCTGATTTTCGGGAGACTGGTTGTTTAGCACTCACAAAAATGCCTTCTTTAAACTTACGCACAGAGATAGACCTATCCAGCATGTGTTGGATTTAGACTGTCATGATTTATTGCTTAAATATCTGGGAGTTGGCAGCATGTTTTCTGCTAAGCAGATCTGCTTTATTTTTTTGAACCAATGAGTTATTTGACTGTATTAAGATTCACATGTTTTTCATTAATTCACAATTAACTCGTATCAAGATGTTATTTTATGAGAGCCTTTTAACATCCATCAAAACCTCTGAGTACTTCTAAAATACACTCTAAGTTCCCTTTTAACCTTAGAATATGTTAGGCATGTTGTTTCAAAGGCAGTTGTTTCAAAGGTGAAGTTGTGGATCTGGCACAGAGACAAGGGCAGAACATCACAGTGTTAAATGAAGAGTCAATAAAGCTTCATTTTATTAGTAGTTAACTAGAAATTGAAGCTGGGTACCAACTTAGTTGTGAGATAATGGGCTTTCCTTGCATTTACTTTCTTATCTATATAATGTGAGTAACAATGAATTTTTCAGAATATGAAAGGATATAAATATATTTTAAAAATGCCTTGAAAGCTAGGACACCGTTCAATACAAATAAACACTGATTTGTGTAGTCCATCAAACCTTTCTTTCTCAATGGTGACGACAGACTTGATATTGAAATGAATTCTGCCTCTGCCATATACTCCCCAAGTTATAAGCTAACATATGTCATGTTTCCCAAACACTTCCCAGTGCCTTTATTTTTATCTTATATTTCCATAAATGCAAGCTTTGTAGTGCAATTGGATATAAACACAGAATTCTAAGTCAGAATTGCATGTGTTGAGACATAGAATTGAAGGCAAGTCAATGATCCTGTTTTTTCAATGTTTTCTTCCCTCTTTGGAGGAACATGGGTGCAAACAGCTGTTGTGAACATGTGGCTAATTTGCCTATGAGGCATTGGTTATCTATCTACCTGAATAATTAAAATAAAAATAGGAATATTTTCCTTTTCAGGGATGTATATTCTTTATGTAAATATATAAACAATGCATTTGATATACAAATAAATGCAATACAATTTGGGGAAAATTAAATACATTAATTCCTCAGATACAGCCTGCTTCATTGCCTTAGAAAATCATTTTCCTCATATTCTTCTTGTTAAATTCCTTTATATTAAGACCTATCTAAAAAAGCCACCACCTCCATGAAGCCTGCCATGTTTTTCCAACAGCTATGTGTGTAGATGATGAATACTTGTACTCCGCTGTGAGTTAGTATGAACCTTTCAGGAACAGGGCTGGGTGCCCATCATCTTTGTCTTCTACCATATTAGTCAATATGGATTGATTATGTAGCAGATCTCCAATGAATATTTCTTGAACTACAAATTGAGTTCAAGTGTTCTTTTCAAAGTTTTTCTACCAACCTCATTATCGCTATTTCCTAGGACCAAGCTCAGACATCTTCCACAAATTCTTCTCTGATAAGCTCAGCCAACAGCTTCCCTCCTTTATCTAAGTTTGACTTCAAACTCTTATATCTTGTCCTTTGTTTCTGTTGCTTATTTTCTCATGGGTTGACTTTCAAATTGCATTTTAACTTTCTTAAAAACCCAGATTAAGTTGAAAGTATAGCACCTGGAGAGGGCCCTGTTATAATAGATGCCCAATTGCTAGTTATTTATTGACCAATCCCCACAGCAGGAGATAATGGCCTGTAAGGAAGAGATAATTTTGTCATCTGTGGTTCATTCTGCCAAAAGTACAGATGATGTAGAACATTGGGAAAGAGGCTCTAATGACTTCAATATTAGAATCTAGTCTTGATGAGTATACAGTAAATCATTATTGGGCAAATCCTGTTTCCTATTTTTGGAAATGTTCAGTATGTAAACAGACTTTTATTTAAAATAATATAGGTTATAATTGTCCGAGATAGTTTATCAGAGACTGTAAAGTAAAACTGTGGAGGCTCTCAGCTGGATCATGAGAGGGAGTATGTTGGATTAACTCTTCTTTGGTGGATAATATCTGCAATTTCGGAAGCTGCCACCAGTGGAATGGTGATGGCTTGTGGTTATGATGGGAGGTACATATTAGCATCTCTGGATACTTAACATATAATACACATTCCTGGACCATGCTTACCCTAGGAGTTTCTGATCCAGATGGTTCGAATTGGGAACCAAGTGGGTATGGGGTGTTGTGTGTGTGTGTGTGTGTGTGTGTGTGTGTGTGTCTTTTGAAAGCTCACAGATGATTCTGATGTACATTTATAGTTAAAAGCCATTGGTTTGGAGTTTGGAATATCTTGGTGCCCAAGAATAGGTTTTCTTTTGTTTTTTAAAGTTTTCAAATTTTAGATTCAGTGGGGTACATGTGCAGGTTTGCTACATAGATACATTGTATAATAGTGAGATTTGGGCTTGTAGCGTACCCATCACCCAAATAGTGAACTTTGCGCCCAACAGGTAATTTTTCTTAGTCCTCACCCCTTCCCACCTTCCCTGCTTTTTGGAGTCCGCAGTGTCTATTTTCATCTTTATATCCATGTGTACCCATTGTTTAGCTTCCACTTAAAAGTGAGAACGTGCAGTATTTGATCTTCTGTTTGAGCTGTTTCAATTAGGATAATGGCTTCTGGCTCCATCCGTGTTGCTGCAAAGGACATGATTTCATTATTTTTCATGGCTGCTTAGTTTTCCATGTTGTATATATACCACATTTTCATTATCCAATCCACCACTGATGGACACTTAGGTTGATTCCATGACTTTTCTATCATGAATAGTGCTGCAATAAACATATGGGTGCAGGTGTCTTTAAGAAAATAGAATGATTTCTTTTCCTTTGGGTAGATAGCCAGCAGTGGGATTGCTGGGTCAAATGGGAGTTCCATTAGTTCTTTGAGAAACCATCATGCTGTTTTCCACAGGTGTTGTACTAGTTTACATTCCTATCAACAGTGTGTAAGTGTTCCCTTCTCCCTGCACTCACAGGTTTTCTTCTGGTAAGAAAAAACTAGAATCCAAGATGGAAAGCAAGGTGCATTCGACTTTGCTTTTTTATACAATTATTTATGAAGAAAATGATATGTATGTTGATAAGCTGCTTTTGTCTTCCAATTTAGTCAAAGAAATGGATAGTCCTAAGTGTAGTTCATAGGATGTATTTGTAAGTAATAACTAACAAAAACTGAGTAAGAATTTAGCTTCCTTTTATTCCAAAGGAAGGTTTTTAGTGTTCTTTCATGTTTGAGACTATTTCGGTACTTTTTCATGTTTCCAGGCCCCATTGCAGCTATTCCTGACTTCTACTCAAAGGAAAGGTGTAATTTTTTTTTTTCTTCTGTAAGCCTCTCCTGTTGCAAGGTAGTCCTTAATTAGCCTTAATTACTTTTACCTCCGTGTTCCTCTGATCCATAGATTGCAGCCTGGTTACTGAGCATTGGTTCTGTCTGCCCTCCAGCTCTGAATTGCCTCCTAAAAAGAAAAACCATAGTTTTGGAAGTATAAGTGTTAGTAATTCTCTTGTTCAAAATCTGTTTCTTTATTTTACTGTTTTCTTAAAAGGGCCAGACAGTTCGAAAGCTTAAAAATCATCAAATGAAGTAGCTTTTAAACAGGATTCAATAGCTGATGGATGGCTGTCATTAGTGTGAACTGTGCTTAAAAACTTCCCAGGAAACCACAAGCGTTAATCTGGAGGAAGTTAAGACCCTGGGTGTCCTCTCTATTGTGCCACATGGATTCCTCTCTATGAAACAATCTTTCAACAAAGTACTTTAGGTACTTACGTTCATTTAAATGGGGTTTATTAACTAGAATTTTATGCTAGAAAAGTGTTATATCACGATTGATTTTTATGAAGATTTATTGAGTAGGTCATGTGCCAGTCATTTTTGTGAGGCAAAATGCAATCCTCAAAACGTCTCATGAGCAGATGTTATTCCCATATCCTGTATAAGAAAATTGAGATTCAAAGAGTTACATAATTTGTACATGGTCAGTGCAACTGCTTGGTGTGTATTTCATCTCTCATTGCAGCCAAGTCAGCGTCAACTTGGATTTCTAATCCCCATCACCAAGGCAGAAGACACAGAAATTGTAAGGAAGCCAAGTTCAGAGTGTCCACCAGTAGCGTTCCTACATTCTACACAAAGGATGCTATAATGGCTCACTGGTCCTGTTAAAGTCTGTCAGTCGCACCAACTGTCATATCCTTTGAGCATATCCATTTTCTTTCACAGAAATAAACTGCCTCTGGACAAATGTGCAAGCTCCCACAAATGTGCCCCATTCTGCCTTGACTTTGTTGATTAGAAGACTTCTTTTCTGCCTTTAGGCAACATCTTTGGTGGATTCTCTACATTTCTGGTTAATTCTCATTACTATCACTCAGCTCAGTTTTCAACTTCCAAGCTCACAATTTACGCCAAAGAAATCCAAATTTTTCTGCTTCAT
Source organism: Macaca nemestrina (assembly GCF_043159975.1). Taxonomy (NCBI): domain Eukaryota; kingdom Metazoa; phylum Chordata; class Mammalia; order Primates; family Cercopithecidae; genus Macaca; species Macaca nemestrina. The sequence goes on along the minus strand of NC_092128.1, from coordinate 88,334,040 downwards.
CTTTTAGGTGCAAGTACCTCCTGTGCCTTGGAATGGAAGGAGGGAGTAGAGGAGGTGTCTGTCTTCATCGGTCCCTGGTTTAGATCTCTTCGTTGGTGGTTGATGCTTCTCTGCTGTCTTTCCATGCCTCTATGGGGCAGCATCCAAGTGTCCACCTTTGACTGGGGCACAGGGTGGAGTCTCTCCACTGCCCAGTTTTCAGAGTGGAACCCTATGTCTTACAGCCCAGGCAATCCCCACCATCAGTAGTCTAGCCACTGATTTTTGCTGCCACAACCCAGACTTTGGCTGGTACCTGGTAAACAGCTTTCTTGGGTAAACTATGATGAAAGACAGCTGGAGCATAGCTATCTATTCCATGTCAGTCTCTTCTTTGTACCATAATATTGTTCTCATTCTCTTCCCACACTGGCAGAGGCTAAGGATACCTGTAAACAGCATCCTTTCTTATAGGAAAACCCTCTTGGACTTGTTTCCAACCACATTCCCACTCTACAGGCTATTCAGAGAAGAAAGATACACCTTACTTGGAAGCGGTAATCTTCTCATTGCTTGAGAAGCAGATGACAGTCTTCTCATTGTCTTCAAGGCCAATGTCTGCACTACCTCCTTCTCTTGTATAGCAGTCATTCCAACCTTGCCTGCAATTAGAATTACCTGGATAGCTTTAAAAAACATCTTATTGCCCAGGGTGGCACCAGACCAATCAAATATCTCTACAGGAGGCATCTAGGCACCAGTAGAAGCCTGATTTTGCCATTCTTAATCCCTGACAGATGTTAGGTGCTATCTGCAGATGTTGATATTCTAAAACGTTAGGATACTTCTGTCTTGTAGTTTCTAGTCATGGATCCTAGCCAATCATTCCGAGAAAAATTCCCTTCAATATCCTGTTCCACAAAGATGAAATGACATGCTTGAGTATAGAAAATGAAGTGAAAAGAGGGCCTTTTGCTTTTCTTAGTTATGGCCCCTAAAAGGGAGGTTATCATAAAATTAACCACCACCAAGTATTTATGCTACAAATGAGTTGTATGAACCAGTGCAACAGCTTGCTTTCTATTCCTTCATTTCCAGGACAAATACAGGCAGACAATACATGTGGTTAGTTTTTCTCTCTCTTCCTTTTTTGTTTAAGGAATGAATAATGCTGAGGCTTGTTTGTTGTGGTTTAACCAGTCATGGCTTGGTTGTAGTAGGATGTAAAATGAGTGTAGCTAAGGGAGAGAAATTCCATCTGTAAAAATAAGAAACACAACCAAATCTAAAATTTGAGGAGAAAAGAAAGCATTTTGGTAAAGAGGTAGCAAAGAGCCTCAGTGACTAGGATCATGAAAACTTGTGTTGGCTGTGTAGTAACAGAAATTTTAGAGTGGGGAGAAAAAAAAAGATTTGGACTCGGGAGCCTTGTGTTCTGGGTTTCACTCTGCCACTAACTGGTTTGGAGATGCAACTAGAGCAGTGATTAGTTACCTGGTGTATGGAATCTACCTCCACCTGCCTGGGAACCAGTCCTGGCTTTACTGCTGACTGGAGGAGTCTCTTAATTTCTCTGTGCCTCAGTTTCCTCATCTGTAAAATGAGGATCACAGTAGCACCATATCAAGATTGTTATGAAAATTAAATGAGTTAATGCTCTAAAACATTCCATGCAAGCAATTGTTAAATGAAAAATAATTAAATTTGAGCATTTCATTAAATCTTCATGTACTTCAATATACTCATCATTAAAATACGTCTTTAAAATACCTGAAAACCTCCATATTCCCTCCCTCCAATACCTATACAGATTTGACATATTTCAATAACCTAGTTAATTTTATTTATTTGTAGATAAATAACACTCAAACAGCTTCGGAGCTACATATAACAACGTACCTTCACCAATGGGTTTAATGATATAACAGAACTTTGATTTGTTTTGAAGATATCACAATAATAATTATTAAATAAGGATTAGCTATTCAGGAAGGCTAGTTCTTAAAGAGTGTCAGAAATAGTTCATTATACGCTATGAAATTAGATAATTGGACACCAGTGAGGAAAAGTCACCAATGTCCTTTGCAATCTAATTACAAACTCATGATGTCTTCCGTCCATGTCTTGGTTCCTACTGCTGTTTTTTTGTTTGTTTTTTTACCTGGAATGCCCTTTGTGTCCAACTGCAGTGCAGAGAGCTGAGCTATCCTTCAATGATTAGCTCAAATATCTCCTTTATTACACCTTCCTTGATTTCTCTTGTTGGAAATGACTACTACCTTGTATCAACCTCTCCTGCAGAATTTTGGGGATTATATTCAGAACTATAGTTGTTTGGGTACTTATCTTTGGCCTTCACATTAGACTGTGGAGCTCATGCCTGCATCGCATGGTATACTATATCAAAATACATGGTCTTTAAATGAAAGACTTTGAAGAGAAGAACAATTCTTCTTTTCCAACTTTAAAAAAAGTTAATTTTTTAAATAAAAGTTTTAGGTTCACAGCCAAATTGAGAGGAAGGTATAGAGACGCCTATGAACCTCCACCCCACACATGTATACCCCATCCCTGCTGCCATGTTTCCAACCAGGAATGGTACACTTGTTACAACTGATGAACCTACATTGACACATCATTATCCACAGTCCATAGTTTACATGAGGGTTCACTCTTGCTATTTTTTAAAAAAATTTTCTATTTCTTCTAAAAAAAACAGGATATATGTTCAGAACGTGCAGGTTTGTTACATAGGTATACATGTGCCATGGTGTTTTGCTGCTTCTACTGGCCCATCCTCCCCTCCCCCAACCCCCTAATAGGCCCTGGTGAGTGTTGTTCCCCTCTCTGTGTCCATGTGTTCTCATTGTTCAACTCCCAATTATGAGAACATGCAGTGTTTGGTTTTCTGTTCCTGTGTTAGTTTGCTGAGGTTGATGGCTTCCAGCTTCATCTATGTCCCTGCAAAGGACATAATCTCATTCCTTTTTGTGTATGCATGGTATTCCATGGTGTGTATATGCCACATTTTATTTATCCTGTCTATCATTGATGAGCATTTGGGTTGGTTCCATGTCTTTGCTATTGTAAATAGTGCTGCAGTAAACATACATGTGCATGTGTCTTTATAGTAGAATGATTTATAATCTTTTGGGTGTATACCCAGTAATGGCATTGCTGGGTCAAAAGATATTTCTGGCTCTAGATCCTTGAGGAATTGCCATAATGTCTTCCACAATGGTTGAACTAATTTACATTCCCACCAACAGTGTAAAAGTGTTCCTATTTCTCCACAACTTCGCCAGCAGCTATTGTTTCCTGACTTTTTAATAATCACCATTCTGACTGGTGTGAGATGGTATATCATTGTGGTTTTGATTTGCATTTCTCTGACTATCAGTGATGTTGAGCTTTATTTCATATGTTTGTTGGCCACATAAATGTCTTCTTTTGAGAAGCGTCTGTTCATATCCTTTGCCCACTTTTCAATGGAGTTTTTTCTTTTTTTTTTTCTTGTAAATTCTGGATATGAGAGCTTTGTCAGATGGGTAGATTGCAAAAATTTTCTCATTCTGTAGGTTGCTTGTTCACTCTGATGATAGGATCTAATTAAACTAAAGAGTTTCTGCACAGCAAAGGAAACTATTTGTCAATTTTGGCTTTTGTCACGATTGCTTTTGCTGTTTTAATTTTTACCCATGCCTATGTCCTGAATGGTATTGCCTAGGTTTACTTCTAGGGTTTTATGGTTTTGGATTTTACATTTAAGTCTTTAATCCATGTTGAGTTAATTTTTGTATAAGGTATAAGGAAGGCGTCCAGTTTCAGTTTTCTGCATATGGCTAGCCAGTTTTCCCTCACTCTCGCTATTGTATATTCTATGGGTTTGAACAAATGTATAATGACATGTATCCACCATTTGAGTATCATACAGAGTATTGTCACTACTCTCAAATCCTTGGTCCTCCACCTGTTTTTCCATTTCCCCAACCCCTTGGAACTGCTGATCTTCACTTTAATTTTTTACCTTTAAAAATTAACAATTAGTGACTTTCTCCTTGGCAATTAAGATACTCCTTTTCTGTTGATTGTGGTGTTTTTGCTTTTATAACTAGGTGCTTCAAATTATGCAGTTATTTTATTTCAGATTCTACAGTATGTGGTTTTGTCAAATAGTTCTTCAAATAATCTGAAGTACCTTATTTAACTTACCTAGCATAATAAAATCCTAGTATTATATGTACACACACATATGTATATCATATATATTTCAATAAAGTATGATTTTTACATACTCATTTTTCTTCAGAATTAGAAAATGAATTCTATTTGTGCTTGGGGCAGGATGTTGTGTACATTTCTGTGTTATGTTTATATGTCTAACTAAAATATGATGTTACCAGATTAGTTTTGTAATTGCAATCCAGTCTTTTCAAAATGCCCAAGAGATGTCAGTTTCAATCATGCAAGAACCTTTTTAAGTCATAGACACCAGGATGAAGTTACTAGGTTGCTTATTTATTTTTAATGATCAATAGAGTTCTATCACAAGGGAGAATAAATATAGATGGTAAAAAGCTTTCTCAATTCTGAAAAAAGCGTAGACATTTCTGTGCTGCTGTAATTACTTGCAGATCCTTGTGGAAGCAGGGGGAAAGTTCCATGTGAAGATTATTTCCCAATGTTGAGTCTACAAATAGTTCCAGTCTTAGGTGTGAGCATTCAGTTTCTGGCTGTGAAGAATCATCTACCTGCACAGAAGGAAGTGATTGCTGATTATTTTTCCTTTAGCAATTAATCGTTGGGAAGATGACCTTAGAACTCTGAGCTAAATTGCCTGGCAAGTCTCTTGAATTCTGATAACGTTTTCCTGAATGCTTATGTTTTACATATATTTTTAATTTACCTTGCCTTTTTAAAAGATAACTTGTTCTATACACATGCTTAAAGAGATAGTATGAAACAAAGGCAATCAGGGCCTCTACTAGCAAGACACGTAGAAACACAGGAGACACATGGAGAATTTCCAACATCCAGGTTTTGTCAATTATGAATAAAGCTGCTATGAACACTAACATAAAAATGTTTGTGTGGACATATGTTTTTATTTATCTTAGGTAAATACTTATGAGTGGAATTTCTGGGTTAGATGGTAAGGATGAGTTTGACTTTAAAATAAAATGCTAAACTGTTTTCCAAAGTGTCTTTACCACTTTGCATTCCCACCAGCAATGTTGGAGATTTCCAGTTGCTCCACAGCACTTGTTATCAATCTTTTTAAATTTTAGTCATTCTAGAGGGTGTATTGGGACATTGCATTGGAGTTTTTAAATTTATAGTTAACAACTAATGATATTGAATACATTTTCATATGCTGTTTTCCATCAGCATCTTTTTTTGAAGTGTGTCTATTCAACTATTTTGTTTGTCTCGTTACTGAGTTTTGAGAGTTCTTTATATTCTCTGCACACCTGTTTTTTATTGTTTGGAGATAACTCTTTATGGATCTCTCATATTTCTGCACATTTTGTGAGCAGAGACATTGACAACTGTTGTTCTAGACTATCTTTTCAAAGGAGTTTGAATAGCAAAACAGCCTTGGACAATTGAGATACTGTTTTGCTTTTGGAAAGACAAGATGTATTTGGTGTCCAAGATAATAGAGGTAATATCTCCCTTATTTTCTTGCAGACCTTAAATAAGACTGGGCTATTAAGCTTGGGGTTACTCAGTGGCAAGACAAATCTGCATGTGCAGCATCCATCGGGGCCAGTCACACACACACCTCTCACCATCCCCGCTACTATGAGTAATAAAGTCCTTTGTCTGTGACTCAGGAATCTCATGTCTTCTGCCAGAATCCATGAAACTGGTGGGGGGGTGGGGAGCTAACTTGTCAGTTTGCTGGTAGTATAAAATCCCAGAACTGTCATAACTCTTTACAAATACATGTTTTCCAAAAATTTTTCTCCCAGCTTGTGGTTTGCCTTTCATTTTTTAAACAGTGACTTTGAACAGCAAACTATTTAAATTTTTGTCAACTCTAATGTATTGGGGTTTTTTTCCTGTTCCTGCTTCTTGTGCCCTACAATAAATCTTTGCCTAACCTAAGGACAGAAACTTTTTTCCCTGTTTTCTTCTAGAAGTGTTATAACTTTAGGTTTATGAGTCATTTAAGTTAACTCATATATAGTGTGAGGTGTATTTTGTATATGATTTTTTCACTTAGGGATATGTAATGATTCCAGCACCACTTGTTGAAAAGATTCTCTCTTCTGCATTGAATTTCCCTGGCACCTTTGTCAAAAATGAATTGCTTAAAGATAGATAGGTCTGCTTACACATTTTCTATTCTGTTTCCTTAATCTATGTGTATCTATTCTGTTTCCTTAATCTCTAAGTCACACTATCTTGATTACCGAAACTTTATAATAAAGTCTTGAAATCAGGTTGTATAAGTCCTATAACTCTCTTCTTTTTTGGAAAGTATTTTGTGTACTTTAGATCCTTTGCATTTCCTTAGAAATTTGAGAATCAATTTGACAATTTCTACAAAGGTTTCTGGAGTTTTTATTGGGATTGTGTTGATCTATTTTATTGGGATTGTTAGATCTATTTGGGGAAAAATTACTTCTTCACAATACTCTTGATTTATTAACACAGTATGTTTCTTAATTTCTTTAAGTCTTCTTTAATTTCTCTATGTAATGTTTTATATTTACCACTTATAAATCTTGTAAATATTTTTTTAATTTAATTGAATTTTAAGTTCTGGGTACATTGGCAGGATGTGCAAGTTTGTTATGTATAAAAACATGTGCCATGGTGGTTTGGCCTGAAGTTTTCATTTTTCTGTTATATCTCTGCCAGGTTTTGGTATAAGGATGATGCTGGCCTCATAAAATGAGTTAGGGAAGAGTCCCTCCTTTTTAGTTGTTTGGAATAGTTTCAGAAGAAATGGTACCAGGTCCTCTTTGTAACTCTGGTTGAATTCAGCTGTAAATCTGCCTGGTCCTGGCCTTTTTTTGGTTGGTAGGCTATTTATTACTGCCTCAATTTCAGAACTAATTATTGGTCTATTCAGGGATTCAACTTTTTCCTGGTTCAGTCTTGAGAGAGTGTATGTGTCCAGGAATTTATCAATTTCTTCTAGATTTTCTAGTTTATTTGCGTGGAAGTGTTTATAATATTCTCTGATAGTTTGTATTTCTGTGGGGTCAGTAGTAATATCCCCTTTGTCATTTTGTATTGTGTCTATTTGATTCTTCCCTTTTCTTTATTAGTCTAGCCAACTAACAGTCTATTTTATTAATTTTTTTCAAAAAACCACCTCCTGGATTCTTTGATTTTTTTGAAGGGTGTTTCAGTTCCACTCTGATCTTGGTTATTTCTTATATTCTTCTAGATTTGGGGTTTGTTTGCTGTTGGTTCTCTAGTTGTTTTAGTTGTGATGTAAAGATGTTGTTGATTTGAGATCTTTCTAGCTTTTTGATGTGGGCACTTAGTGCTATAAATTTCCCTCTTAACACTGCTTTACCTGCATCCCAGAGATTCTGGTACATTGTCTCTGTTCTCATTGGTTTCAAAGAACTTTTTGATTTCTGCCTTAATTTCATTATATACACAGGAATCATTCAGGAGTAGATTATTCAATTTCCATGTAGCTGTGTGGTTTGAGTGGATTTCTTGAGCTCTAATTTGATTGCACTGAGATCTGAGAGACTGTTATGATTTCAGTTCTTTTGCATTTGCTGAGGAGTGTTTTACTTCCAATTATTTCATCAGTTTTAGAGTAAGTGCCATGTGGCACCAAGAAGAATGTATATTCTGTTTTTGGGTGGAGAGCTCTGTTAATGTCTATCATATCTACTTGATCCAGAGCTGAGTTCAATCCTGAATATCTTCGTTAATTTTTTGTCTTGATGATCTAATATTGGCAGTGGGGTGTTAAAGTCACCCACTATTATAGTGTAGGATTCTATGTCTCTTTGTAGATCTCTAAGAACTCGTTTTATGAAATGGAAGCTCCTGTGTTGGGTGCATGTATATTTAGGATAGTTAGCTCTTCTTGTTGAATTGAACCCTTTACCATTATGTAATCGCCCTCCTTGTCATTTTTGATCTTTGTTGATTTGAAGTCTGTTTTGTCAGAAACTAAGACTGTAACCCCTGCTTTTTCTGTTTCCATTTGCTCAATAAATATTCCTCCATCTCTTTATTTTGAGCCTATGTGTGTCTTTGCATGTGAGATGGTCTCTTGAATACAGCACACCAATGGGTCTTGTCTTTTTATCCAGCTTGCCATTCTGTGTCTTTTAATCAGAGCATTTAGCTCATTTTCATTTAAGGTTAATATCGTTTTGTGTGAATTTGATCCTGTCATCATGATGCTTACTGGTTATTTTGAAGGCTTGTTAATGTAGTTGCTTCATAGTGTTACTGGTTGGTGAACTTCAGTGTGTTTTTGTAGTGGCTGATAATGGTTTTTCTTTTCCATATTTGGTGCTTCCTTCAGGAGCTCTTGCAAGGCGGGTCTGGTGGTGACGAATTTCCTCAGCATTTGCTTGACTGAAAAGGATCTTATTTCTCCTTTGCTTATGAAGCTTAGTTTGGCTGGATATGAAATTCTGGGTTCAAAATTATTAAGAATGTTGAATATTGGGCCCTAGTCTCTTCTGGCTTGTAGGATTTTCACTGACGTGTCTGCTGTTTGATGGGTTCCCCTTTGTAGGTGACCTGGCCTTACCTGATCTTCTCTGTGGCTGCCTTTAACATTTTTTCCTTCATTTTGACCTTGGAGAACCTGATGATTATGTGTCTTGGGGTTGACCTTCTCATGGAGTATCTTACTTGGGTTCTCTGGATTCCCTGAATTTAAATGTTGGTCTGTCTTGCTAAGATGGGAAAGTTTTCCTAGATGACATCCTAAAGTATGTTTTCCAACTTGGTTTCAGTCTCCTCGTCTCTTTCAGGTACCCCAATCCATTGTAGGTTCAGTCTTTTTACATAATCCCATAGTTCTCAGAGGTTTTGTTCATTCCTTTTCATTCTTTTTTCTCTAACCTTGCTGCCTGCCTTGTTTCAGCAAGATAGTCTTCAGTCTCTGAAATTCTTTCTTCCATTTGGTCTATTCAGCTATTGATACTTGTGGTTGCATTGTGAAGTTCTTGTGTTTTGTTTTTCAGCTCCATCAGGTTGGTTATGTTCCTCTCTAAACTGGTTATTCTGGGTAACAGCTCCTGTAATGCTTTATCATGGTTCTTAGCTTCTGTGCATTGGGTTAGAACATACCCCTTTAGCTCAGTGAAGTTTTTTTAGCCACCTTCTGATGTTTATTTTTGTCAGTTTATCCATCTCAGTCTCAGCTTATTTCTGTGCCCTTGCTTGAGAGGTACTGCAATCATTTAGAGGAGAAGACGTACTCTAGCTTTTTGAGTTTTCAGTGTTTTCGTGTTCTTTCTCATCTTTGTGGATTTATCTTCCTTCAATCTTTGAGGCTGCTGACCATTGGATGGGGTTTTTATAGGGTCTTTTTTGTTGATGTTGTTGTGGTTGCTTTCTGTTCGTTTTTCTTTAAACAGGCCCCTCTTCCACAGGGCTGCTGTGGTTTACTGGGAGACCACTCCAGACCCAATTTACTTGAGTTCCTCCGTACCTGGAGGTATCAGTGGAGGCTGCAGAACAGCAAAGATTGCTGATTGCTCCTCCCTCTGGGAGCTCTGTCTCAGAGGGGCACCAAGCTGATGCCAGCTGGAATACCCTTGTATGAGGTGTCTAGCGACCCCCTATGGGAGGTCTCACCCAGTCAGGAGGCACAGGATCAGGGACCTGCTTAAAGAAGCAGTCTGGCTGCCCATTGGCTGAGCAGGTTTGGCTGTGTTGGAGGGAATCCCCCTTGTCTGGACTGCCAGCAATCGGGAAAAACTAGATCTCTGAACTGTGAGACCATGTCTGCCCCTCCCCCTGGGGGCTCCTTCCCCGGGATATCAAAGTTCCATCTGTAAACCCCTAGCTGGAGTTGTTGCAATTTCTGAAGGGAGGCCCTGCCTGGTGAGGAGGGATGAATCCAGGTCCCACTTAAAGAAACAGCCTGGCCACAATCTGCCACAGCCACTGTGCTGCACTGTTGGGAATTCCTCTCAGTCCAAACCACCCAGTCTCCCCAACACCAGCAAGGGGGAAAAGGGCCGACTGGAGGTGCAGTCATGGCAGCCACCCCTCCTCCCAGGAACACGGTCATCTTAGACTGTGTCTAGCATGCTGCTGCTGGCTGCAACCCGAGCAGATTGCACAGCTCTCTGTTTGGGACCCAAGATCCTGGTGGCATAGGCTTACAAGGTGATCTCCTGATCCATAGGATTTAAGGATCCATGGAAAAAGTGTGGTTTCCCAGGTGGAGTAGCACAGTCACTCACCACCTCCCTTGGCTTGGTGTGGGAGCTCCCTTTATCCCCTGCGGCTCTCAGGTCATTGCTCCACTCTGCTTTTCCTCTCTTTGTGTGGGTCAACCACCTAGTCAGTCCCACTGAGAGAACCTGCATACCTCAGTTGATGGAGCAGGATTCGCTCACCATTTTCATTCTTCTCAGTGGAAGCTGTAGACAGAAGCTACTTCTAATTGGCCATCTTGGCCCTTCCCCCAACCTTGTAAATATTTTAAGTTTATCCCTAAATGCTTGGTAATTTCTGGTGCTACTGCAAATGCTTTGTTTTAAATTTAAATTTCCAATTATTCATTGCTAGCATATAGAAATACAGTAGATTATAAAATGTTTACTCTACATTTTACAAACTTGTTAAACTCACTAATTATAATAGAGGTTTTTTGGGGGGTATATTCCACAGATTTTTCTACATAGACTATCATATATTCTGGAAATAAAAAGAAGAATAATTTGTTTTCCCAATTCATACATATTTGTTTTTTTTCTTACATTATTGTACTGGATAGGACCTCCACAATAGTGTAGAATGGAAGTGGGCTTGTTCCTGAACTTAGGAGGAAAGCACTCCATCTATAACCATTTAGTATGATGTTAGCAGTAGGTTTTTCATAGATGTCCTTTCTTAGTGTCAGAGAGTCCCCTTCTATTCCTAGTTTGTAGATAATTTTTATCACAATTGGTTGTTGAACTTTGTGGAGGGGCTTTTCTATATATGTTATTTAAATGGTTTTTTATATGGCATTTTCTTTTGTAGGCTCTGGAATTGATGAACTATATTGATTAATTTATGAATGTAAGACCTTGTGTTTCAGAGTAAAGCCAGTGTGAAAGTGATAATTTTTTAATGTATAGTTAGATTCAGTTGGCTAAACTTTTAAGGAATTTTGTCTCTTGTGAGAAATAGTGGTCTTTTTTTATTGGATGACTTTATCTAGTTTTGGCATTAGGGTAATGAGGTTCTCATAGAATGAATGGGGACATGTCCCCTCTTATTTTCTGGAAGAGTTGCAGTATATATAACATTATTAAGTGTTTGCTGGAATTTATAAGTGAAGCCAAATGAGTTAGGACTTTTCTTTGTGAGAAGTTTTGAAACCATGAATTTATTTTCCTTAGTAAATACAGGACTATTCAGATTATTTTTTTCTTTTTCAGTGATCTTTGGTAGATCATATATTTTAAGGGATTTAAATATTTCATCAAGTGTCCAAAATTATTGACATAAAGTTCATCACTTTCCCTTATTTTAACATCTGTAGATTATGTAGTAATATTTCCTCTCTTTCCTGATTATGGTTATTTGTGTTTCTCTGTCTCCTCCTTTCTCTGTCTTTTGATATTTCTGGACAGAGTTTATCAGCTTGTTTGAACTGTTCAAGGAACCAACCTTTGGTTTTATTGCTTTTTTATTAATTTACTATTTATTATCTTGATCTTTATTATTTTCATAATCCTGCCCATTTGGAGTTTAATTTGTTCATCTTTTTAGTTTCTGAAAATAGAAGGAAGATTAGATCATTTTTGAAATCTTCTTTTTCTATAAGTGCTATAAATTTTCCTCTAAACACTGCTTTAGTTGAATGTCATAAATTTTGATATGTTGTGCTTTCATTTTTATTAAATTCAAAATGTTTTACAATTTCCTTTGATTTCTTTGACCTTTGGATTACTTGGAAATTACAAAACGGATGGGAATTTAAAATGTTTTTCTGTTGTGTATTTCTAATTTAATTCAGTTTTGGTCAGAGAATATATTTGGTTCTTTTCATTTTATTGGGACTTGTTTTATAGCCCAGAATCTGGTGTATCATAGTAAATGTTCTATATGGACTTTAATAGAACATGTATTTTGATAATGTTGGTAGAGTCTTTTAGAAATGTCATTTAAGCAAACTTGTTGGTGCTATTCAGGTCTTTTATATCCATACTCATCTTTTTTTTGGTCCAATTTTTCTATCATCGAGACAGGGGTTTAGAAATTTTCAACTATGAGTATGGATTTGTCTTTCACTCCTCTTAGTTGTATCAGGTTTTGCTTTATTTACTTTGAAGCAAAATGTTACTTTAGTAATATTGTTTACTTTGAAATCTACTTAATCTGATACTAATTTAAATACTCCAACTTTGTTTTGATTAGTGATAATATGGCATTTTTTAATCATCTTTTTATGTTTTATCTATTAGTCTCTTTATATTTAAGGTGGGGTTGTTGTATCCAGCATTTAGTTGGGTCTTGCTTTTAAAATTTTAATCCAAACTGATCATCTTTGCCTTTTTAATTGTAGAGTTTAGACAATTTATATTTAATGGATTATCAATATGTGTGGGTTTAAATAAGTCTTGCTATTTTTTCTGTTCCATTTGTTCTCTGTTCTTTTCTCTTTTCCTATCTTTTGAATTAAATAATTTATTTCATTTTATCTACATTATTGGCTTATAAATTACACTTTTTTTTTTTGAGATGGAGTTTTGCTCCTGATGCCCAGGTTGGAGTGCAATGGTATGGTCTTGGCTCACTGCAAACTCCACTTCCTGGATTCAAGCGATTCTCCTGCCTCAGCCTCCCAAGCAGCTAGGATCACAGGCATGCATCATCATGCCTGGTTAATTTTTGTATTTTTTTAGTAGAGACAGTTTTGCCATGTTGTTCAGGTGGGTCTTGAACTCCTGACTTCGGGTGATTCACCCACCTTGGACTCCCAAAGTGCTGGGATTACAGGTGTGAGCCACCACGCCCAGTCATCTTATCAAGTATACTATTTTTAATGGTTGTGCTAGGGTATAGAATTGTATGTTTAATTTAGCACAGTCTATTTTCAAGCATTGTACCATTTCATATATAGTATAAGGATTTTACAACAAATACTTTCGTTTCCCCTTTGCTAGCCTTTGTGCACCAGTGTATTTTGTTTCTGCATGTGTTCTAAATCACGCAATATGGTGTTTTGAGTTTTGATTTAACCAACTTATTATCTTTTAAAGGATTTTCAAAAATTTCAAAAGCTTTCATGTTTACATATGATTTCCAGTGTTCTTCATTCTTAATTATACATCAAAATTTTCCTCTGGAATTACTTTCCTTCTTTCCACAAGGCTACTCTAAATATTTCTTGCAGTGCATGTCTGCTGGCAATGAATTACATCTGTTTGTGTTTATCGAGTCATTATTCACCTTCCTTTTTTTTTTGGTAGAGATTTTTGCTAGGTGTAGAATTCTAGGTTAGGTTTATTTTTATCCTTTCCATTGTCTTCTGGCTTTCAATGTTTCTGACCAGAAGTTTTGTGTAATTCTTATCTTTGTTCCTTAATATATAATGTATCATTTTTCTTTGATTATTTTAAAGGGTTTTTAAAAATTGACTTTTAGTAATTTAATTATGTGATTTGCTATACTCTTCAGCTTTTAACTCTTGAGATTATTAGATTTGTGACTTTTTATCTTTTATCAAAATATTTTTATCAAATCTTTTAATTTGCTTCATCTTTCCTCATCTCCTCTCACTTTCCACTTCTCTGCATAGGGATGTTAAATGAGAACGTGTGACAGTACCTTTGGCCTTTTTAAGAAGGCTGGTATTGTGAGAAGGAAAATTCAATTCAAAAACTATACTTTGCCTTTTTATGACATTAATAGTAAAGTAGATTAAGTAATATTAATTATAGACTCCTAGAAAGTAGGTAGTATACATTTCCTTTCTCAACCCAGGACATACTAGAAAATTGCTTTTATAAGTGATCTCTTTGGCTTTTCTATTTTTCCAATTAATTGGTTATGAGCACACCACTTAAATCTTATCTTTCTGAGCACCACGAAAAGGCTCATGACTGTAATACTTTTCATAAGCATATGTTTAAAAATGGTTTGTATTTGTACATTTTCTGGAATACTGATGTTTTTAAAATATTTTATGCAAATATAATTTGGTTTTTTTTTTATGGATAAGCTGTCATATACTATAGTCTTGTTGTTTTCTTGTGGATTAAGAGCAGACTGGACAGACCGAGACTCTGGATACTTTTTTGGAATAGTTTAAAAATATTATACAAATATATTGAAACCGTAGAATATTTTTCCAGAACTTTAAGGAAATTTATAATTTTACTGCTTGGCTCTGTGTCCATCAGATTGTTACTTGGTTAAATGACTTTTGATTTTTTAAAAAAAGAAACACTAAGGCTAATAACCTTGTGTTTCACCCAAGTAGAAATATAAAGATGAGATGTTTTATGTGCCCCAAAATAAACTAGTTATTTTATTGTGTGGCTGATAGTACCCTGTTATGTAGATAGAGGACTACTTGTTATATTTAAACTGGTAACTGGGTATTTCTGGAGTGTACGAAATGAAAACAAATCTTTTAATAGCACTGATATGTACAGTAATTTAAAATTTCTTGGTAACTTCCTCAACATCTTATGAGATAAACAGGAGGAAATTACTATTGTGTCAATGTGGTAGCCAGGGCATTAACAATTCAGGTAAATTTCCAGGTCTGTACAAGGAGTCAGGATTAGAATAGGTTTCAGGATTTGAAGGCAAATGCATTCTTCAAATCTGGGCTTCTGATGAGTCACTGGTGAAGAAGAAACTCCATTTAAGAGATCCTCACTCTCTGCTCTTTCTGTGGGTAGCACTGTTTTGGTTTATTTGAAACCAAGCTTACTCATAAATCCTTAAGTTGGAAAGGATATATGGTCAGTTTATTATTCTTAAAAGATATGCAAAGGCATTGGTCTAGTAATGGAAATAAAGTATATTAGAAGCATCTCTTGTGCAGTCAAAACTATTGCTCATATTAATTGCTTTCCTACACATTTAAAAGTAGGTTTCAAGTAGATGGAATTATTCAGAAAGTTGAATATATATTATTTGGCTATGTAAATATGCATATGTCCACATATATTCACATATATTTGAGAGGGAGAGGGAAAGAATCTGTTTATATGGCCATAACTAAGGTAGTTCGAGGTAGTAGAAATAGTTGTTTTTAGTGTCAGGAATTTTGGAAGAAAAATGAGGGCAACAGTGAAAGTGAACTTGAAATGTCTTTCCTAATGATTGACTTGTTATAAAAGATTATTTCTCATTCACAGAAAAAAATGTTATTTTATTAATTTCATTTTTTATTTTTTTCTTTTTTCCAGTAGTTAGTCTTTATTTTACTTGTACTCTTTGTGTAACCCTGGCCAAGACACACCCTAAATTCTCTCCAACTCTTTTTCTTTTTTTCTTTTACTTTAAATTCTGGGATACATGTACAGAACATGCAGGTGTGTTACATAGGTACACGTGTACCATGGTGTTTTGCTGCACCTATTGATGCATCCTCTAAGTTCCCTCCCCTCACCCTCCACCCTCCACATTCCCTGGTGGTGTGTTGTTCCCCTCTCTGTGTCCATGTCTTCTTATTGTTCAACTCCCACTATGAGTGAGAACATGCAGTGCTTGGTTTTCCGTTCCTGTGTTAGTTTGCTGAGGATGATGGCTTCCAGCTTCATCCATGTCCCTGCAAAAGGACATGATCACATTCCTGTTTATGGCTGCATAGTATTTCATGGTGTATATGTATCACATTTTCTTTATCCAGTCTATTATTGATGGGCATTTGGGTTGGTTCCATGTCTTTGCTATGCAAATAGTGCTGCAATAAACATACGTGTGTGTATGTCTTTATAGTAGAATGATTTATATTCCTTTGGGTATATACCCAGTAATGGGATTGCTGGGTCAGATGATATTTCTGGTTCTAGATCCTTGAGGAATTGCCATAATGTCTTTCACAATGGTTGAACTAATTTACCTTCCCACCAACAGTGTAAAAGCGTTCCTATTTCTCCACAATCTTGCCAGCATCTGTTGTTTCTTGACTTTTTAATTATCACCATGCAACTGGCATGAGATGGTATCTCATTGTGGTTTTTGATTTGCATTTCTCTAATGATTGGTGGTGTTGAGCATTTTTTCGTGTTTGTTGGCCACATAAATGTCGTCTTTTGAGAAGTGTCTTCACATCCTTTGCCCACCTTTTGATGGGGTTGTTTGCTTTTTTCTTGTAAATTTGTTTAAGTTCCTTGTAAATTCTGGATTTTTGTCTAATGAGTAGATGGCAAACATTTTCTCCTATTTTATAGGTTTCCTGTTCACTCTGATGATAGTTTCTTTTGCTGTGCAGAAGCTCCTTCGTTTAATTAGATCCCATTTGTCAATTTCAGCTTTCTTTACAATTGCTTTTACTATTTTAGTCATGAAGTCTTTCCCCATGCCTATGTCCTGAATAGTATTGACTAAGTTTTCTTCTAGGGTTTTTATGGTTTGGGGTTTTATACTTAAGTCTTTAAACCATCTTGAGTTAATTTTTGCATAAGGTCTAAGGAAATGGTCCAGTTTCTGTTTTCTGCATGTGGCTAGCCAGTTTTCCCAGCACCATTTATTGAGTAGAAGAGCCTTTCCCCATTGCTTGTTTTTGTCAGGTTTGTCGGAGATCAGATAGTTGTAAACGTGTTATTTCTGGAGTCTGTTCAGTTTCATTGGTCTATAGGCTTGTTTTGGTACCAGTACAATGCTGCTTTGGTTACTGTAGCCTTGTCGTATAGTTTGAAGTCAGGTAGTGTGATGCCTCTAGCTTTATTTTTTTTGCTTAGGATTGTCTTGGCACTACAGGGTCTTCTTTGATCCCATATGAAATTCATTTATTTTATATTTCCATAAGTTATTGGGGCACAGGTTGTATTTGGTTACATGAGAAAGTTCTTTAGTGGTGATTTTTCAGAAAACATATGCTTTAAAATTTCTTTCAGACGTGGGGATTATGATTTTCTCCTATGTAGTTTATTTTTCTCATATAATAGAAAGTCTAGAGTAGGTGTTTGCTGGCATTGATTTAGCTCCCTGATGCTTCCATCAAAGATCCAGGATCTTTTTATCTTTTAGTCCAACTGTCCTTGTTTTGTTGTCTTTTGTCCTTAGGATTGCTGCCTATGGTCACAAGATAGCTTCTGAAACTTCAGTTAATTACAGGATGCCTAATTAAGCAGGAAGCTGGAGGGAAGGGGCTGCACCTCTTGTGCCTATCTCCTTTTGTCAGGAAAGCAAAATGACAGAAGCCTACCAGGAGACTTCCCTGTACTTCTCATAGCCAGGACTGGACCACGTGACTATACCTAGCTGCAAGGGAGACTGGAAAATAAAGGAACAAAAGTATGACTGGCTCAGTCTAATCATAATCTATCACCTGTGCCAGGGCACATTGCTACCCCAAGGAATGAAGTATGAGGGTAAATATTGGCAACAACTAGCAGCATCAGTCTCAGGGTCATAGATATATCCTTCTCTACTATGATCTAAGTAGTGCTCTTCTATATAATAGTCTAATCCATGCATTCACTAAAAGAGAATTACTTTGTACTCTAAAATTCTTTACAAATGTCAAAAGATGCTCTGTGAAGTATCTTAGTATTTTTATTTATTGATTCTGTGTCTTTTATGTTTGTGGGGGAAAATTCAACTGATTTGTCAAATATTTGATTACAGATACAGAGTACAGAAGAATTATAAACCACCCCTCAAAATGTGTAAAGAGAAATTATCATAAAACTTCCATGAAAGCAAAAGACATTACCAAATTTAAGGTGTATAGTGTGTTGCACAGGAAATAATGTTGCTCTCACTTTCTTGATTCTATAGCATTTGATAGTGAACAGATACCAAAGTTTGATTCATATGTCCAGGTTTCATCATTCAATCAAGATGTTGAAGTTCATATTTAAAAACAATCAATATATAGTAAACATTTTGTTTCTGGAATCGTGCTAGCATACTTGCATGTATACGTACATATGCAAGTTAAAGTCTTCATTCTCACAACTATGAATTTCTCAGTAACACAGGGTAGGAAGTATAAAAAGTCTAAAGCACTAAGTTTGGGGTTTTATTTTGTTTCCAAGACTTGCAACTTGAGTCTTGATATGAAGTATGAGCCTCTAAATGTGGGGTACTGGTCTTTTTTTTAACAAAATAAAATGAATAAACATAAAATCAAAACCTGCTGTTTTTCTAACTTAGGAATATAGAGACACAGCAAATATTAGGTGACATTATTTTCCTACCTTTGAGCCAATTGTTTTGGCATCCTGAAGACATAATTTAAGTTACATAGCCAAAAGAAATAATGCTGTTACATGTAGAATATATTTTCACATACAATTTACATTCAGTGTTCATTCTAAAGACATATGATTCAAAAATGATTGAAGGAAAATAAAGTATCTAGGTTCACAGACATTTATTTTGAAACCATGATCATCAGGCCTCCATGATAAAGCATGTGCCTAAAAGGTGTTCTGAGTTTCACTTTGGAGATTTGGAAACAGAGTCTCAGGGACCAGTAACTTACCTAAATTCTTGCAGGGTTCATAGCCATGATGACAGCTCTGGCAACCCTAAGGGTTTAAGGGATAAGATTTCTAAATCCAATTCATACAACTAACAGTGGCGCTCAACCATGACTCATGTTAGAATTACCTGGCAAGCTTTTTAAAAAATACTAATGCCTGGCCTCTACCCTATACCAGTGAATCCAAAATTTTGGTATCGGGGTCCAGGCATTGATTTTTTTTTTTTCTTTTTAAATGAAAACACTCAAAAAGCCAAAAATTTTCTCAGGCGATTTTATTATGCGGTGTAGGTTGGGAAACACTGATTATGCCACAGACCTGAGAATATGATGAATTGGGTTGGTGAATCAGGGTGATCCATAGCCAGTGGGTTCTCAAACATTCAGTTCATGTGGTATTTCATGACCTGAAAGCAAATGCAGACAAGTTCTTTGTGTCTTATTTGAAATGCTGTTGTCAGACAGCATCATCTTTTCCAGCTATTATTCTCTTTTTATTTTCAAGTGACTCATGCGGAAGAGTGTATTTGCTTCATGTTGCAACTTAGTCCTTCACATGGTTGTCCCAATGCCCCATTTACCTTTGTGGCCATTGGCACAGCCTGGAAGTTTAGAACAATGCAAGTCATCTTGAAATCTAAAACATGATTTCTGGTAATGCCTTAGGAAGTACTTTCAGGTTAATTTTTATTTCCAAAGCACCTCGGACTCCTTCCTGAAATAGATTAAAAACTGCTCATTGGCAAAGAGTGAGGGGAACTAGGTGAGGGGGATTGGGCTAACACTGGCTCCGTGTGATTAGTCCTGATTTAAATGCTGGAAATGACAACGGAGTTTGTTTATGGCTTTTCTCACCCTGAAGATATCTTTATAGGAACATTTATTTGAACACTAACTGGGGAAAGATTTATAGGGGCTCAAACAATTCTTTTTCAAGGAGCTGAAGGCCTAATTTTTATCATACACACCAATATTTTTTTTTCCTTTTAGGAAATGTGTGGGCGTATGTGCTTTTAAAAATTGCGTATCATACTCTTTTTTTCTTGCCTCAAGCAATGTTGCTTTGATAAAATGACTTATTTGAATCTTAAACTGATTATTTACCAGCTACAGAACTTAGAAAAAATTGCTTAACTCCTCTGAGACTGGGCACGTTCATCTCTGAAGCAAAGACAGGGTTCTCTTTGCTTATCGTGGTTGCAGAAATTAGAGAGATAATTTTCATAAGGCACCTAGTACAAAGTCTGGGGTAGTTAGTTCTCCAGTAAACACAATTTATCCTCTCTTCCTTCCTCTTCCCTCAAACAGAATATATTCTCAAGAAGAACCTGACATAAATCATTTATACATAAATGAGACTTTGTCATTTTTTAATTTCCTTGAGTATTCTGTAAGAGTAGACTTTAATAATAATAACACAGTTATAATTTTTGCCATGTGCTTTACTATGAGAGTTGTTGGTTGGATGGCCTGTCTTTGGGAGAATTCAGTATCAGTGAGTGGGAAAGGTTATTTTTGTGGGTGGTTGGTCAGGGAACAGAGAAGTCACTCCATACAAGCAGCTTTCTATTCTGCATGCAAGGTAGATCCACTGGAAGTCTCACTGAGTGATGTGTTTGTGCGAACAGCAGTTAATGACCATGTAGGATAACCCATCATCAGAGCTCGATCCCAGCTGACTCAGAGTAGGATTAATCATGAAAGTCTGGATTTAGATGTGTAGTCTGAAGATACATGTGTCCCGGGAAAGAAATTAGGCTGGACTTTCATAAAAATTGTTATAAAGAAGCAACAATAATTAGAGTAGAAAAAATGGCCTTCAGTCATTTAGTGCCCTGGTAGACATGAACCAACACAGCCCACTTCAGGTTGGCAGATATGAGAGAATCTGTGGAAGGGAGGCTTGAACCATCTTGAAAATATTTCCCAAAGCCTCTACTGCTGGGATCCTGGTCAGAGCTGCCCCACGTCTGTTTATCTGGAGACATGGAAACCTTTATTCAAGGACCTGTGGAGAGAAGGCAGACAAGACTGTAGAATCTGCACTCTCATCCTCTTGAGGGCACACCTTATTTACAAAAGGAGATTTAGATTACTTGATACCATAAATCTTGGCATAGAGAAACTCAAAGCAAATATTTATTCTACAGGGATGGGTTAGCAGTGTTGAGGTAGTGAAATTTACCTTGTACAACTTTTAAAAAGTTTATTGAGTTGTTAATGGAATAGCATTACCTGTGATTAACAAATGTTGAGAAACTGTTGGCAGGTTCCTGGTAAATATTTAACAACACTTATGCATCAGACAACAGAAATGGAATAAAATTCCAAAAAAACTATTTTTTTTTTTCATTTGGCTTGAAGTCAGTATGGAGAAGTTATTTAAAATAAGATTTTTGTCCCATGGAATTGGCCCCTTTGTTATCGTATATCCTTCAGGTTTATGGGACAGCACTAGAGGAAAGTGATAGCCTCAGAGGACCTTCAGGTAAGCTGGCTCCATTTTGGTGACATACATATAGAGGCATAAATACCTGGTTTTTACTGAGAATACCCTGGATAATTATTAAATTGGATTTGGACTAAGCAAGAAAAGGTCTTCTTGCTTTTCACTTTCTCTCTCCACATGTATGTTTGTATGTTTGTGTATGTATGTATTTATAAAAATATTTGAAACTTTGAACTCCTGAAATCATAGACTCGGGTTCCTTGAACATGAATTGTTTTCTGTTGAAACTTCTTTTCATGCCAATTCTATCTGATTAGTTTCAGCTCTTTGATAACTAGGAGTCTATGATAGTTGATGTCATAGGGGTCTAGAATATTGGCATATGACTTCAAACAGATCAAAACTAATTTCCAGACAAGTTCCAAGTATGTTCGGTAACTGCTATAAACAGCACTAAACATTCATGATTCATTAGCTGTGTCTACACCACATAGAATGAGTGGAGACTGGGTACTTTTCTAGTCACTTATTATCCACATAGGCTGACAGATCCCATTAATCAGACTATTTGGTTAATTGACAGATCTCCATTTGGCTTTTTGTTTATATATAGTTCTAGTGTATAGATGCCAAACGTGCTATTCTATCATTGTGCACAATTCTTAAGATGACTTTTGGCCAGTCTAAACACTGCCTAGGAGTTGTTTATCATGCTTGATTTAATACTCCTCCCGAAGCATGTATACTATTAATTTCTGCTTGAGAATTTCCAACAAAGCAAACATTTACACAAAGAGGGTGATTCCCTTCTGGCTGTAGGGATGGATCAAGACAGTGGTACCAAAATAGATATGACTGTGTCCACGTTCCTGAGACCTTAATCACATTTAATCACTGTACAAGTTGTGCTAGGAGGAAGGAAAATGTGGTGTCTCTCTGTGGTTGCACTATATATCTTGTCAACTCTTCAGCGAAGCTCTGTGCATGGCTGCAATAAAGGGGCTACCGTGTGTGTGTGTGTGTGTGTGTGTGTGTGTGTGTGTGTGTGTGTATTTTTCCAACTTCATTTACCAGTTTTTAGTAGAAAGCCATATTTTGTGTATTTAAAAACACTGAGAATCGGGCAAGGCAAAAAAAAAAAGACAGGATAAAGTAAAGTTTCCTACAGGAATTACCAAGAATTTATCCCACAGAGGAAGTCCTCAATTGCTTCTTGCTCATGGAAATATTTTCACCTGCTTTGCCAAGGCCTGGATACTGATATCTGGAAGGTATTAAGCAATCCAGAAAGTTTATTCATCAACTTTGATTCATCTTAATAAGAGAGCTTAGAAATCAAAGCCATTTCCCTCCTTCCCGCAAAAAGTTCAGGATTCGTAATGCTAAATGGCTTGCTCCCTACTTAGAGCAAATACTTTAGTCAAATTTGATATATTGACTCATAACCCACACATTAGAGCCAAACATGTCCTGTTATGAAAAATTAAGACTCTCTCGACACACAACTTGGCTGTGAATTTGAACCCAATAAACAACTTTTGTTTAAATGCTCCATTTGAAAAGTAAATTAAAATGCCTAAGAATTAAGTAAAGGTATCACTGGATCCAGGACAAAAAGTCCTGCACATGTTGGGCTTCCTCTCTGAAATCAGTGCCCTTCCTTAGGGCTTCTGAACCAATGGGTATGAATTTGAGGCTGGGGTAATGGCTGTGGTTGTTGCAAAAAAAGAAGAGAAGGGAATTGAGTCTGTCTTACAGAGGCAGATGCTGGTTTAGTATGAAGAGCATCATTGATGCTTTGAATTGAACCTGAACTCTAACACCTCAGAGACTGCCACAGTTCTAACCATTAGAACCAAAAGATAATTGCCCAGATGGATGCACTGTGCATGATCTGCAATCATAGCATTTTAACTACTTTAAATCAGCAGTGCTAAATATATATATATATATATATATATATATATATATATATATATTTTTTTTTTTTTTTTTTAAAAACTAAACTATTTGAGATCCGAGGAAAGAGCAGACTAACAGCTAACTCCTTCTAACAAAGGCAGGCTTCAAAGAAGTTACCAATCAAACAATATGTTGCCCAGTTTCCTGCAAGAAAAAAAGT